>NC_133666.1:349547849-349911066 GCF_037893015.1 Macrotis lagotis
AAAGATCTGCTTTTTTGCGAATAAGGGCAAAATATAGCTCAGTATAAATGGGACAATGGGAAATCCAGAAGGAAATTCTTAACAACAGCACAGCTCAGGTTCTCTCTCAGCAAACTAGTTTGATAAAAGGTCATCACAGAGGGTCTAGGCTTCTGAGAAAGTCTGAACTCTGAAAATGTTGGCCTTACAAATAGAAATGGAAACAGACCATTTGAAAACAAACCATTCTATAAGCCAAATTTGTGCAAAAAAGAAATAAATAGCATAGGCTATGCTCGAATACAAAAGCAGTATTTTGGCAAGCAAAAAAGGAGGGACCAGATCCAAGACACTGCACAGAAAGTTTGGGAATATAATATCTTTACTTTGGAGTTGAGTTCAACCATAAAATGAGCAAAAATCCAAATACAGAGCTAGCCATACAAAGTTACTATCCAGATAAGGAGGATAAAAATATCATCTTAGAAAAAGAAAGCAATGATAAATTGTCTACATGTGAAATTTCAAAGTGTTTATGAATTAACCTCAAATTTAAAATCTCTGGAAGGGCTTAAGAATTTTTAAAACTAAAGCAGGGAGGATGAAGAAAAATGGGGGGAGGGAATTAGCTGTGCAATGAAAATTTGACTGAAGAAATCAACTCCTTTAAAATTAGAAATGACCAACAGGACAAAGAGAATGTGACTAATAAAAAAGTTAAATTGCCCAACTGGGAAATTAATGCAAATCATAAAAAAAATAAAATAAAACAGCTGGAATTCTACTTTTAATTTGCATTCATTTTGCTTATTATATTATAAACAAATTCTTTTGCAGTATAGAATTTTGGGGTCATGAAAGTTCCTTTTAACTTAAAATTCTGTGCTTTATTGATAGACATAAATTTAGTAATGAAGTTGAACTTTTCTTGAAAGGTATTCTATTTTAATTTTTAGGAATGAACCCTCTCTCTTTTACGCTTGAGCAGAGGTTTCTTGTGGTTTTCTTAGTATGGATAAATATTTCAAGCATTTAGTCATCTATTACTTTAAAAGATTCCAAATCATAGAACAAATTCATTTAGATTTATGGATAGACTAACAATGGCAAAATGAGTATTTCTAGTGTTTGTAGAAATTATTCATTGACAAAGTACAAGAGAAGCATATATTTACATTTTTGGCAATTTTTAAAATTTAGATTTTAATGAATATCATACCCAGTAAATTCAAAGTGAGGACTATAATAAAAGTTAACTACAGATGCTTGGAATTATAAACACAAATTTTATAAAGGTATCCATAGTAAATTAGAAAAATGAAATAAACAAGAGCAGGAAAGAAAAAACTGAATATTATCTGTAATTCAGAAGGAGTATTTTCTATTTATCAGCTGACAAATAATAACTGCTAAATTATGAAATCATTTCCTACTCAATGTATGGCAGATGATTTTGAAGTTAAAAAATCTAATATATCTAAATATTCCCAAAGATAATTTTTTTTAATTTCCTGAATATTCTTGCCCATTCCACAAAATCCCTAAAATATAAAATGGAAGGGACTTCTCCATTTCTACCATTTCCTGATTCCATTCCACCTCTCCAGGAAAGGAATATTTCTCAATCAGTCTCCAATACATCATTTAAAAAAGAGATGAAAACCAAATTACAAGAAAATGAATAGGTAGGGCAGAGTCAAGATGGCAGGATAAGGCTGGGACTCACCCAAGCTCTGCCTGATACCACTCTAAATACCTTAAAAATAATGACTTTAACCAAATTCTACAGTGATAAAATTCACAAAAAAAGACTGATTGCAACAATTTTCCAGAACAAGACAATATGGGAAGCATTCTTTGCAGCTGGATTATAAAAGAGGGAACCAACTCTACTCATCCAGAAGCATAAGGTGCCTGCATCAGTGGAAGCTGTGGCAGTTTCCAGACTTTTCAGATCAAGGATTGCTAAGGACAACTTGGAAGTTAAGCAGGAAAACTCTGCAACACTGGGATGAGAGTGTAGCACAGTCCAATGTAGGCCTCATCAGCACAGAACTGACTTCAAGGACAGGAGCTGTCCTTGGGAGCCACTTCTGGAGCTCTCAGTCAAAAGTTAGTAGCAGAATAGGAGGAAAATTGGAGAGTGTCTCTGCTATTCTTAAGGCAAGACAATTCTATGTTGTCTATATGCAGATCTGGATCTTACTCTGGAGTCTCAGTATCAGGAAAGGGGGTAGAAAATAATAAAGTTAATGCCTTAGCAGAGCAGGGACTTTCCTCACAGTTTCAGAGCTCAAGTGCTTGCTTGTAGTCACCCAAGATAAGAGTTCAGACCAGGAAGGCTGTTATAGTATGTAGCTCTCAGGGGGCTATCCATGAAAACAGCTGCAAAAATCCTCAAAAGCTTGGGACAATGTTTCTTCCACTATGGAATCAGAGCTGTTGCAGAGCAAATAATTAAAATTATGTCACAGACTGTAGACATGATTAAATCAAAGAAGAAAATTTATCTGACCATAAATAATTACATTGGTCATATGGAAGATAAAAATACTCAGAAGAAGATAACAAAATCAACCTTTCTACATCCAACCCCTCCAAGAAAATCATGAATTGGTCTCATGTCATGGAAGAACTCAAAAATACATCAAAAATCAAAACAAGGAGTTAGAAGAAAAATTGGGAAGAGAAATGAGCAAATGAAATCTGAGTGAACCTTGGTGAAGGAGATTTTAAAAATTAATGAAGAAAATATTATCTAAAAACCATACTGAGTCAAATGGAAAAATGCTCCCAAAGACCAACGAGAGGAAGAACATTTTAAAAACAGAATTGTAATGGATGGAAAAGGAAATACATAAGCTCATCAAAGCAATCAAATCCCAAAAATATAGAGTGGAGTAAGGGAAAGTTGGTGATTTTTCTGAGAAATCAAGAAACAGAAGAATGAAAAACTAGAAGAAAATGTGAAAAAGTCCATTGGAAAAAGAACTTATTTGGTAAAACAGATTCAGGAGAGATAACTTTAAAATTATTGGAATGCCTGAATTTCTTGAAAAAAAAAGAAGCTGGACTTCATTTTTTCAAGAAATTATTAATGAAAAGTGCTCTGACAATTCTAGAAACAAAGAATAAAATGGAAATCAAAAGAATATGCCAGTCATCTCCTGAAAGATATTTCAAAAATGAAAACTGCAAGGAATATTATAGCCAAAATTCAGAACTCTCAAGTGATGTAGAAAAAATTTCAAGAAGTCAGGAAAAAATTCAATTATCTTGGAGCCACAGTCATAATAACACAGGTTTTAGCATCTTCTAAATTTAGGACTCACAGGACTTGGAAGATGATACTCCAGAAGGCAAAATGTCTTGAACTACAACCAAAAATTAGCTACCGAACAAAACTGAACATATAGTTTCAGGGTAAAATATGGACATTCAATCAAATAGGGGACTTTCAAACATTCCTGATAAAATGACAATAGTTACATAGAAAATTTGGTCTTCAAAAACAAGGCTCAAGTGAAGCATAAAAAGGTAAACAGTAAAGGCAAATCATAAGGAACTTAATGATGTTTAATTACTTATGTTTCTCTACAGGAAGATGATGCTGATAACTCATTTGAACATTCTTATTTTTTAGAGCAGTTAGAAGGAGCATATATAGACAATGCACAGGTAGGCACTGAATTTGAATGTAAAACATATGAACAAATGAAGGTAATGGGAGAGAAAGAAATGTATTGGCAGAAAGAGAAATGAGAGTTAGAATGGATAGTTTACATAAAAAAATAAAAACTTGCAGTGGATTGGAAGTGGGAAAAATTGAGCAGGAGTGAGTAGGCTTGCTCTCATTAGAATTAGCTCAAAGAGGGAATAACAGATATTTAATTGGGCAAAGGGAATCTATCTTACTCTAGAGGAAAGCATGAAAGGAAAGTAATGGGGAAAAGGGGGTGGGAGGGGAGATAATAGGGAGGGATATTTGTGGGAGGACATAGACAGATGTAAAACAGTTTTGAGGAGAGACAGGGGAAAAGAGATGAAATTGAGTAAATGGGACTGGGGAATAGAATGGAGGAAAATACAGTTACTAGTAACTGGGAAATAAAAGAAAATATTTGATATTTTATATTTACAGATAAATGATATGAAAATTTTTCAACATTCATCCACAAGCATAAGCAAATTTTAAAATTTGCATAAAATCTTTCCTACCCCTGTTCCCATCCCCCTCCTTCTAGTGGTTAATAGTCAGGTGAATATTGTACATACATATTTGTGTTAAACACATTTACAGAATAATCAATTTCAGTATGAGGATTTTGGATGAAGGGAAAAGGTATTTAAGAGCATTTTCACTTTTTGTTTTTGCAAGGAAATGAGGTTAGGTGACTTTCCTAACTTCATATAGATAGGTAATTATTGTGGCTGAGACCAGAATTAAACTCAAGTCTTCCTGGATCCAGGGCCAGTGTTCTATCCACCATGCCAACTAGCTGCTCTCATAAGATAATTAAAAAAAAACTGAATGTATTGTGTTTATCACATTTTGAAGTTGCTGTTTGTGTTATTATTGTTTTTGTTTTGTTTTCTTCCTCTGGATGAGCATAGCAATGTCTATAATAAATTAATAGAGTTGTCCTAATTCTCTGACTGCTGAGAGGAGCTGCATCCATCAAGGTCAACCAACTCACAATGTTGCTGTTAATGTGTAGAATGTTTTCTTGGTTCTGTTCCCTTAACTCATATAATCTCTGAGGTGACACCTCACACCTCTTGGGTTGGCCAATATGACAAGAAAGGATAAGGAACAATGCTGGAGGGGATGTAAAAAATCTGAGAAACTAATGCATTTTCTTCTATCAGTATAATACTTTGTCACCTGCGAATTGTCTTATACCTGACTTGTCTCTCACTCTATATCAAAGTATACTCCTTTCAAATATGTTAATAGAAGTTCAATTCTCAAAAGCAATAAGCATGAGGGCAGCTAGGTGGCACAGTGGATAGAGCAATGACCCTAAAGTCAGAATCACCTCGGTCCAAATCCAGGCTCAGACATGTAATAATTGCCTAGGTGTGTGACCTTGGCCAATTCACTTAACCCCATTGCCTTAAATAAATAAAATTTCAAAAAATACCTAAAACAGCAATAAACATTATCTTAATCATGATCAATTTGTACCCACACTCTGTTAATGTATAATCCCTTCAACTTTCCCAGTAGAAATATAAACCTCATGAGCTAAAGTACCATTGATTCAAGATCAATTTATATCCACTCCACTCCATCCAAGTACCCATACTCCAAATCTCCAAAAAGAAATGCAACTCTAATGAAACAAAGTGAATCATCATATCATGACAGATTTTTATCCACACAATTTATACCAATACGTTCTTATCAACTATCCTCAGAAAAGTATAATTCTCAAGTTATTGTCTTCCTATTTAGACTTATTTACTATGTTTTTCTTAGTGTTATTTAATAATATTTATTCTTTCCATTTACCTTTTTATATCCCTTGTCTTTTATTTGAAATTCAATTTTCTGATCATTTCTCTATTTTTATAGTCAAGATTGAAAGTTCTCTAATTCATTGAAAATCCATCTTTTCCCTTGAATGAATATGCTGAATTTTGAAGGGTAGCTTGTTAGTGGTTGTGTACCAAACTCATTTGTCCTTGGAAAAAATCATATTTCAGACCATTCAATCCATTATATTGAAACTGATAAGATCTGGGTAATCTTGACTGGGGCTCTCTGGTATTTAAATCACTTCACTTTGGAAGCCTACAAGATATTCTCACTTAGCTTATGATTCTGAAGTTTGTTTATTTTATTCCTTGGAGTTTTTATTTTTGGTTGTCTTTATTGAGGTGATAGATGTTTTCTTTCAAGTACTATTTTAGCTTCATGTTATATGATATTAGGAAACCTTTCCATTATACTTTGCTGCATATTTTATCCCTGCTCTTTTGCTGATCATGAGATTCCGGAAGACCAATACCTTTTTAATTATCTCTCCTGGATCTGTTTTCCAGGCTAGTCATTATTGCTATGAGGTTATTTATATTTTCTTCTTTTATTTCCACCTTTTGCTTATTTATGTTGGTGTCTTGAAGTCACATAGAGCCATTAGTTTCCTTTTATCCAATTATAATTTTAAGAGTTTTGTTATTTTCAGTTGGGTTTTGGTGTTTTCTTTTCTAGTTTGTTAATTTTAATTTTACAGGAGTGGTTTTCTTTTTTGAATTTGTACAATTTTACCTTTAAATTTATTGTTTTCTTTAGTCAGTTTTTTATAATTCTCCTGTATGTTTCTCATTACTTTTCTCCATTTGTTGTCTTCTTCTTTTCTTTGGTATTTTAAAGATTTTTTGACTTTTTTCAAGGAGGTGTTTTAGTATTTGAGACAAATTAAAAAATCCTTTTGAGACTTCATATTTAGGCATTTTTTCACTGCTTTTCTCTTCTGCGATGATGTTCTTATCATTTCTGCCAGAATGGAAACTTTTTATGGCTAATATTTTTAAAAATCTTTTTGTTCATTTTGAGAGTTTTGCTTTGTTCCTAGGTAAATGGATTATTGTCCCAACTTTTTGTGCTGGGGCAAGGAGTCACATCCCTCACTCACCTCTTGCCTCTGTTGTCTCAAGAGTTAGCAGTTTATTCTCTGCATTACGATAGCCAAACCCAATCACAGCTACCACACCAGAAATCCTGGAGTTTGAACCTCTACCCTAGAATTGGAACCTTCACTGCTGGCCTGTTTCAACATTGGCTTGCTGAGCTAGGACTTGAGCTGCACATTGCATTAAGAGCTTTATTCTCCATTTAGCCAGATGATATAGATCTTTACTGAAATTCCTCCACTATATCGTGAGTTGATAGCTTTATTGTTGTGGGAATTTTGTGGGTTCTCTTACTTTGTTATGTTTAGAGAATTAATTTAATGTTGGGGAACAACTTCTGGAAATTCCCAGTTCCATACCAACATCTTGCCACCATTCCTGCAAGTCCAGGAGTAGAATTCTTAATAATAGTCTATAATGTGAATACAAACGAACATTTAATATAGAGAGTAAAAGGGAAGAGGCAAGAAAGGAAGGCAGATGGGAAGAGACTCAGAGAGACACAGAGACAAAGTAAGACAGAAAATCAGAGATATATTGAAATATAAATAACAAGACAGACAGTAAGAGAAAGATATAAAGAAAGGGGAGTAAAATAAAAACAAATGCATATTTTTTCTCTCCCTACCAAAGAAATCCAAAGAAGAAATGCAAAGCAATTCATAAATATATTTCTTGATCTACAAAAGATGATCCAAAATATACAGAATTCAAAATAGTGCTGTTTCCAGTGACTGTCTTACCAGAGAAGAGGAAGAGAATGATAACACAATATTCATACAAATTTTATCCTTATGCCTCAATATTTTTAGTATCAGGTTCCTTTCTGTCAGAAGCTTCATCTGTTCCCTGACTCCCAAGATCTGAAATAACTATATAAACTTTTGTATGCCTATCTATTTGTCAGAATTAAAAGTCATTGCTTGCTTTTTGCCTTAATATGGATAAATCATTTTTAAATAAGGAAATCTCATTTTAATAAAATAAAACTGCTTCCTCAATTCTAGCAAATAACTTAAAGGTCTACTTTCCTGAAAATAACTGAGGATCGAATTGCTAGTTTAGAAGAGTTGAGTTGTGTTCCCTTTTCTCTCTCTTAGTAGATAAAGGTCAACAATGTCAGGAGATACTTATGGTATTGTTAAGGATGAATAAATATACAGATCTCTGAATTAATTTCAGTGCCATAAGTCAATAGAAGAAATATTATAAAGTTAGGTAGTGATCAATGAATTACATGGCAAAATATTCAGGGAGGACTCTATTCTGACATTCATGCTATAGATCCTACCAAGAAAAAGAGAAGATTCAAAAAAGTTTTCAACTGTAGATTTCATGGAGGATCTTCAGTAAAGCTCTATCTCTTTGGGAGGAAATGGTAAGTATAATTTCTACATACATGAACATTGATATTTCAAACATTTTGTATCTGTGTATAGTAACAATATTGCTATGTCATTACCAAATGTTATATTATTCTTATATTTTTATATAATGAAAATTTTCACATTTAATTGTTTCTAAGCTAAAGAATCTAATTTTCTTAATCTCATTCTGTTTCAACTCACCTTCATGAACTCTGCAGACATTACCTTCCAGGCAATATATGTGTTAGCAAGTCAACAAGAAGTGAGAGTTCTTTGAAAATGGAAAGATTCTATTATGAGGGTCTAAAGAAGAGGAAAATAAGGGATATAAAAAATTATTTTCATTTAGAATAAGGGGAAAAGGGTGGAATCTGATACCTGTCATATTTGACATGAGCAAAAAGTATAGATTAGATTTGTTGGGATCTGGGAATTTGATGATACAAAATGAATATAATAAAATGTAAAAGGCATTCCAAGAACTTTTTGGAGAAAGATAACAAACTCCACAAAGAAAGAAAAAGGAAGAAATATTTTTAATTACATTGTTGAGGGAATAGTTGAAATTTTTTTAAATGAATATCTAAAGAAAATGAACCTTTCTGATACTGAAATTGAGCTGAGGAAGGGAATAAATGGAAGAGAGAAGGAACATGATGGAAAATGAAAGAAAGAAATGAAAGTGAAAAAGGAAAGAACAGAAGAAACAAAAGGAGAATTGAAGTGAAAAGACAAGGAAAAAGAAGAGAAAGGAACACAAAAAAGCAAGGAAAGGTGAGGGAAGACAAGGATAAGGCAAGGAATGTGAAAAAAACATAATAGTAGCCTCTCATTCCTCAAGGTTGGAAATAAGAAGTCATATTGTATTGCTAATTTGGTCTTATCCTTATATCCATTCTATCACCAAGACCTGTTTATTTCCCACTTGAGATATCTCTCAAATGTAACCCCCTTATCACTTCTGATATTGTATCAACTCAAATATAGACACTGTTGGTCTATTGCCTGGATTATTACAATAGCTTGTTCATGATTCTCCTTTCCTTAAGTATTTCTAAACTCCAATTCATCCTCCAGCTACTAAGGAGTTTCATTTTTCCTAAAGTACAGATCCGAATATGTCATCCAGATGCCCTCAAACTGGAAAGACTGCCTAATATATATATAAGATGCAGTATCTAGGAGGGCATTTGTGTAAGAACCAATATGGTAGCCTCAAGTTAACACACTACCAGAGCTTTTCCTTTCAAAGATAAAGGAAACTTCTATTCTGACATTCATGCTACAAATCTCACCAAGAAAAAGAGAAGATTCAAAAAAGTTTTCAACTGTAGACTTCATGGAGGATGTTCAGTGAAGCTCTGTCTCTTTGGGAGAAAAAGGAAAATAAAGTCCAGAAGAACAGAAAGGCCAACAGCTGGTTTTTAGTTACAGTACAAGTTCCAACAGCTTAACAACAGCAGAGGTCACCAGCTAGAGAGCAAGTCAGCAGGGAGGATGCAAGGCCCAAAAAAAGTTTGAACCCTAGCGTTCACATAAAAAGACAGAACTGGACCAGGGACAAACAACTGTTAAGTCAGAACCTAGACTTAAAGGAGAAACTGAATCTCTGAAAAATCTCAAGGCCTGGACTGCATAGGCACCATCTTGGCCAATGGCAAGTCAGGGAATAGACTACAGCTCCAAGAAAAAACAGAAAGCTTGGATCTATACCCACTATACACCAAGAGCAGAACTAAAAATAACAATGCTATGTCTGGAAAAGAAAACAATGAAAAATCACTCACAAGGGAAGCACAAAACAGTTTATAAGTTGTAATTAAATACAAACCTCATCAAAGAACTTTAAAAAGACTTTTAAAACCAAAGAAGAGATGAAGAAGAAAAATAAAGAAAAGAAATGAAAGTCATGTGGAAAAATTATGAAAAACCAACTGATAAGATCAACCCTCTTAAGAGTAAAAATAACCAACTGGAAAAGGAAACACAGAACCTAACTAAAGAAAATAAAACCCCCAACATTAGAATTGAACAAATAGAAACCAAATGAAGCTACAAGACTACAAGATTCCATCCAGAACAAGAAAAAAGCTGAGAAAAATTGAAGAAAATGTAAAGTGGCTTTTAGGGAAAACAAAAGACCCAGAAAATAGATTGAGCAGAGACAATCTACAAATTATTGAACTACCAGAAAACCTGGGCCAAAAAACGAACCTGGAAAACATCATGTAGAAAATTATAGGAGATAATTGTACAAATCTCCTAGAATAAGGTAACTATAACCATTGAAAGAATCCACAGAATTACTCCACAAAGAGATCCCAGGGCTATAATAACCAAATATTCAAATAAAGAAGAGAATACTGCAAGTATCAAAATGAAAACAATTCAATCCAGAAGAAAAATAATCAGGTTTATGCAGGACCTATCAGTCTCAATATTCAATAATGGGATTAACTAGAACAGTATATTTTGATGAGCAAAGGAGCTGAGATTACAACCTAGAGTGTACTATCCTGCAAAATTCAGCATACACTGTCAGGGGAAAAGATGGTTGTTCAACCAAATAGAATTCTTCCAGAATTTCTTGACCAAAAGGCCAGAAGAAAACAGAATTCAATCCCCAACTACATGACTCCATAGTTGCATAAAAATCAATGAAAGGGGAAGGGAAAAACAACAAAGCAAAACAACTGTTGGTCAAGACCATCAAAATGTATACAGCCCTAAAAGGGAAGATAGAACACTTGAAATTGTTTAGGTCTTTACTTCTCTTAGGATAATTAAAGGGTAGGTTTGGGATATAATTGGGTCTTATCTCCTCATTGAAGAGTTCTAAGATAACATCTCTATGAGACAAAAAGCACTGAAGAGAATCAGGGGTGTTAACTCTAAACTCAATTGTCTCCTTATCCTTTGACCCACTTTAATTCTACTGTGCTTAGCATGTAATCTAATACATGTATCATAAACTACAAATTCCTGGGTTGCACTCTCTATAATTTACAATCATTTGTAAAGTTCTCAAGTGAGACCCCCCAGAGATTCTCGATATATAGAGATCTTTAATTTCTTGCAGTAATTAGAGTTTGACTTAACCACAATTCACTTAACTAAGGGTTAAGTACCCTAGATGTGGAGTGGGGGAGAAAGTAGGAGCGAGAATAGGCCGTGATTCCCTTAACAAGTTGTTAAGCACCCTGTGTGTAGAGGGGGATAGTAGAGTTTGCCAGAAAAGTGGGCTTGCTTCACTTAACAAAGGATTAAGAACCTTAGGGAGGGTGGATGATGTATTAAAGAAAATAGGTCTTGCTTCACTTAACAAGGCCTTTACCGTGACTCTTGTTGGAGGAGGGGAAGGGGGTAAGGTGTGAGAGAAAATAGGCCTAAGGAAAGAATCACAAATACTTCAAGAAATGATATGGCTTTGGTTGATTCTTTGGCTCATGATGAGGTTTGTATGCACTTGACAGATTCTTGAAAAAGGAGGTATGATTTAAAAATATTATAATTATAATAGGATGCAATTTGAGTCAATGCTGTTTATCAAGAATTCAAGGATAATTATAATCATGTTCCAGAAGTTCCAAGTCAAAGAGAAAATAATACAAGTATCAAGAAGGAAACAATTCAAATATTGTGGAACTACAGTCAGGATCACACAGTAATTAGCAGCGTCCATATTAAGGCCAAAGTAGGGCTTGGAATATAATATTCCAAAAGACCAAAGAGCTTGGAATGAAACTGAGAATCAATTACCTAGTAAAACTGAGCATCCTCTTCCAGGGGAAAAGATGAAATTTCAGTTAAACAGGAGAATTTTAAATGTTCCTGCTGAAATAACCAGAGTTGAACAGAAAATTTCATCTTCAAGTACAGGACTTGAGTAAACATAGAGAGAGTGGAAGAGAAGGGTAAATTATGAGGGATTAAGTGATGCTGAATTGTGTGGATCCTGTCTGGGAATATGATCCTTAACAATAATCATATGAACCTTTTCATTTATTAGAGCATTTAGGAGATTTTTGTAGTTGAGAAAAAAATAGAGACAAACACTAGACTAAACATTCAGGTAGCACACAAGACAATAAGTGTCATAATTGGCAAAAAAACATCTTATAAAACATGTTTATACATATATATATTTATTTATTTATTAAAACTTAATGTGCTAAATAAAACTAGTCCCTTCATTTGGTTTAATTGTATCTCACAAGAATAGACCAAAATTTGAAATATTTGAAAAGTGTATTTATCATCATCTTTAGTGATGAACTTTGCATTTGCAGATATTTGGCAACAACTGGGAAACATAATCATTTGATCTGTTTAAAAACTCTTGCTTATTAAAAGTGTTTGTAACATAAAACTAGAATGTCTAATTATCTAACTTCATACATCAAAAGTATTGAATGGTCCTCCCAAGATACTTTTGAGAATAGTAAGATGAAATTCTATAAAGAAAATATAAAAATCTTTCATTTTAGTTTTTTTTTTGTTGAAAGGCAATGTAGTTAAGTGGCTTGCCCAAGACAAGACAGCTAGGTAATTATTCAGTGTCTGAGTCCAGATTTAGACTCAGGTACTTCTGATTCCAGGGCTGGTTCTCTATCCACTGCGCCACCTAGCTATGCCCAAGAAAATATAAAATCTTATATTGCACTTAAAAAAAAAAAATATTGTTTGGAAGTCAAGGTTTAGAATAGAAAGGAATATACGTTTTTCTCTGAAGTACATGAAACTTAAAAAAAATTGATCATGTACTAGGACATAAAAACCTTATGATCAAGTGCAGGAAGGCAGAAATAGTGAATACATCTTTCTCATATCACAATGCAATAAAAGTCATATGCAATATTGAGACAAAGAGATATAAACCCAGAATCAATTGGAAGCTGAATAACCTCATTTTAAAGAATGAGTGGACCAAAAACAAATTATAGGGATATATTATAGCTTTAATTGCTTACATGAATAAATTGGAGAAAGAGGAAATCAATGAACTAAACATACAACTAAAAAAAAATTTAGAGAAAAAAGAAATTAAAAATCCCTGATTAAATACCAAATTAGAAATTCTAAAAATTAAAGAAGTTAATAAAATCAAAATCAAAACAACTATTGAATTAATAAATAAAGCCAAAATTTGATATTATATAAAATTGATAAACCCCTGGTCAACTTGATAAAAAAAAGAAAGAATAAAACCAAATTGCTAGTATCATAAATGAAAAAGGTGAGGAAATTAAATTAATAATCTGAAATTATTTTGCTGAACTCTATGACAATAAATTTGATAATCTAAGTGAAATGGAGGAATATTTACAAAAATATAATTTACCCTGGTTAAATGAAGAGGAGATTAAATACCTAAACAATCCCATCTAAGAAAAAGAAATTCAACAAGCCATCATTGAACTCCCCAAGAAAAAATATCCAAGGCCTGATGGATTCACAAGTGAATTCTACCAAACATATAAGGAACAATTGCTTTCAATTCTATATACACTTTTTGGAAAAATAGGGAAATATGGAAGTTTACCTAACTCTTTCTATGAAACCAGTATGGTGCTGTTACCTAAACCAGGAAGAGTTAAAACAAAGAAAGACAATTGTAGACCTATTACCCTGATGAACATAGATGCAAAAATCTTAAATAAAATCTTAGCAAAACAATTACAAGTTATCACTAGGATAATACATTATGATCAAGTAGGATTTATCCCAGGAATGCGGGGTTGATTCAATATTAGGAAAACTGTAGGTATACTCAATCATATCAAGAACAAACCTATCAGAAATTATATGATCATATCAAAAGATGCTGAAAAAAACTTTTGAAAAAACACAGCATCCATTCCTTCTAAAAACATTAGAGAGTGTAGGAATAAATGGACTGTTCCTTAGAATAATTAGCAGTCTCTATCTGAAAACATCAACAAACATTATATTCAATGCGGAGAGGCTAGAGGCATTCCTAATAAGATCAGGGGTGAAACAAGGGTGCCCATTATCACCAATACTATGTAATATTGTATTAGAAATTTTAGCTTCAGCAATTAGAGAAGGAAAATAAATTGAAGGAATTAGAATTGGGAAAGAAGAGACAAAACTCTCACTCTTTGCAGATGACATGATGGTCTACCTAGGGAATCCCAAGAAATCATCCAAAAAACTACTGGAAGCAATTAGCTATTTTAGCAACATAGCAGGATATAAAATAAACCCTTACAATTCCTCAACTTTTCTATATATGTCTAGCAAGATACAGCAGGAAGAGCTAGAAAGAGAAATCCCATTTAAAGTAACCTCAGACAATATAAAATACCTGGGAGTCTATTTGCCGAGAAAGACTCAGAAACTTTTTGAAAACAATTATAAAACACTTCTCACACAAAGTAAATCAGATTTAAATAACTGGGCAAATGTCAATTGCTCATGGATAGGTAGAGCTAATATAATAACAATGACAATTCTACTAAAACTAAAGTACCTGTTTAGTGTCCTACCAATCAAAATTCCAAAAAAATTACTTTGATGCATTAGAAAAAAATTGCAAGTAAATTCATATGGAGAAATAAAAAGTCAAGAATTTCCAGGAGCTTAATGAAAAAACAAGTACAAAAGAAGGAGGCTTAGCCCTCCCTGATCTAAAATTATATTATAAAGCATCAGTCATCACAACTGTTTGGTACTGGCTAAGAAATAGAATGGTGGACCAGTGGAATAGACTAGGTGCAAAAGCAGGAGACGATTAGAGTAATCTGCTGTTTGATAAACCCAAAGAGTCCAGCTATTGGGATAAAAACTCTCTCTTTGATAAAAACTGCTGGGATAATTGGAAGTTAGTATGGAAGAAACTTGGATTAGACCAACACTTAACACCCTTTACCAAGATAAGATCCAAATACTCACCGGCATTGGACATAATAAACAATATTATAAGCATATTGGAATATCCAGGACTAGTTTACCTGTCAGATCTATGAAAAGGGGAGCAATTTATAACTAAGGAAGAGTTTGAGAACATTACCAAAAACCAACTAGATGATTTCGATTACATTAAATTAAAAAGCTTTTGCACAGATAAAACCACTGTAACCAAGATCAAATGAAATGTAGTAAATTGGGAAACAATCTTTACAACTAATGATTCTGACAAAGGACTCATTTCAAAAATACACAGAGAACTTAGTCAAATTTTCTTTTTAAAACAAAAAGCCTTTCCCCAATTGACAAATGTTCAAAGTATATGCAAAGGCAATTTACCGATGAGGGGATTAATCCATAGCCATATGAAAAATTGTTCTAAACCATTAATTATTAGAGAAATGCAAATTAAAGCTTCTCTGAGGTACCACCTCACACCTCTCAGATTGGACAACATGACCAGAAAGGATAGTGATCATTGTTGAAAGAGTTGTGGGAAATCTGGGACACTATTTCACTGTTGGTGGAGCTGTGAACCCATCCAACCTTTCTGGAGAGCTATTTGTAACTATGGCCAGAGGGCAACAAAAATGTGCTTATCCTTTGGCCCAGCACTGCCACTACTGGGTCTATACCCTGAAGAGATGATGAAAAAGGTTAAAAACATCACTTGTACAAAAATATTTATAGCAGCCCTGTTTGTGGTGGCAAAAAATTGGAAATCAAGTAAATGTCCTTCAATTGGGGAATGACTTAGCAAACTGTGGTATATGTATGTAATGTAGCAATATTATTCTATAAAAACCAGTAGGGAAGTGATTTCAGGGAAGCCTAGAGAGATGTGTATGAACTGATGCTGAGTGAGATGAGCAGAGCCAGGGAAACACTGTATACCCTAACAGCAACATGGGGGTGATGTTCAACCCTGAAGGATTTGCTCATTCCAACAGTGCAACAATTGGGAACAATTTTAGTCTATCTGCCAAGGAAAGTGACATCTGTATCCAGATAAAGAGCCGTGGAATTTGAACAAAGTTCAAGGACTATTCCCTTTATTTTAGAAAAAAATTACAGATATCTTATTGTCTGATCTTGTTTTCTCTTAGACTTCTCATCTCTTCCTTAAGGATATGATTTCTCTCTCATCACACTCAATTTGGATCAATGTGCAATATGGAAACAAAGTAAAGACTGATAGATTGCGTTCTGTGGGGGGTGGGGGAGGGAAGTAAGATGGGAGGGAAAACTCAAATAATTTCTTTAATAAAAAATTAAAAAAAAGAAGTCAAGGTTGAAAAGCTTACTACAGTTGCAGTTCAGATTTAAAAAATCTGTTAGCTTTAAGGACTTAAAGTCCTGTGATTTAACAGTGTGGTCCAATTTGATCTATGTGATTTTTATCTACATATATTTGTAGGTTATCTTCTTCATGAAATCAATAAGGCAATACCTGATGTGAAACTTATGTAATCTTTCCACGTTCTTTTCCCTAATTGTATTAGTTCAAAAAAGTCTTTCTAGGCGTCTCCCAGTTTCTCTCCTCTTCATTATTTCCTGCATAATCATAATCATATCACAATTTGGTCAGTAATTCTGCAAATTACACATATGGTGTAATAATTATATTGGTAGATATTCATTATATCCATTTTTCTTTGATCTACATATAAAACCCATAAAACTGAAAAATATGAAAAATTGCAGAAGTTGTGAGTGTAGGAAACCCAGTTGATTTACATAATTGATAGACTATGTCTCAATTCCATCAAAAATGCATTATTGAACCTATTTTTTCTCAACTCCTCTAAAAAACTTTCATTTTCCATTTTCTGTAGTATAAAAATAGCAAAAGATGAAACCTCAAAACTGCATTAATATGTTAAATTAATATGAGCTTTTTCTAATTATTTCACTTGAAACTTTATTTTCCTGTGTCTATTAAGATGATTTCTTCAGCATATCTTTTCTCTGTGTCCAAGAACTCCAGGTATTCTTTCAGGACACCTGCAGATTCACGCAAATTATCTTGTTCCTTCCAAACCATGCTTCATTTCGCTCTCTTTCTATCACCCATTTTAAGTCATAGACAAGTACCTCATGACCTGGAACAACTTTAAAGTAGATTGATTTCATGCAGATTATAATAACATCGCTAAACAAAATCCTTAGCGATTAATATTCTTTAATGTTGTAATACCCACCTCATGACAAGGATTCTGGAACCTTCTGAAGAACTACTGTCATTGTTAAAAGCATTTCTCTATTCACTATTGATTGTTTTCTTATTTGCAATTCTATGAAAGCATCTCTCTCCAGCTTTCCACTATGAAGTCATAAAACCTTTACACTGTACTCTCTGTAATGCCTGCAACATTAGTAATAAGTTGGTTTTCATCTTCTTCTTTCTCCTTTGTTTTTCCTTCTATCTTCAAGAAGAGAGAGAGAGAGAGAGAGAGAGAGAGAGAGAGAGAGAGAGAGAGAGAGAAAGCGAGAGAATCAGTTGAATCAGTTCAGTTCTATACTGTCATCTTCATTTTCAACTCTTGTCCCTTTATTCTTCTTAATATCTTACCCTGCAATCAAGGTTTGACTTACTCTCATCATGATGAATGAAGATGGAGAAAAAATACAACTCTACTGTCTGAAATCTCCAATAAAAGTATTTAACATAATTTCAATTGTAACCTCAGTACATCAAGGTGGCATATAGTTTCCATATTTGAGTCATTATGCTTCTCACCCCAGTCCCTTTGGTAAAACCATTTATCCCTTTGCAAACTTTCCCTTTGTCTTTCTTTGCTGAAAATCCAAAACGGTACTCATTACCTTTCCCCTGAAACCTACATTTCTTTCTAACTTGCCCAGAATTGTGGAGCATGCATGTTCACACTGTCCTATTCAGCAAGATGATTAATCAATTACATGATATTCTCCCATACCTAGAATTCTCTCTTTCCTTCTCTCCAACTCTTAATTTACTTGATTTACTTCAAAGTTCAGGTTTTGGTACCACCTATTTCAAGAAGCTTTTTCCAGTCTTAACAAAGCTTAGTGTCTTCCCTCTGAGATCACCTTCATTTTATCCTGTATATTTATTTTCTCCTTCACCAACTTATGATTACTTATAAAATAGAGACTGTTGTGTGCCCACAGAATTTCTTAAGGTGTTTAGTACATAATAACACCAAATAAGTACTTAATGAAAAACTGACTCTTTGGGAGTGGATCTTAATTTTATATATTTGGATCAATTGGAAAATATATTTTTTGGCAGTGAAACACTGAAAATATCTGTTCTTTTCTCATATTCTTTCCCTTTCATTGTTAGTTTACGAAAATTTAAAATAAATTATTTGTCTTTTGTGATTGTTTTTATTCTTTGTTTTGCCATGAATCTTCCACCTATCCACTGATAGAAAAAGATTTTTTTTTCTTTTTCTTCTAATTCATGTATGAAATCTGTTGTGGCTTGCTTCACCTTGGGGCCCAAAGTGACAACCTCCCTCCCAGAGTGGGAGCTGAGAATAAGGAGTCAAGCCACCTCTGCCTTATTCCTCCAGCTCAATTTTATTACTGCTTAGCTTTTACATATATACTGTTAGGTCTTCTGGGATAGAACAAAAAAATGAGATAATTGGGGGAACACAAGTGGACTAAACGTGAAGTGCCTTGCGTTACAAGATGAGGGGGTCCATTAAGGGGGAGGTGGTAAAACACAGCTTTGTCTTGTGCCCTTGAGCTGTGGGGCGGAATGTCCAGCTCCCAAGGACTCCAGTGCACCTTATCTCTCAGGGAGGCGTGCCAGCTCCTGCTGGGTGGTGTTCTGTTAGTATAGCTTGTGTTCCCACATCTCCCCCTTGTTTTGCATTAAGGGCTGGGGGACCTGGATAGTCATGATAAACACCAAAAAATATTAATAGATGTAATAAACAATGGGAAACACACAGGGGCTTTTACATGGGGTCCAGGGGATCTGTGGGGACCAGAAGCAGGGGGAGTGTACATTGTCAGGGAGAAAAGGGCAGGGAGGGGTGTGTGGGGTTTGGGGTCATTCCCTAATCTTAGATCTAGGGTACAAGGTTCTCAAATTCTGGGGTCAGTAAGCAGGGAAGAAAGATGCACCATGACCCACAGGTAAAAGAATCAGGTGGGGAGGGGATAAGTGTGCACTGAGGGGTGACCCATGCTTTGGGGGTGCTCAGCAGGAATAGCATATTAACAAGGAGTTGGTGAAGAGACAAATGTTCTCTGGGGTTAAAAGTCCATTTTTCTTTTTGCTAAGGTAAAGAGCTCATCCTGGATCACTGAGGGGAAGTTGGGGGGATTGCCTCCTCACCCTCCGTCCTCTGCGTCTTGGTTTTCATCTATTGTTGTTTAGAGACTTTCTTTGCATTCCTTTGGTCAGGGCTGTTAACAGAGCTAGGCAATCTGGAAGCAGGAGTGGGGGAATCCTCTTGATGTTTCGGGGGAGGCTGGATCCAGCCATCTTCACCAGGCAACTCAGGATAGGGACGAGGAGGCTTTGGGGGGTGGGGTTGTCAGGTGGAGGATCAGGGGAGGGTTTAGGAGCTGGGGGCTAGTGGATTTCTCATGAGTTTGAGTGCCCTCATTACAGACCTCAGTGAGGTAGCACAGTCTCTCTGCCCTTGCCTTTTCTGCATCTAAAGCTGCCTGTAAAATATCTTGAGGCTTTTCCTCTCTCCCTGAAAGGCAGGCATGTATTGCAGTGACAATAGAATAGAAGGGCAATGGGGGAGAAAAGTCACCACGGACCTCAGCTCTGCCCGGCAAGTGTCAACCCCCCCCCCCCCAATATCAGGATCCAGGATATGGCCAGCTTCAATCCAAGGGGCCAAAGCCAAAACCTCCTGGAGTGTTAACTTCCATTCTCTTTCAGAGCATTTCAGGCAACAAGAACTTAGGAGGTGTTTAAGAACCTGTACTTGGGTATCTTGGGAAGAAGGGGGAAGATTCCCCTTTATTTTTAGGGACGACAGGGGCCTCTAGAAGCCGTGGGGTCACTGTGGCTAGGAGACTGTCAGAGATTGGTTGATATGGGGCACCTACCTTAGACAGCAAGGATGAGTGCAAATTCTGAAGCATCCTTCAGAATTTTGGGGGGATCCCAGTTTTCAGGACCATTAGTTGTGGCTTGCTTCACCTTGGGGTCCACAGAGATGCCCTCCCTCCTGGAGGGGAGCTGAGAATAAGGAGTCAAGCTGACACTGCCTTATGCCTACAGCTCAATTTTATTACTACTTAGCTGTTATTGAGAGGGGTGCACAAGCAGGATATACATGCAGCATCTTGCATTACAGGATAAGGGGGTACCTTAGGGGGCGGTGGTAAAACACAACTGTGTCTTGTGCCCTTGGGCTATGGGGTGGAATGTCCAGCTCTCAAGGACTCTAGCACACCCTATCTCTCAGGGCGGCATGCCAGATCCTGCCAGGTGGTGGTCTGTTAGTCTAACCTGTGTTCCCACAGAAATTCCCCTTTATGTCAAAGGCATTTTTCCCATTGTACCATATCATGGTATATGTTGTAACTTATTCATCTGTGCATAGTATCATTATCATTACTCTAGCTGACTTTTGCTTTTACTCCATCATTTTAGTGAACATTTTTTAGAAAGAAATATCTTAATACCTCTCTATCATTGTTTATTGTAGTTAATATCTTTAATTGCTCCATTTTTTATCTTTATATGTGGGTATGAGTGTATGTTGCCTAAGTTAATTGTGAAATAATGTCTTCAGTTAAGTTTTCTTTCTAGGAATGTTTCAGTGTTTTATTTACATTGAATATCCATTTTCAAATTTATGTGTAGGCACAGATTTGCAAATTATGTTAGCTTTAACTTCATTGTGTGGACTGTTATTCTGTCAAATTACTTCATTTACTTCTGGATTTTCAGAGGGTGATATTTAAATAATTTTCCTTTATATTTGCAGATGTTTTGCCTGCACACTTACAAAAGGTGTTTTTCCATGGATTTACTGAAATTAATAATTTATTTTGGAATTTGCAGGCCAGTTTGTTGTTTTGTTCAAGGTTTATTTGTTTGCTTGTTGTGCTGCAGGTGATCTACTCACTCTCTTTATTGACATTTTGTTCTCTGTATTCAGAAATTTGGGGCAGTTTTTGGTACTATTTCTTGCATTATTGTATTGAGGGTTTTATTTTTCATGTTCTTCTGGAAATCCTTTAACCCTTACATTGTGTTTATTTATACTTTTTCTAGATGAGTAAAATTTGCTGTGTTTTATTCTTCATCCAGAATAGTCTTTCTATTTCCATTCCTAAACATTAATTTTCTCTTTTGATCCTTTGGTGAGACTTGTCACATTATGTATTTCACTATTACCAATTAGTTCATTTGTGAAGAACATAAATTCTGCTTTCAAATTTGTTATGTCCTTTTGAAATCTTTTAGAAAATTTGTATTGTGATGCCATGATCTTGCAAAACCCATAAAATTCTTTGCCTATTCAGGTATCGAATCATTTTCCTTAGTTTTAAAAATAATGGATGAGTGAGCTTATTTACTAGTTCTGCCTGCCTTCTTTCCTTCTGCTGTTAAAATCATATCTTGTTTTTGTCCATTTTCAGGGTCCTGGACTTTTCTTCCTGATGAGTTTTTTGAAGTTTCATTATTTCTTTTTTTAACATTTCACTTTCTTCCTCCCTCCCCTTTTATTTGTGCCTTCCATGGGGACTCTCTCCCTCTCTCTCTCTCTCTCTCTCTCTCTCTCTCTCTCTCTCTCTCTCTCTCTCAAACATACATATGTATGTATACAATAAGCAGAGATATTGATGGTGCACCTTCTTTGGGCTCTATCTTGAGTGACCTCTGAGGTTATAGAATTTGCCCCAGCAAGATGTTAGTTTCTTTCTCTTAGTTCATTACACATGGATTCTTTTCCATTCAACATGTTTTCCAGTTATCTGTATGAGTAGCAATGAACACGATAATGGTGATAATGGCTTGAGCAATTCTGTAGTTTGAAGTTTGAATCTTTCAGTCACAGGGAGGTGAAGTGGTCCTGTCATATAGTTAAATTCTGTTATAAATAGACATTCCTGCTATTTCTTATCTTTCCAGTAGAGTTGATTGTTTGTTAATTTGTTTGCTTTTTTGACTTAGAACACTTTCAAACATTTGTAGTCGGAAAAAAATGTTTGAAATATGTGCATGAAATCTTCAAGCCAGTAAGCAGAGATAATTTATGGAGTGTGAGTTTAATTCTGTTTCAAGCACATGGGTAATCTTATATAGCCCTGATGCCTGGACCTTGGTGAGTGGTACCTGAGAATGACCTTGAAAAAGGGGTTAGAGATTTGGGGATTTTTTTGCTATTAGTAGTTCATAAAGATTTATTTTGTTTAGATTCTTGGTTTGCTAGACTATTAAGACAGTCACAATTTCTATATCTCTGTTAAATAAATTCTAATATGAAGACTAGTTGTTGAAAAACATTCCTCTCTCTAGTCATAATGTGACTTATTGGATGACACATTGAATAAAATATCCATTGGAAAATTTTATCTAAATATTATAGTTAATAAAAATAAGATGTAGAAGGCTATGTTTTAATTTACTATAATTGACAATTCAAAAATGGAAAGACTGAATTTGAAGTTTTAAAATTTTTAGAGTAGAAATTTTTGTAGAGAATGAAAAATTGGATTAGTTGTCTGTATGTACCTAGTGTAATGCAAGCAGAACCAAGAGGGCAGTTTATACTCTGATATCAATATTTTAATAAATATGTTTTTAATAAACTAATGAATGTTAAAATGAGCAGAACCAAGAGAACAATTTCTCAAATAGCAACCTCAAAACAAATTCTGAAAGTTATAGAAACAAAGATCAATTCAAGATTCCAGAGGACCAAGGATGACAAAGTCTATTTATGACTTAGGGGTAATGGACTGAAACTGCAGAATAAAACACACACACACACACACACACACACACACACACACACACACAAACACACACACAAACCTATACAAACACTTATATATAGGTGTATGTGTGTATATATATTTCTTGTATCTGTTTTCCTTGACAATGAATAGTTGATACAAATAACAACTTTCATGCTGCTTCACACTTGCAATCTTGCAATAACATCATTCCATTACTGCAAAACACTATCTCTTCAAATAAGAGAATTTCTGCATTAATTTTGTCCAATTTTATTAAATAATTTTATCACTGGCTTCGATGATATAAAGTAGGATAATGAGAATCAGCAATTTAATTATTCTATGTTCAAGTTACAAAAGTAAAATTTGAAAATTACTATTAAAGGTATCATAGAAGTCCAATCTGCAGATAATCCCAATATAGATAGAATTCTTAATATACTGAATCAAGCATACATACACACATATCATATTTACATTAATATCTGTACATAATGCATATATGTATGTGAATATATGTATTTGTACATGTACATGTGTATATTTATATAGTAAATCCCTTGAATTATATTTTATACTATTAAAATTTATAATTTTCCATTTGCAAATGTGGTTGAAAAAACATCTCATCAAAATATTAAAGATATTTCTGGAAATCTCATGACTTTTGCAATATTCAATTGAATATATAAATTTCATTAAGTAGAATTTGATCATTTCTACTTCCATATTTAAATTTAGTAGTAAGAATGGATCTAGGGGCGGTTAGGTGGCACAGTGAATAGAGCACCAGCCTTGGAGTCAGGAGTACCTGGGTTCAAATCCTACCTCAGACACTTGATAATTACCTAGCCGTGTGGCCTTGGGCAAGCCGCTTAAATCCCATTGCCTTGAAAAATCTCAAAAAAAAAAAAAAAAGAAAGAATGGATTTGAAGAGCTCACATTTATGTTGCACTTTAATTTTGAAATAATATTAAAAAAAAAACTTCTGCAGCCTCACTTTCTCCTCAACAGCCATCTGGATACAATGACAAGATATGAATCAGGTTGACTGGAGATGGTCTTGAATGCAAGAAAATTGACTTGTCCAGGGTCACATAGCTATTAATTGTCAAGTGTCTGAGACAGTATTTGAACTAAGATCCTCCTGATTCTTGAGTCGGTGCTTCATCTAATGAGCATCTACCTATAGTTCATCATTATTCATACTGCAAAAACAAAACAATTGTCATTTTTAAATGAAGAGATATCAACTACATAGCAAATATTCACATTCAGAAATTAATCTAATGTATATTTATGGAATAAAGAAAATGAGAAATTTCTTGGTCATTTTTAATCTAAAATGAAATTATAAAGATCAAAAACAGTTTATATTTTTTGGTCAACTTAATTTAGAGGACAATATTAAACATATTCACATATACAAACAATTGGAAAAACTCATCCCTACCACCAGAAAAGCTACATTTTGAGAAAATATGTGAAAAATTAAAAAGGAAATAATAGTCATAAATAAAATAAATGATAAATGAAAATAATATATAAAAAGCAAAATGTCATGGTCAAAATAACATATGAAGTAACATGTGCTGAGAATGAAGAATTTGGAGGTATGGAGTTAAGTGATGGATAGGAGTTAGAGAGTCACAATCAGAAGCTATATTAACTGACCCCAGGAAAGTGACTATCTTTCAATGTCCATAGACAACTCTTGTAACTTCTCAGTGCTGGGATTCAATGATGGAGGGTACTTCCTTTTCACTTATGGAACTCCACTTATTAATGACTATAGATTGCTTTGATTTTCTCATTAGTAAATTGTCTCTGCATGTCCTTTGACCATTTGTCTATTGGAGAATGTCTTTTATTAATATAAATTTGACTCAGTTATCTATATGCTTTAGAAATTAGTCCTTTGTCAAAAATATTAGCTGTTAAAATTGTTTCCCAGTTTACAACATTTCTTTTGATCTTAGTTGTAGGGGTTTTTGTCTGTGGAGAAGCTTTTTAATTTAAGGTAATCAAAATTATCTACTTTGCTTCAATGATGTTCTCCACCTCTTCCTTGGTCTTAAACAGTTTCCCTTTCTATAGATCTGACTGGCAAACCATCCTTGATCTCCTAGTTTGTTTATAATAATGTCTTTTAAGTCTAAATCCTTTATCCATTTGGATCTTATCTTGGTATAGGGTATGAGGTGTTGGTCTAATCCAAGTTTCTCCCATACTAGCTTCCAATTTTCCTAATAGATTTTATGAAAAATAATTTTTTATCCTAAAAGCTGGATTCTTTGTGTTTAATCAAACAGCAGATAACTTTAATGATTCCCTAGTATTGCACCTAGTATATTCCACTGATCCACAACTCTATTTGTTAGCCAATAACAAACAGCTTTGATGATTGATGCTTTATAATATAATTTAATGTTTGGTAGGGCTAAATGACATTCTTTTGCACTTTTTTCATTAAATCCTGGAAATTTTTCAACTTACATTTCTCCATATGATTTTATATACAATTTTTTTCTAACTCATTAAAGAAATTTGTTTGGAATTTTGATTGGTAGGTCATTAAATAAATGGTTTAATTTAGGTAGAATTATTATTTTTATTATATTATTTTTGTCTATGCATGAGCAGTTGATATTTGACCAGTTATTTAAATCTTATTTTATTTGTGTGAGAAGTGTTTTGTAGGTATTTTCATAAAGTTT
Source organism: Macrotis lagotis (assembly GCF_037893015.1). Taxonomy (NCBI): domain Eukaryota; kingdom Metazoa; phylum Chordata; class Mammalia; order Peramelemorphia; family Peramelidae; genus Macrotis; species Macrotis lagotis. The sequence continues at coordinate 349,573,418 of NC_133666.1, forward strand.
CTGGTTTTTAATCCACTCTGCTATTTATCGGAGATTTCATGCCATTCATGTGCAAAGTTATAATTACTAGCTCTTTATTGCCCTCCTTGTTATCTTCCCTTTCTGTGTATTTTTCCCCCTCACTTTATCCCTATTCCCCAGTATTTTGTTTCTGAATGCCACAACCTTCAGTGTGTTTGCCCCTCATATCCAATTTCCCTCCCCTTTCCTTCCCTTTCACTTTGCTCCTTCTTCACTTTCTTCTGGTTTTTTTCCTCTTTTCCTTCCCCTCTTTCCCTTTTTAATACCTGAAAGGTAAGATAAGTTTCTTAACTGAGTGTGTGTATGTTAATTTTATGCCAAATCTAATGAGATAAGATTCAGGCTGTTCTCACCTCCTCCCTTCTTCCCCTCTATTTGCAATATGTCCTTTATACCTCTTTATGTAATGTGATTTTCCTCATTTAATCTCCTCTATCTTCCCTTCTATTTACTGTCCCCCCTTTTTAAGGAGATACTGTTTTTAAATATTCTATCAGAGTCATTTTTAAGTTATGTGTGTCTATTATTTCTGACTAAGTATACTCTCCTTAATAATTATATTCCTTTAGAGTTATGAGAATCTTTCTCCCAGCAGGTGGGAATATAGCCAGTTATATCTTATTGGATAGCAGTTTTTTTTTTCTTTTCCCTTTTTTTAAATTTTTCATGTATTTCTTGGGTCTCCTATTTTGCAGTCCAAGTTTCATTTTTTATCTCTGGCCTTTTCATCAGGAAAAAGTTGGAAGTTTCCTATTTCATTAAATGTCCGTATTTTCCCCCAAAAGAGAAGATGTAGTTTTGACAGATATGGAATTCTTGGCTGCATTAAAAGCTCCCTTGTTCTTTGGAATATCACAGTCCAAGCCCTTCAGTCCCTTAATGTTGATGCAGCCATTTCCTGTATATTCTTATTGTGGTTCCTTGTTATCTAAATTATTCCTTTCTGATGGCTTGCAGTATTTTCTCTTTTATTTGATTATTCTGCAATTTCACTACAATATTCCTTGATGTTTTCATTTTGGTATCCCTTTCCAAAGGATTTCAATGCATTCTTTCAATAACAAATTTACCCTCTGTTTCCATGATGTCAGGGCAATTTTCTATCACTAAATCCTGTAATATTAAGTCCAGGATTTTTTTTTTCTCTTCAATACTTTCAGGGAGGGTCAGCTAGGTGGCGTCAGGGCAGCTAGGTGACATAGTGGATAAAGCACTGGCCCTGGGGTCAGGAGTACCTGGGTTCAAATGCAGTCTCAGACACTTAATAATTACCTAGTTGTGTGGCCTTGGGCAAGCTACTTAACCCCGTTTGCCTTGCAAAAAAAAAAAAAAACCCTAATATTTTCAGGTAACCCAGTGGTTATTAAGTTGTCTCTCCTATATCTACGCTCGAGGCCAGTGGCTTTGAAGATGAGGTATTTTATATTTCCTTCTATTTTTTTCTATATTTTGCTTTTATTTAACACATGCTTGCTGTCTCATGAAGTCATTAATTTCCAAACATTTCATCATTTTATAGAAGAAATATCTTCATTTACTTTTTACTCCATTTCCAAATGTCAAGTTCTATTGTTGAAGGAGTATGTCATTTGAAGTTTTGAGAGAATTCTTTTCTTTATGCATTTGTCCTATTGTATTTTCCATGGATTTGCAAGATGTTAATTTTCTCTTGGGTTTTTTTACCAAATTATGTAACTGATTTTTAAACTCATTCCTCATTTCTTCAGTGATGTCTTCCTGAGGTGGAGACCAAATCATAGTCTCCTCAGATTTTCTGGATGTCTCTGATTTCAGGTCTTTATCTTCTGGGTAGTTTTCTTTGACTACCCCCCCCCCCCCCCGCCCCTTTTCTGTTGGCCTTTCTTCATTTTCCTATGTTCTTCTTTTGAGGAGGGGCTGATCCACAGTGGTTTGCTTTTGAGATCCCAAAAGGCTTTGCTCACTGAGTTGAGTAAATTCTTGTGTTCCAGCCAATAGGAGGTGGTTGCTTTTTTGTAGTTTCTATGACTTTGATTTGAGGCACTCTCCCTAGGCCTGTTGAATGTGGGTAGCCGTCCTGGTTACTTTTATCGTTGAACAATGTGGTCTATGCCCTGGGGCAAGAATGTTAACCTCCCTATTCTGGGGAGGCAGCTCTGGTGTCCATGCCTAAGATTTGGAGGGATGGGGAGGCTGGCACTGTGTTCTAGGAAGAGGACTCTGATGAAGTAAAAGTATGGAGCCCTCAGTCCTTCAGACCAGCCAGCCCAGCAGATTGATATCTAGACTCATTCTGCAACTCTCTAACCTGCAACTCACCCTCATGCCCCGATGGAGTGCTTCATGCTACTACTCCTATAGCCAAAGCCTCTGAAGCCTAATTGGCTCTCAGGTTGTGGCTCTGACAGCCAAAGTCTCCACAGTTGAACTTAGGTTAGTCTGGCTCTCAGTCCACCCCTGCTGGCTCTCTGCTCTCTGGCCCAGGCTCATCCATGATCCCTGAAGACAGACCTTGTGGGTTTATGTTCTTATCCTTGACTCTTTTTCTAGGTTTTGTCGATCTAATTTCTGGTTAGAGGTTTGTTTCATGCTATAGATATGAGGGAAGACCTGGAGACCTTAGCAGTGCCTGCTTTCTCTCAGCCATCTTGGCCAGAAATCTTGAAACAACTCTTAATCAAGTAGTTTATAAGCATTAGATCTATGACTCTATATCTTCCATTTAACTTTATGAAATACTTTAACTAAATGTTTGACACGAACTTTAATATAATCAATCTTTTGGTCCAACAGTGAAGTAACACTATTAATGAAAAAAATTAAAACAAATATGAAATAAGCCTGACATGACACATTGTTATTGAATTCCTAGATCATTCCCTGTTATGCACTGTCCACTCAGTACCCCTTTAACAACAAATACTATTATTTAATAAGTAATCTGTCTCTCTCTCTCTCTCTCTCTCTCTCTCTCTCTCTCTCTCACCGTCTCTCCTCTTCTTTTTAAATTAATTTTATTCTCTTAGCTATTAACTACCTATTAGCAATTTATTTTCTACATTTCATGCATTAAAATTTATTTTCTACATTTCAAGCATTAAAATTAATTTCATGCATTAAAAAGTTGATTAATCTTCAAAATAAAAGTTAATTCTGTTTGTGGATGATTATTGTCATCCTCATGAGACATAATATGAGAAATATTTATTTTATTACTTTGGTTCCATATTATTCCACAATGCAACTTAAAAGAAAAACAAACCAAAAAATATTTGTTTCCTTTGTTACAGCATTTCCCCTAACATGCCTTGTTTATTAGATTGATTTTAGTAAAATCCTGGGGAAAAATTAATTTTTTTCCGCACCTTTGCATCTAAGAATCTCTGACTTCCTTCATGATTTAGTGCTAGTTGAAACTGCCACAAAAAAATTCATAATCTCAATACTGTTGCTGTATTCTTTTCAAATCATCCTAAGCTATACTATATTCACTTTGTTTAATAGATTCTTATATGTTGTGCATGCTATCTCCTCCAATGAGCCTTTCACTTTTCTTTCTACAAAATTAACTAATAAGTATTGTTATTCTTTCCATTGTTCCTGAACTTTTATACATTTCACACTATTTGAACTTTGCTAAATTTTTGTATCTCTCCAGTACCTTGCACATAAATGCAATTTAAAACACAATTCTTTGGGTGGACCTTCAATAACAAAATTAACACCTAGCAATCTGAATTACTAGATAAATTATTGAACCTCAACTGCCTAATCATCTTCAACTTCATTCAAATAGCAGTGTTTATGTAACAACTACTCAAAGTTTGGTAATACCATGAACAGAATAAGTGATAAAATGCTAAGAAATTAAAATGTTTTATCAGTAAATGTAACATACACTATAAATAAATAAATAAATAAATAATAAAGTATACTATATAAAACATTAAAGATCAGGGCATTTGTATTACTGCATATTTCACAAAATTTATTTAAAAAATTACTCTTGACTTTCATGAACTGCTTTTGAGTGAAGTGAACCGAACCAGGAATTTATTGAACATGGTCTCACTGCTCTCAGTAGTTCAGTGATTAAGGATATTTCTAAAAGATTGCTATTAAAAATGTTAATCATATTCAAATAAAAAAATGAGTCTGAATGCATAAAAACATATTTTATTCACTTTTTAAAACTTCTTTAGTGAAATTTCTTTTCTTTCTTGTGTTTTTTTGCTTGAGTTCACATTCTTATTTCCAAAAATAACTATATTGTATATACGCTAAACACAATACTACATGCACAATCTGTATCAGACTATTCACTTTCTTGGGGAGGAAGGAGAGAAGAGAGAGTGAGGAAGAAACTTACATGAATATTGAACACTTTGCATGTAATTGGAAAACATAAAATAATATAAAAATGAACAATTGGAAAACTTACTTTCTTAAGCTTCTACTCTTGTGTATCATCCAGAATTAAAGATGACTCAATTCTTTCAGGTAATTCTGGTAGGACATCAAATCTGGCAGTTTTACCTTCATTATGATATTTTACCTTCAGAAGATCTTTAGTATGAAGTTACCAAGGATCCATTTTTTTACTTTTGGGGAATTTACCTTGCTAAATACACATGGACATCACCACTGTCTTTATGATGAATTCTTTGACTCTAGCTTCCAGAGATGAAAAAAAAAAGCTGAAAAATGTCCCTCAGGTCTTTCTATAACTTAAAACAATGATTTTCTAAATGAATTATTTTAGAGTGCTTATAGCACTATTTTATAATATAGATGTGATATACTTGTATGATAATCATTGAATGGTGTTCCACTGGAACATTTTATTTTATTTTATTTTGTTTTTAGTTTTTGCAAGGCAAATGGTGTTAAGTGGCTTGCCCAAGGTCACACAGATAGATAATTATTAAGTATCTGAGGTCAGATTTGAACTCAGGTACTCCTGACTCCAGAGCCAGTGCTCTATCTACTGTACCACCTAGTCACCCCCTGGAGCATTTTAATTAAATGAATACTACCATTCTTTATATAAAAATAAAACCATAGGAAAGATGGAAATTATATTTAGCTGACTAGATGGCTGATATATAGTAAAGAGACCAATAAACAAATTGATTTCATTGTGTTTTCAAAGGTAATAAGTAACAATATATGGAACATTTCCTTATCTTGTATCATAAAGTTCATATATATTTTAATAAAAATAAAACTATAAAAAGTATTAGAGATTCCAAAAAACATTTTAGCTTATTAAGGCAATTTATAGAGATTTTTACAAAGAATTAACTATCAATACCCAAATTAGCTATAAGGGACATATGCAAAAAAATAATAATCTGTGTTTAAAGAAAAAAACTAAGAATAGAAGGATGTATAGGGCAACTTTACTTATATTTGCCTTTTTTTTGTTTAATGGTAACTACCCTTAGAGTGGAGGTGGGGAAAATGGAGGGAAGAAAATTTTTTTTTTAAAATAAATGTACATGGTACTTTTATTCTATGTATAAAAATAATTGCAAGATGTGCATAGTAGATTTGCATTTTCATGTATAATCAACACTTTATTGTACTGTCATGGAAATATTTTACTTAATTAAGTAAAAACAAAATAAGTTCCTCATATTGAATCAGAATAAGTTTGATTTGATGATTTCAATGAAAATGTAGAAATAGGAGAGCATGTGAATTTGTGTACTAGAAATTTTATTGCACAGAAAAAGTGAAGTAAAGTACTTAAAGACTGTAAAAAATGTAATTTATGGATGAATTAGGATGGTAGCAGGGTACCAATAAGCAAAAATTTGCATATATATGTATATGTCTATATCCATATAAACACATAAACATCCATATATATATGAATGTTTATGTCTGTATATATGTGGATGAATTGAGACACTGTTAAACATCAAAGAAAGAAGAAGTCATTTTCATTTTTACTCTTAAATTACTGTCCCAGGGGGTCTTCTGTAGAAATTAGAGATGACTCTAAATGAAATAAAAATGAGAAATGTTCTTGAAAAAGTTCAAGTAATATAAAAGCAATTCCATACTAAATTTGACAGATAACAGAAGGTTTTGAAAAGTCAGTTATCAAAATATTTAAAGGAGGGTGTGATTCCAAGATGGTTAAGCCTCTTGTGATGTTGTCTTTTGTCTACTTGTTTTTTGTTCTTTCAAAGTACAATTTTCAGCCTATTCATGCCTGGTCATCCTATTTGATGTGCTGTTTTTATGTCATTTTCTAAGTTCATATTAGTCTTCATTATAAATCAGGCCATCCTCATTTTCTAATACCCTACTGTTATACAACAACTAACACTATTATCTTCCTATCATCTCTCATTTTTGAGACATGAATACTTTATCTTTAGTTATTCAGTAATTTGATTTTTCTTCTTTTTCTTCCCTCCTTTCTTCCTTCTTTCCTTCCTTCCTTCTTTTTTTTCTTCTTCCTATCTCTCTTCCCTTCTACTTCCTCCTCCTCCTCCTTTCTTCTTCTTTAGTTATATTTTATAATATCATTAACACTCTATTCCTTTCTATCTTCCATTCTGTGATTCTTTTTTCAGTTCTTCAGTCAGTTTTTTGAATTCTGTTAGTAAATCATTTCATAGATATAGAAGTAGATATAGAAATAACCTTTTTATTATCTAAAAAGATGACTAAAAACTCAGTAACTTATGACATCCAATCTGGCATTGCCTACTGATACAAATATTGCTCTCAGGTATTCAACTGTTCAACTGCTTAACATTATTATTATCTACTACATGTTTTGGAATATGCTTCTAACTGTTTCACATTGTCAAGACCAATACTTTGCAGTTATGTACTATATTTCCTCTTAGGCAGACAGGTGGCAAAATAGGCAGAGAGCCCTGCCTGTAGTCAGGAAGACCGAAGTTTAGATCTGGACTTAGACACGTGAATGATATGTGAGACTTAGCAAGACATTTAACCATGTTTGGCTCAGTTTCTTTACCTTTAAAATGAGTTGAAGAAAGAAATGACAAAATATTTGATTATTTTTGCCAAAAAAAGCATTGAAAAAGAGTTCACAATGAGTCACATATAATTGAAAATGTCTAAGTAATAATAATAATAACTACATTTTCTCTTAATTCTATAAAGTAGTCCTGAGAGAATGGCAGGTTGCATTAAAATATTTTAATTCACAGCTGTATATTTCCGCCATGTTTTTATGAGTTGAAATCAAGTAACAGTCAGAAAATTAGCTTCAAGAAGAGAGTATTTATAATAAAGTTGAGACAAAATTTCCCCTAAAATTCTGTTACACATTCTGCTGAATTAAAAAGAAAGATCAAGAGAGAGTAGAAGCTTCTAAAAATAAACATAGTAAAGAATAAAACCACATCTAGAAATATATTTTTCCCCTCTGGTATTCAAAATTATCACTTTAGCTATTGATGTTTTCCTTATGAAGTCTTAAATAAATCTTCTTTATTTCATCAATCTGCCCTTGCCTATGGATGTAGATATTGCTCAGGTGTTCAGATGATATATCAATAAAAATTATAAAATCATGCATATCATTTGAGACCTATTAAGTACTCTTTAAGTTAAGGAAGTTAGACCCTACATTCCCAAAAGCTATTTTATAAATTTGATGCTTTTTTCCTTCTTGTTGATAGACACTAAATTCTTGATTCCAAAATACCTTAGTGCTTTATATAAGCCTAAGAGGGTTTGACAAAATCCCTTGACCAATATGGAAAGATTTCCTATATGTTATCTCTAAACAAAATATCCAAGATAACCAGATCTTATTCAGTCCTTGAGTAAGCCAGTGTATCAGTAAATAAACAGTTACTAAGTGCATACTTTATATCAGGAGTAAGTGCAGAGGACATAAAGCAAAACAAAAAAAAGTATATATTTCTTTCTCATTGGTGATGAGTTCACCATTTGATTTATGATACTAGCCATTTGTTTTTCTTCTTTTTTTAATGAAATTGACCAGTGGACTATCAATTTTATTGGTTTTTTCATAAAACTGGCTCTTTGGTTTATTTATTAGTTCAATAGTTTTCTATTTTTATTACTTCAATAACTTTCAATTTTATTAATTTCTCCTCTAATTTTTTTTTAGAATTTCTTATTTGGTGTTTAATTGTTGGGTTTTAATTTGTTCTTTCTCTAATTTTTTTAGTTGCACATTTAGTTCATTGATTTCTACTTTCTCTAATATATTCATATAAAATTTAAAGATATAATATATCCCCTGATATATTATCCCCTGAAAGCAACCTTGAGTGTATCCCATAGGTTTTGGTATGTCATTATTGTCATTATCTAGGATGAAATAATTAATTATTTCTATAAATTGTTGCTTGATCCACTTGTTCTTTAAAATTAGTTATTTAGTTTCCAATTAGATCTATATCTATAGCTCCCTGGCACATATGATTTTTATTTCATTATGATCTAAGAAAGATGTATTCACTATTTATGCCTTTCTGCATTTGATCATTAGATTTTTAAGCTCTAGTACATGGTCAATTTTTGTCTAAATGCCATGTACTGCAGAAAAAAAAGTATATTCCTTTCTATCCCCATTCAATTTCTTCCATAGGTCTATCATATCTAGATTATTCTAACAATTTATTTAACTTCTTAAATTCCTTCTTGTTTATTTTATGATTCAATTCATCTAAATCTGAGAGTGGGAGGTTGAGGTCTCCCACTAGTAGAGTTTTGCTAGCTATGTCTTTCAGTACTCTTTCAACTTCTCTTCTAAGAATTTGGATGTCATCCCATTTGGTGCATACATATTTAGTATTGAAATTACTTTATTGTCTATCTTACATTTTAGGAGGGTTTAGTTTCCTTCCTTAACTCTTTTAATGCTATCTATTTTTGCAAATGCTTTATCTGAGATAAGGATTGCTACCCCTGGTTTTTTTCACTTAAGCTGAAGCAAAATGTATTTTTCTTCAACCTCTTACCTTTACTCTATATGTATCTCTTTGCTTCAAATGAGTTTCTTGTAAGCAGTATATGGTAGGATTCCAGTTTTTAATCCACTCTGCTATCTGCTTACCTTTTAAGGGATAGTTATCCCATTCACATTCGAAGTTATAACCACTAACTCTTTATCGCCCTCCATGCTATCTTCCTTCGGTTTGTATTTTCCCCTTTTTTCCCTTTATATTCCCCATTGTTTTGTTTCTGAATACTGCCACCTTCAGTGTGTTTGCCCTCTTAAATCAAGACCCCCCCATTTTCCCCTTTCCTTTTCCCCCTTCTTCCCTTCCTTCTGTTAGTTCCCCTTTTTGTCCCTCTCCCTGTCCCCCCTCCTTTTTTCCCCTGTTAATGTTTGAAAGGTAACATAAGTATCTTAACTTCTGAGATGATGATTCAGGTGGTTGTCACCTCCTCCATTCCTCCCCTCAATTACAATAGGTCTTTTTTACTTCTTTATACAATGAGATTTAGCATTCAGTCTGCCTCCAAGCTCCTTCTCCTCCCCTTTTTAAGGAGGTATTGTTTTTAAATCATGCTATCTGAGTCACAGAAAAGTTATGAGTTTCCATCACTTCTGGATATGTTTATTCTCTCTAATAGAGTTATAATTCTCAGGAGTTATGAGATTCTTTCTCCCAAGTGGGTATATGGTCAGTTTCTTCTTATTGCAGAGCAGGTTTTATTTGTTTATTTGTCTGTTTGTTTATTTATTTATTTATATATTACCTTTTCATGTGCCTCTTGAGCCTCCTGTTTGATGTCCAAATTTTCTATTTTCCTCTGGTGTTTTCATTATGAAATCTTGGAAGTCTCCCATTTCATTGCTTATCCATCTTTTTTCCCTGGGAAAAAAGTCTCAGTTTTGCTGGATAGTAGATTCTTGGCTGCATTCCAAGCTCCCTTGCTCTTCAGAATTTCTAATTCCAGGCCTTTCAATCCCTTAATGTTGCTGTGACCAGGTCCTGTGTAATCCTTACTCTGGCTCTGTGGTATTTAATTTTTTTTTTCCTTTCTGGCTGCTTGTAGAATTTTTTCTTTTATCTGATATTCCTGGAATTTGACCTCAACATTCCTTGTTGTTTTCATTTTAGGATCTCTTACTGGCAGGGATTGATGTATTCTTTCAATAACTATTTTGCCCTCTGTTTCCATGATATCAGGACAATTTTCCATCACTATATCCTGTAATATTAAGTCCAGACTTTGTTTCCTTTCAATGTTCTTAGGAATGCCAATAATTCTCAGATTCTCTCTTTTCGGCTGATTCTGAAGCTCAGTGGTTTTGCTGATGAGGTGTTTTTCATTTTTTACTATTTTTTGATCTTTTGGTTTTAACACAATCATGTTGTCTCTTGAAGTCATTAGTTTTTGCAAATTCCATTTTTTTTTAGAGGAGAAGACTTTTCTTCCTTTATCTTTTGCAACTCCTTTTCCAGTTGGTCCATTCTATTTATGAAGGACTTTTCTATTTGCCCAAATGTAGTTTTGAGAGATTCAGTTCCTTTTTGCATTTGCCCAATTGATGATCTGAGAGATTTATTCTGATTTTGTATTTGTGCAATTGTTTTTTCCAAGGATGTTTTTTTTTCTTGTTGCAAGATGTTAATTTTCTCTTGCAATGTGTTAATTTTCTCATGAGTTTCTTTCCCAACTTTTTCCAATTCATTTTTATACTCCTTCCTGATTTCTTCAAGGAAGTCTTTCTGGACTGGAGATCAATTCATATTGTCCTCAGCAAAGAGAAATGTCTCTGTGTTAGGATATGTCTCTTCTCGGCCCCCCTTTTCTCTGGCCTTTTTTTTCATCTTGTGTACAGTGTGTCACTTGGCTTAGTAATTCCAAGGGGGCACCAGTAGGGGTGCAATTTGCTTTGTCTGGACTATTTGAGGCCCTCAGCAGCAGAGTCTGAGTTGACATTGAAAACTGGGCTGAGTCCTGGGGGAGGGAGTTAATCTCTTTCTGTTAAGTGAGCTCTGCTGCTCTGAGGGGGTGAGTTTGTGGAGGTTGTTTATTGTTTGTTCTCGGCAAAGGGTTCTGCAGAAAGTGTGGAACTCAGGTCCCTAGTCCAGCTGGTTGTTCTCCAGGCAAGCTCTGAGATTTTGTGCTGGAAGTCACCCTCCCCTAGCTCTTCTCCCGCTGGCCAAAGACTCTGCAGCTAAAGCTGGATCTCAGACCTGCCACTCATAAGAGTCTCCATGGCTGAGGCTAACTTTCTGACCTCTTCCAGGCGCAGTCACCAGCTCTGCTCTCATCCCTGGTTCACCTATGGTCCCCTGAGAAAGACCTTCTTGGTAGATGTTCTTCTACTAGCTTCTCTTTCTGGGTTTTGTTGATTTTATTCTATTAAGAGGTTTCTCTCATATTATTTATGGGGGGAAAGAGAGAGCACTATCACAGTGCCTGTCTTCTTTCTGCTATCTTTGCCAGAAGTCAAAAGAATACTTTCAAGGTAATAAAACTTATCCACAGTTTTCAAATTTCTCCATTTCCAGTAACCAATGGTTCTACATATGGATAGTGTTGTGCTGACTGACAGAGAACTTGTGTTACCTAGGTGTAAATTGTTAGGTCAGAGTTTACACAGGCATCAGAGAATAGATTCATGCTTTCTGGAATCTCAATTTCAGAGACTGCTTTGAGTGAAAAATCATCTACAAACATAAAATCATATATCAGCACTACCTCCACTTTGGTCTTGGATTGTAGCCTTATCAATTGCTGGAGAGTTGTGAATTTATCCAACCTTTCTGGAGAGCTATACAGAACTATGCTCAAAGAGCAATAAAACTTTTCATAACCCTTGATCCAGCAATACCAGTGTATGGTAGCCAATCTTGATATTGTGTTCATATTCACTGCAGATATTTGACAACATGGCTGAAAAAATATGCCACCAAACCCAAAGAATTCAGCCTTTGGAATATGAGCTAATTATTTGACAAACATTGTTTGGAAAATATTATGGCAAAAACTAAGTATAGGTCCAATCTCACATCCTATACCAAAATAAGGTCAAAAGGGGTACTGGATTTACAGATAAACAGAGATACCATAAATAAATTGATAAACCAAAAATTATCTGTCTGATAACTTTATACCCAAACAAGAATTAGAACAAACTATAAACTTCAAAATAAATGATTTTGACTATGATAAATTAAAAAGGGTTTGCACTAATAAAATCAATGCTGTCAAAATTAGAAGAAAATCAGAAAGCTGGGAAAAAATCTTCAAAACCAGGGGCTCTGATAAAGATCTCATTCCAAATATATGTAGAGAATTGCATCAAATTTTTAAGGTTGCAAGTCATTCCCCAATTAATAAAAGGTCAAAGGATATGAACAAACAGTTTTTAAATGATGAAATTAAAGCAATATGTAATCTTATGAAAAATGCTCCAAATTAATATTGATTACAGAAATGCAAATTCAAACAACCATGGGGTATCATCTCACACCTATTAGAATAGCCCTGATGAGAAAACGGAAAGATGATCAATGTTGGAGTGGCTGTGGGAAAATTGGGACATTGATTCATTGCTTGGTAGAGGTGTGAATGTATCCAACCTTTCTGGAGAGCTATACAGAGAGCAATAAAACTTTTCATACCCTTTGAACCAGCAATTCCAATTCTAGGACCATATCCCAAGGAAACTGAAAAAAAATTTAAAAAACAAAAAAGGTCTTAAATTTCACAAAATACTCATAGCAGCTCTTTTTTGGAGTGGCAAATAATTGGAAATTGACATTGTACCCATCAACTGGAAAATGGATAAGCAAGTTATGGTACATAAATATTAAGGAATATTATTGTTCTTTAAGAAACTATAAATGGTAAGACTTTAGAGAAGAATGGAATGACTTATGAGATCTGATGCTGAGCAAAAGGAGTAGAACCAAGAGAACAATGTACACATCAACAACATTATGAGATGAACAAGTTGATGAATTCAATTCCTCTCAACAATCCAGAGAACTTGTATTAGACTATTATGGACAGCCTAACTGTGTTAGACTGGTCATGGACTATATTATTCCTAAGCAGAGGAAGCAAAGAAAAAGAAAAAAAAAACAGAAAAAAAAACACCTCTACGGAATCTGATGAACACTTTGTAAAACGTATCTCTTTTGTGTCTCTTTCCCCTAATCCTAATTCCTCACTCCAAAAATTATTGATTTGTAAATATGTTTAACAAAGTATGTATATAAAATGCTAACCTGACTGTTCTGTATTGAGGGGAAGGGTGTGTGAAGGAAGGATAGAGGGAAATTTTGTTACTTGGAAATATGCTTGTACAAATGGATGAAAAGAAAAAAAAGAAAAATACGCTAAAAAGCTTGGGAGCCAGGACAAAGTCTTGTTTGATGCCATTGGTGATGAAGAAATCCTAAGAGCATCATACACTATTCAGAATGTGGGCAAACATGGCATCATAAAATTGATATCCAATTCTGATGAATTATCTGGGCTATCATGAATTTTTATTAATATCTTATTTTTATAAATGCATTTCATTAATTTTTTCAACATTCATCCATATGCATACATATATTTTTATATAACAACAATTTCCTTCCACCCCCTGTTCTCATCTCCCTCCTCTCATTGGTAAACAGTAAGGTTAATATCATACTTACATTTTTTGGATGAACATATTTACAGATTAGTCTTTGGTATGAGGAATTAGGATTAATGGAAAGAGATAGATAAGAGATATTTTTATAAAGTGTTCTTCAGATTATGAAGGATTTTTTATTTATTTTGTTTTGGTTGTGTTTTGTTTTTTTATCCTCTGGATGGGGATATATTTGTTAATAGCCAGTATAATATGATTGGCCAGCTCTCTGAGCTGCTTCCATCACTGTTGACTGTCTCACAAAGTTATTGTTAATGTGTTTATTTTTCTCCTGTTTCTTCTCTCTTCATCAAGCATCAGGTCCTGTAACTCATTCCAAGCTTCATTAGAGTCAAAGTCCAACAGTTTATAGGTTGTTATAGAATAATATTCCATGGTATTCATGTCCTATAACTTGCTTAGCCATTCCCCAACTGATGGACCTCCCCTCAATTTCCAATTCTTTGTCAATACAAAAAGAGCTGCTATGAATACTTTGAAACATATGGGATTCCCCCCATTTTTATGATTTCAACTGGAAATAGGTCAAGAATTGAAATTGCTAGGTAAAAGGGAATGAATAGTTTCATTGCTCTTTTGGCTTAGTTCCATATTGCTCTCCAGAATGGTTGTATCATCTCACAATGCTGCCAATAAAGAATCAATGTCCCAATAAAGAATCAATGTCCCAATAAACTCACAACCTCTTCAACATTGTTCCCTTTCCCTTTCTGTCAAACCAATAGGTGTGAGGTAATACCACTGAATTGCTGTAATTTGCATTTCTGTAATAAATATTGAATTGGAGCATTTATTCATATGATTATATATAGTTTTAATTTCTTCAATTGAAACTGTCTATTCATATTCTTTGACTATTTGTCACTTGGTGAATGACTTGCAATCTTATGAATTTGATGTAATACTCTATATTTTACAAATGATAACTGTTGTTTCCTAGCTTTTTGCTTTCCTGATTTTGGCAAGATTGTATAAGTGCAAAACCTTTTTAATATAATATAATCAAATCCATTCATTTTGCTGTATATAATGTACTTTATTCCTTGTTTGGTCATAAATTTGCCCCCTTTCCATATATCTCATTGATAGAGTATTTATTGTTCTATTAATTTATGTTGTCACCCTTTTTGTCTAAATCTTGTACCCATTTTGAACTTATATTGGAATAGGTTGTGACTTGTGAGCCTATGCCTGGTTTTTAATCATGTTATTTTCCTGTTTTCCCAACAATTTTTGCCAAATAGTGAGTTATATTCCCCTGAAGCTAATGTCTTTGGGATTGTCAAAGAGTAGATTATTGTAGTCATTAATTACTATTTCTTTTGAACCTATCTTATTCCACTGATCCATTACTCACTTTCTTAACCAGTATCTAGCAATTTTGATGACTACTGCCTCATTGTATAGTTTTTAGATATGGTAGAGCTAGGTCACCAAACTTTACGTTATTTTTTTCAGTTCCCTTGTTATTCTTGATCTTTTGTTGCTGCAGATGAATTTTGTTACTATTTTTACTAGCTTGATAAAATAGTTATTTGTTAGTTTGATAGGTATGGCACTGAAAAAAAGTAATTTAGTTTGGATAGAACTGTCATTTTTATTATAGCTTGACCTAACCATGAGCAATTGACATTTTTCCAATTATTTAGATCTGACTTTATTTAAGTGAAAATTGCTTTATAATTGTTTTCATATAGTTTCTTGTTTAGTCTTGGCAGGTAGATTTCCAAGTATTTAATATTCTCTATATTTACTTTAAATGAAATTTCTCTTTCTATCTTTTGCTCTTGGGTTTTGTTTTTTATATATAAAAATTCTGATGACTTGTGTTGGTTTCTTTTATTTCCTGCTACATTGCATTCATTGCTAATAGTTTTAAAGAAGTTTTAGGTGATTTTCAGTCTTCTTTAAGGACACAATCATATCAATTGCAAAGAGTGATAACTTTGCTTCGCCAATGCCAATTCTGTTTCCTTCAAATTACTTTTCTTCTCTTATTGGTAAAACTAGCATTTATAAGACTATATTGAATAGTAATGGTGATAATGTCCATTCTTATTTCTTTCCTGATGTTACTAGAAATGTCTGGTATTTATTCCCATTTCATAGAATATTTTTGATGATTTCAGAGATAATACTTATTGTATTAAGGAAAAACTCCATTCCTAAACATTCTAGAAATTTTAATAAGAATAGATGTATTTTATCAAAGGCTTTTTCAGCATTTATTGAAATAATCATATGATTGGTTTTGTTATTAATATTTTCAAATATGTTGAATATTTTTCTAATATTAAACCATCCCTGCCTAACTCCTATGAATCTTATGTGTTCATGGTGCATTATTCCAGTAATAACTTGCTGTAGTTTCACTGATAAAATTTTATTTAAGATTTTTGTGCCAATATTCAGTAAGGAGTTGTCTTTACAATTTTCTTTGTCTGTTTTGATTTTTCCTGTTTTCTGAAGTTTTGGTGTCGTAAAAAGAAATTGGCAAAACTACTTCTATTATTTTAAAGTTTATGGAGAACAAGAATCAATTGTTTTTTTTAAGTGTCTGGTAGAATTCATTTCTCCATCTACTGGACCAGGAGACATTTTTAGGGAGTTTATTGATATATTCCTCAATTTCTTTTTTCAGAAATTGGGTTATTTATATATTTTATTTCGTCTTCTGTAAATCTGCATGATTTGTATTTTGTAAAGTTTCATCCATTTCACTCAGGCTACACAATTTTTTGCTATTTATTTTGGCAAAGTAGTTCTTCACTATCTCTTTCATTTCCTCCTCATGGGGGGTTGCATCACCCTTTTCATTTATGATTCTGGTAATTTGATTATATACTTTCCTTGACTGTCAGCTGCTTGGATTTATTTTCATAGTTTCAATATCATGTATGTTTCAAGCAAGGAAGCAAGCTGAGATCATTTCCTTGGTTACAAGATTGTACAATTTTCATCATCAATCATATAGTTCATATGGTTACAAGTTTTAATCATGTGACTACAAGTTTAAGTAATAATCATATAGTTAATTGAATTCACATCCCCCCCTTGGACCACAATGACCTTAACCTTTCTGTTACCATATTTATTACTACATTGTATAATTGTTAATTCATTTAAAGTTATTAATTAAGCAATTCTTTTAATGGGAAGTTTTTTTATATTTTTTTTGTAAGTAATGTTTTTAGATGCACTTCCTTAACAGTCTGTAGTGAGGGTCTTTATGCTTGTCCACCCATCCGTTAACTCTTACAATAACTAATTTTTCTTTCTGGCCTAGTTTGTAGAAGCCACAGTTTCTGTGACTTTTTCATTCTTTCCCATGAAATTAAGACTGCTGGAGTTCACATATCAGTCACCTGTAGTATTTTCTCACCATCTTTTTCATATATTCCTGTATATGGTAAGGGGAGCAAAACTATTAATTTCCCTGGAATTCTATCTGACCCATTTTGTATCTGTTTCCCCTGTATATATATATATATATATATATATATATATATATATATATATATATATATATATATATATATATATTCTGGCATCTCCTTGGAATTCCCAGTGCTAGGTTTTCCAGAGATTTCATAATGTTGAAGTATTTTGCATGCCTCAGAGAGAGGCAGTCCTGTTAAATTTGGACAGAGTTTACAATCTGCTTTATCCAAGGAATTTTTCTGAAATCCTTTCTTTATAGTCATTCCAGCATTAGGGTGAGTAAATATTGTAATCAATAATAAACATAAATATTGGTATGCATGAAATCCCTATATATATATTGAAGAAGGAAATGTTGTTCCATCAGGCAGTGTGACTACCTTGAGTCTTCTTGATGCGACTGTGTCAAACAGCTTAGAGAACCTGGCTCCCAACAGGCTTCTGTATATTATTTCAGTGGCTTTATTGTCTTCCTGTTCTGGTAAAGTTTTGTCTTATAATTTCTTGCATACAATTTTGTAAGGTATTTTTTTATCTAGGTCTTCTAGTAGTCCATTGATCTATATATTATCTCTCTGGGATATATTTTTCAGATCCTTTGTTTTTTCAGATTCTTCATTTTTTTTTCAACTTTTTATTTTGTTTGTTGGAATCTCACAATCTCATAGATTCCTTGGTTTCTATTCATTCAATTCAATTTTTAGGATTTTTTTTCCTCCGGTTACTTTTTTTTGTTTCTGTTTTAAAGGTATTTAATTCTCTGGTCAATTTTTTCATAATTTTCTTGCATGATTTTCATCTATTTTTTCCATTTTTTCTACTTCCTCTCTTCTTTGGTTTTTAAATTATTCTTAAACAGTTATATAATGTTTTGGATTTCAGTCCAATTCATAGACTCTTTTGAAACTTTCCCTGTGAATAATTTTTCACTTATTGTTATCTTTATCTGCAAAGTACTTTTCTATAGTGAGCACTCTTAGCTTTTTTGGTCATTTTTTCTTTTAGTCCTGCTTCTGGATTATGGGGCTTAAAGATGCAAGCTTTAATGCTGGGACTGGGGTCTGATCCCTGACTTGTCATTGTACAAGATGTTGCCTATGCAGTCAAGGCCTTGGCTTTGCAATATTTCATTTCCTTCTTTGTGACCAGGTTCTGACTTAACAGTGCTTTGTTCCCAACCCAGTCCTATCTTTTGCTCCACTGTTTCAAGTTGTCTGATTTTTTTTTTTTTTTTGGAGTTGGAACCCTCCCTGATGGCTTGCTATCTAGCTGCCAGGACCTTTGTTATTCTCAGTATGTGGGGACCTGGCTGGAACTGTGGCTAGAAGCTTTCCACTTGATTTCACACTCTCCTGATTCCTGAGCTTTTCTTTCCCTTTTCCCCCAAAGAGACAGACCTTCACTGAAAATATTTTATTATGTTTACCATTGAAAATCTCTTTAGATCTTCTTTTTATCTTGGTGATATCTGTAGCTTGAATGTCAGTGCAGAGACTTCATTTATCATTGATAGGGAAAAGGTCATGCCACCATCTTGGTTCCATTTGGAAAGTCCTGGCAACCAAAGTTTGACATAATTTTCCTTATGCCTCCATAAATGCAAAAATCAAAGGCTTTGGTCAGATCTCCAAATATTTTGTACAAAACTCTATCCTGCTCCAGTCATCTTTCCTGAAGCTATTGGCCAGCAAACACAATATTGACTATTCCTTGACTCTTTCTGAAGCCCCTTTGACTCTCAGGTATATGGCCATCTTCCAGATGAAGGATCAGTCTATTAAGCAGATATCTGCCAACAATAATTAAAATAGAAAGACACTCTATGATTATCACTGGACAATCTTTTCCCTTTACCATTATAGAGACGAGTAACAGATGTTTCCAACTCATGGGGATAACTTCCACATGCATATAACCTGGAAATTGCCAGTCAATTTTTGTATGAGCAATGAATCCTTCCACCTTGTTAATCTCAGCTAGAATAAAATCAGGAATCTAGTGATTTGCCATATGAAAGGAACCTAATAGTATTCAATGCTTCTTCATTTGGAACTCCAACTATGGACAGATTGACTAATGTGAAAATTGATGATAATCTGTTAAGAACATTATGAAAGTTCTCAGTCTGTCCCACTAGGATCATGACCCTATCATTAATAAATGTGGCTCTATCAGCCCAGAGGAGTTACCCCATATCTTTAGACCATAAATAGCTTTAGAGCATTAACATATTAAATTAAAAAATATTCTTTGGATTGCTATTATCCATATATAACAAATTTCATCTAACTTCTTAATGACTCAAAAATTCTACATCTCTCTATTTTCACTTGTATTTTATTTTTGATTGAAATAAATGTTGCCTTCTTAGAAATGGATAAACTATCCTGCCAATAAACCCTATGAAGTTCTCTTTAATTTGTTTAGCAGCTTCTGTATGTCCTCAACATTTTCATCATACAGGTTTTGATCTTTGGAAGTATTCAGACCCAGATGAGCAAAACATTGTTCAACTCTAAATCTCTAAAAACTGTACACATATTTTCTTCTCACTGTTGACAAATATGTGATGACTCAACTTTCCCTCCAAATTCTTGTCTCTTAAAGAAGCACTAAAATTTCTTGACATTGATTCTTCTGGAAGTCATTTTGTTTCAGGTGTATCACTTCAGTAAAAATTTATTTAGGAAAGGAAGATAGGAAAGATTTTAAACTTGTATTAAGTGTAGGAACACCTTGGGATCACCTGTATATTTATTAATAAAAATGTAATCAAATCATAGATAAAGAATAATAATTATTATTACTATTTTATTTTACTGGATTCGGAGATATGTCATTTTGAAGTAACTAACTTAATCAGTTTCTGATCTGAACTTCAACTGCTAGTCTTCTTTCAAAACCAGGACAATTTTAGTATTGGTTTGACACACAAACACATGCAGATACTCACATATATAAACACAATTTTCTCCAATAAATTAACAATGATCCAACTTCAGGCTTGCCCCAAAAAGAAAAGAAATCTTTCTTTTTTGCAGATATTGTATATTATGATTGTAGAACATTGAATGATATAAGATTTATTTAAAGTATTGATAATATTTTAGAGAGAAAGAGACTTCAGAAACTGAAGGTGTTATCTTTTTA
The DNA here is from genome assembly GCF_037893015.1 of Macrotis lagotis. Classification (NCBI taxonomy): domain Eukaryota; kingdom Metazoa; phylum Chordata; class Mammalia; order Peramelemorphia; family Peramelidae; genus Macrotis; species Macrotis lagotis. The sequence continues at coordinate 349,593,651 of NC_133666.1, forward strand.
TGAACATCAAAATAATAAATAACAGTGCATTATCACATAGGTAAAATGATATGATTTCAATATTTTTAAAAAGTTTTTAAATATATATTTGAAATTAGATTGGTTTCCAAACATAATCACAATATTCTTAAAGGTGTGTATAACACTTAAAGAAATTATATTGAAGGAGGTCAGGCAGTGTTGTTTTAATCATTTGTTGTTGATTTTTGCATTGTTTTTGCTTTTTTTGCAGTCTTTTCATCTCTGACTCATGCTATAAGGCACACAATAAAAGGTGGAACCTGAGAATCAGTAAAATATTGCATCCTTTCCTCTTTATTATAAGGATGATTTATCAAGCTAATCTTTTCTGATTATAACTTTAGTCATTTAATTTGATCATTATAACTAAAAACCATTTGCACCTTTAATTCAATTTTCTCTACTGGGCATTGAACTCTCTCTTGAAATATCTATAATACAACAAAATAAATATTTATAGGTGCTTATCTCACGTCGGGGACTGTACTAAATGCTTTACAAATAATGCTTAAAAAATCAATGAGTCAGGTAATATTATCACCATTGTTTTAAGCTGAGGACATTGGTGAACAGAAAATAAGGGGGCTGTTCAGAATGTCATAGCATGGATGTAACATCTGATTTGAACTCTGGTTTTCCTTGTCCCAAGGAAGATGCTCAATCTACTCATCGTCCAAATATTTTTTTTTAATCTTGCTTGCATATTTTTCCCTTTTTATCCTAGCCACATTATATTAGTATTGATAATAATGAAAGAAAAAGGTTTATGAACATTTGGGATTGGATTCTCTATCAATAATAATGATATTAAAGGAGAATCTATTGATGTAGTTTAAAGTTTTAGCATCAAGTCAACACAATGATAGTAACTGAAATAATCTCTCTCCTTTAGGTGATTCCATTCTTAGTAAAAACAAAAGAGGAATGATGCAAACGAGGAAAATGATCCACTAATGGCACAGATGAACTGCTTTAAGATTTACAATCTGGGAAGTTGGGAAGTCACAGAAACAGAAAATGAAGGAACTTTTTGAGACTAGAGGTGTCCTGGGAAGAACACTTGGCATGCAAACCTTCCTGGGCGTATTTGAATGTGCTAATGTAGGCTGTTAAACATATTTCCACTGTTCATTTGGCTCTCCTCCAAATGAGGCTATTTCTGTAATGTGCCTGACTCTGCAAATTTGAGCAGCAATGCTTGTTCTCAAACACATTCAGGGTCATCTTTATCACTCTGAGGTTGCTTTTTTTTGAAGGGTGTTTTCATTGTCCTAAAACCAACTTAAATTATCATCCCAAGTCTTTATGTTACTGAATCAATCTAGATACTTCAGAAGAGACATAATTCCAGAGGTACTACCAATGATATCCAAACAGATAATTCATTATTTTCAGGCAGGCACTCATGAAAAACCTAACAAATAAATATACAATATATTTTGCTATTGCTCTTGAGTCTTTTCAGTCATGTCCAATTCTCTGATCACATTTGGAATTTTCTTGGCAAAGATACTGGAGTGGTGTGCCATCTCTTTTTGCCAGTTCATTTTACAGATAAAGAACTGAGTCAAACTGGGTCAAATAACTTGTACTGAGTCACACAGCTGGTAGGTGTCTGAAAACAATTTATAATCAGGAAGAAGTATTTTCCTCACTACAGGTCCAGTGCTCTATCCACTATACCACTTACATGCTCCATGCTCCAACTAATGGATAACAAATGCCATACTAGGAATTCCAAAATGTTAATGCAATGTTAATGATCCTTAGCTGAAAACTGCTCTAAGATTTCTTTCATTCCCCATATAAAATACAGTGTAGATAAATTGAAATATATTAATATGCCATTCTTTTGAATGAAAGTGGATCATAGGATGTCCATCATAAAATTTTAGGGAAGAGTTTTTTGTTTGTTTTTTTTTCTGCCAAGACCATTTGGTTACTTATAATATCATTTGCAAATTATACAAATTCATCAGATTGAAAATTATTCTGCTATTTTGGTCAAATATTTAATTCACCCCTCAAAATATCCTAAATTTATTGAATTTTGAGTCCTGTCTGCTTTTGACATAGATGTATCAGATCAAATGATTTTTGGGGCCTTTTACAGCCTGCAGGCCACTGACTGGACTTCTAGGTCCTAGAGTAACTTTAGTGCAGAGATTTTTATCAAATCTTAAACCAATTTTGGGGCAGCTGGGTGGCACAGTGAATAGAGCACCAGCCCTGGATTCAGGAGTACCTTAGTTCAATCTGGTCTCTGACACTTAATAATTACCTAGCTATGTGGCCTTGGAAAAGCCACTTAACCCCACTGCCTTGCAGAAACCTAAAAAAACCCAATTATTAAAAGTCTATTTTCCATAACTTGAATGATGTCACCTTCATAGCAGTGTGATAAAACCAGTGAGCTTTAATGAAGTAGCTATTTTATTTTTTATTCAATTTATATGATTTTCTTTTAAATAAAACTTCAATTATTGGTGTATTAAAACACTTGGACAAAAGCTAGCTAGTTGAAAGTTTTACAAAATCAACCAAATAACACTATTTAGTTGCCCAAGTACTATTTGGGATTACTTGACAACAATAATTCAACTTTTATAAAAATACTAAAGAACTATTATACTCAAATTTAGTGAGGCACTGATATTGAAGAAATGATTAGAAATAAAAATATTAAACACTTATCATATCACATGTGAATCATTATCATAAAAGCATAATTCATCAAAACACTATTTAAACTTGTTTCTTCTTGATTCTCTCTTTTCCCTACCCTCATTGTTGTTTTTTTTTTGTTTGTTTAAATCTGACTTCTAGAACAACTTTACTGACATTATTTTTCTACAATGACACCAATTAACTATACTGGGGGGGTTATATTTTCATTTTGTCATTTTGAATGTATGATCTGACACAGCCATAAAAATTTATTTTCCATACCTTAAATGTTTTCATGGATGAACTTCTAAATATATAGGGAAAGTTGCAATTATTTTGGATGAGATTTCTTTGTTAACAATTGAAAGTTGTTATCCAAAAGATAAAATTTCTGCATTAAATTTGATTTTCTAAAAATTATATTGAAGCTATCGGTCCATCTGATTTCATTTTTATGTGCTTTTCAAATGCTATTTTATTTTCCCCAATATGTTACATAACAAAGGTAGTTTTCAACATTCATCTTTTTTTTGTAAGATTTTAGATCCAAATTTTTCTACCTCCATCCCTTCTCATCATTCACAAAAGTGAACAATCTGAAAGAGGTTACACATATATAAACCTAGTTAATATATTTCATTTTAGTCATGCTATTAAGGAAACATAAGAACTTAAGAAAAAAAAACATGAAAAAAGAAAAAACGTAAATTTTTAAAAAATGAAAATAGTTTTATTTAGTCTGCATTCAGGCTCCACTGTTTCTTACTCAGTACAAGGAAGTTTTGACAACTGCTCTTTTATAAAATTATTTTGTATCTGATGTGACTGTCACCTTTATTTGAATTTTTTCAATAATTCCCTTGATATTCATGCCATATTCATGCCATTTTATTCCTCCATATGAATATCATTACTAATTTTTCAACTAAATTTCTGGTTGTTTGATTGGTATGGCAAGGAATAAGTAATTTAATTTAGACACAATTGTCATTTTTGTTATGTTAATTCATCCTACCCTTGAGCAATTGACATTTTTTATTTGCCCAGATCTGACTTTATGTATGTGAAAAGTATTTTACAATTATGTTCATATAGTTTCTGGGCTTGTCTTGATAGGTAGACTCCAATATATTTTATGTTGTCTTGAGTTCCTTTAAATGGAATTTAAGTAGATTAGTCTATATTGGTCACATACAGAAATACTGGTAATTCATGTGGGAATCTTGTATATCCTGCTACTGTGCTAGATGTTCAGTTTTTTAAAAAAGTTTATTTGTTGATTTTCTCAGGATTTTCTAAGTATACCATCATATCATCTTCAAAGAGTGTGAGTTTTGTTTCTTCATTGCCTATTTTAATTCTTCCAATTTCTTTTTTATTCTCTTATTGCTAAAGCTAGCATTTCAAATACAATATTGAATAACAGTAGTGATAAAGAATATTTGTTTTGGGGTGGCTAGGAGGCTCAATGGGTAAAGCACTGGCCCTGGAGTCAGGAATACCCAGGTTCAAATAAGGTCTCAGAAACTTAATAATTGCCTAGCACTTAATAATTACCTAGCTGTGTGGCCTTGGGCAAGCCACTTAACCCTATTTGCCTTGAAAAAACCTAAAAAAAAAGAATATTTGTTTCACTATTGCTCTTATTGGAACTGTCTCTAGTTTCTCTCCATTTTCTCTAATGCTTGCTGATTTTTTAAAGTAGATAATGCTATGATTTAAAGAAAAATTCTCTGGTTCTAATCAGTCTAGTATTTTTTTAAAAATAGAAAAGAGCACTTTTTCAGCATTTATCCAAATGATTTTATGATTTGTTGTAGTTTTTTGTTAATATGAGTAATTTTATTGATTATGTTTCTAATATTGTACCAACCCTACATTTCTGGTGTAATTATTACTTGATCATCATGCATTATCCTAGTGATAAATTGCTGATGTTTCTTTGATAATGCTTTATTTAATTTTTTTCATTATTGTTCAATAATTTGCTTGGTTTGCAATTTTCTTGGTTTAGTTATCAGCACTTTATGGATGTTTCAAAAGGAATTTGGCAAAATACCTCCTTCAGCCTTTTTTCCATATAGTTTATGTATTATAGAATTTGAGTCAATTGTTCTTTAAGTGTTTGTAGAATTGATTTGTAAATGCTTCTTGTCCTGGAGATTTTTTCTTAGTGTTCATTGATGAATTGTTCAATTTCTTTTTCTGAAAAAGGGTTATATAAGTATTTAATTTCCACTTGTTTTAGCAATTTAACTTATATAAGATTCATCTATTTCATTTATATTATCAGATTAATTGGCATATATTTGAGCAAACTACCTCCAAATTATTATTTATTTTCCTCTGTATTGATGGCAAATCAATCTTTTTCATTTCTGATACTGATAATTTGGTTTTCTTTCCTCTTTTTAAAATAAAATTATCTAATGATTTATCTATTTTATTGATTTTTTCATAAAACCAAATCTTTTATTTATTAGTTCAAAAGCTTTCTGTCTTCCAATTTCATTAATTTCTGCTTTGATTTTTTCAGAATTTCTAATTTAATAACCAACTGATGATTTTAATTTGTTCTGTTTCTGGCTTTTTAGTTGTATGCACACTTCATGCCTCTTTTTCTATTATATTCATGTATTTATACATATAAATCTAACCTTAATAGTTACCTATTAATAATAATATTCTACAAGTTTTAGCATGAAATCTTGTTATTATCATTGTGTGGATGAAATTATTGAGTATTTCTATGATTTATTGTTTAATCCACTCATTCTTTAAATTTAAATAATTTAGTTTCCAAGTAATTATTAGTCTATCTTTCCATGGCTGAAAAATTCTACTTTTTGTAGAAAAAGATTTCATTTATTTTAAGTTTTACAAATTTTCCCCTATTCTTACTTCAGTACCCCCATCCCCTACAGAAGACAGTCTGTTAGTCTTTACGTTGTTTCTATAGTATACATTGATCTAAGTTGAATGTGATGAGAGAGAAATCATATCCTTATTTTTTTAGGATTTTGCAAGGCAAACAGGGTTAAGTGGCTTGCCCAAGGACATACAGCTAAGTAATTATTATGTGTCTGAGGCCAGATTTGAATTCAGGTACTCCTGAATACAGGGCCAGTGTTCTATCTACTCTGCCACCTAGCCTCCCAAGAGAAATCATATTCTTAAAGAAGAAAAGTAAAGTATAAGAGATATCAAAATTACATAATAAAATAATGGACTTTTTTCTTAATTGAAGATAACAGTCTGTCGTCTTTGTTGAAATATCACAGTTCTTTCTCTGGATATACATGGTATTCACTATCACACATAGCCCAAAATCACCCTGATTGTTGCACTGATGGAATGAGCAAGTACATCAAGGTTGATCATCACACCCATGTTACTGTTTAGGTGTTCTAACCCAGAGTGATATAACACTTCTGAGGAGAACAGGAATTGGTCTCCAGCCAGAAAGATTTCCTCGAAGAAATGAGGAAAGAGTTTAAAAATCAATTGGAAAAGTTGGGAAAAGAAACTCAAGAGAAAATTAACACATTGCAAGAGAAAATTAATATCTCACAACAAGAAAACAAATCCTTGGAAAATACAATTGGAAAAATAAAAATGAGAATAATTATGTCATATCCTCAATTAGGCAAATGCAAAAAGAAAATAATTCTCTCAAACTGGTGGGCTACTGGATTGTTCAGTGGACAGAGCACCGGCCCTGGAGTCAGGAGTACCTGAGTTCAAATCCGACCTCAGACACTTAATAATCACCTAGGTGAGTGGCATTAGGGAAGTCACTTAACCCTATTGCCTCTCAAAAACCTAAAAATAAAACCAAACAAACAAACAAAAAACCAAAAACTACACTTGGGCAAATGGAATACTCAGTCAAAAATAGAATTGACCAATTGGAAAAAAAGAGTTGCAAAAGATAAATGAAGAAAATCTCTAAAAAAAGAATGGAATCAGTGGAAACTAATGACTTTGTGAGACAATAAGATTATTTAAAAAAAAACAAAAGCAACAGACCAAAAAAGTAGAAGAAAATTTAAAACTAACTAATCAACAAAGCCACTGACCTCAAGAATAACTCAAGAAAGGACAACCTGAGAACACTGAAGAGAGAGAAAAAACAAAGCTTGCACTTAATATTAGAGGTTTTAGTGATGGAAAATTTCCCTGATATCATGGAACCAGAGGTCAACAAGGTCAACATAGTTATTGAAATAATATATCAATCCTCTCTGGAAAGAGATCCTAAAATGAAAACACCAAGGAATGGTGTGGACAAATTACAGAACTATCAGATAAAAAAGGAAATTCTGCAAGCAGCCAGAAAGAAAGAATTTTGATACCTAGCCCACAATAACGATTACACAGGACCTGGCTGCATCAACATTAAGGGATTGGAGGACCTGGAATGAGATATTCTAAAGAGCAAGGGAGTTTGGAATGCAGCCAAGAATCCACTATCCAACAAAGCTGAGCCTTCTCTTCCAGGGGAAAAGATGGACATTAATGAAATGGGAAATTTCCAATATTTCCTGATAAAAAGACCAAAGCTAAATAGAAAATTTGAACATCAAACGGAGACTCAAGAGACACATGAAAGATTTTTTAAAAAGAGTAAAGAAAAAATGCTATAAAGCAAGTTGAAGCTGTCTATATCCCCACCTGGGAGAAAGATTCTCTTAACTTGTGAGAATAGTTACCTTATTACAGAGAATTTACTTAGCCAGAAGTGATGGTCACTCATGACTTATCAGTGAAACTGTTATTCAATAAGATAAAATTGACTATATCTCTACCTGGAAGAAAGGCCCTAATAACTCACGAGAATTGTAACTATTAGACAGAACACATCCAGAAGTGATGGACACTCATGAATTTTCTGTGACTCAAGTAGAAAGGTTTAAAAACAATACCTACTTAAATAGGGCAACTGTAAGCTAGACGGGAGGATGAAGGAGATTGAATGAGGTAAATTTCATTACATTAAGAGGTACAAAAGAACTATTGCAATAAAGGGGGAAGAAGGGAAGAGGTGAGAGCCACCAATTCTACTTTTAAACAAGTTGTTTTCATTCTCTATTTATACAGTTGCGATTTGTAATGAGATGATTTCTTCAGTTCATTTTGCTGCTTTCTTTTCCATGGTATTGACTCTCTCTTGTACATATGTCATTTGTTTTTGAATTTTATCTTCTACTTCTTTTCATTTAATTTTTAAACTTCTTTTTGAGCTCCTCTAAGAGAAACATTTGGGCTTGTGGTCAACTCGGATTCCTCTCTGAGGCTTTCTATGTAGACCTGAAATGATATTTTGATCTTCCTTGTCTAGAAGTAGTTGTCTTTGGTCTAGAATTTTTTCTTTGGAATACTCATTTTTTGACCAAGTACATGGCTTTAAAAGTTGAAATTTTCTTGATCACAGTGGGCGTTGTCAGGGGGCCAGGAACATGTTCAGTGATTTTCTAAACTAAGACTTACTGTCTGTTTTGTAATGGTCAGGCTAATAACACCCACTGTGTTGATATTCAGGAGCTCATAATATATTTTCTCTGATGTGCCTAGAATCTTCTTTGCTGGTCTGTTGTGTCACTGACCTGTTTCTATTTGAAATAAGGATCTCAGTTGCTCTTCTTTGCTGTATCTTAGAGCTTCCAACAGCATCCCTGACCCTGCCTACACTGAGCTGTGCACCCCTTTCACTCAAATGAGACAATCCTTTCCTGAAGTCCTTCCAACAAATCTAAAGTTGGAAAATTGCAACATTCCCTTTTTGTGCATTCTGTCACTCCAATATTTTAGAGGCTTGATTAATGTTTTTTTCCCCCTGAGGAAACTTAAGAGAGGTCAGGTTACTTCCAAGCTACTATCTACCAACTTAGTTCTGCTCTTCCTATTATTGTTAAAAACACCAACAGTAGGATTAATTAGTATATATTGGAATTTTCAAAAATATCATGTCTTTAAACAATAGCTTTGATTTAATTATGTATATGATTGCTTTTTCTGGCTTCTATTTTTATCAATTAATGAAAATGCTATATTTGTCCACATACCTGCACAAATGAAATAAACAAAAACAAAGGGCTGAAGCTTTTAACAAATATGTGAAAAGGGAATAGTCTTTTATTTGTCTAGATCTCTGAATATAACCACCTGTGTCACCTAACATGTGGGTGGAAATAATGTTTTTTGATTCATTATATAGCTAGAACAGACTTTAAAAGCAGCCAGATGGAGACAGACATAATTTTTTCCTGTAAGCTCCTTCACAGAGTAAAGAATAAAGGTCACTTACATTATAAATTCCAAGAACTAAAACAATTTGGAAAATCTTCCCCATTCCCTTTCTTTTTCATCTTTATCTTTGCTTAGAAAAATTAATCTGGGATCTCTATTTTGTTAAATTTCTCATTCATATTAAATGTTGGCAGTAATTTTCACTGGATTTTGGAGTTTGAGCCGTGTTAACCTTGAGATCAAAATAATGTTTCTGCTAGGTTGGTAGAGAAACCTAGAGAAGATAAGGTATCTAGGACCTAAGTCTTAGGTGGGAATTTAAAACAGCACTAAAGAAAATGAATTAAACTGTGAATCTAATTGCTTTCTTCTCCTGAGAAACTGAGGGAGTGAAAATTTGAAAGGGGATTCAAACCCAGTTTGGGGGTTTAATATATTTGCTAATTTATGAATATCTTTTTGAATTAAATTTTCAGTTTTAAACACTAACTCTTTTAGTATCAAAATGCAGCAGATCTACCCTCTTTGTCTATATTTTAGTGGATTGACCAATAGGGGCTACAACCATTTCCAGAGCATCTAGATATCTCATATCTACTTAAATATCTTTGGCAACCCAGAAAAGGGGATGGAATGAAACATTTGGGTTTCAAGCAGTGGAGAGCATGGAAATCAATCTTATATAGGCATAGTTAAACAAAACAAATTGGAGGCATAAAAAATGCATTCTGCACAAACTTTTTCTTGTCTGGCACTAGTGAGTACAAGAATAGAATACAAAGAATCAAAATCATGACTAAATAAGAGATTTTTAATTCAAAATTATCATTGTCAGTAAGTTATATGATTTAGATTGAGATTTCTGTTATTAGTAAAGAAAGGAAACTTTCACGAGAAAACTGATTCTTTTGATGGCAGGAGGAAATCAGATAAGATATTGACTTCATATATTTCTCATTTATTCAGTGTCTTTTTTATATCCTCATTGTCTTTTAGGCAAAGTCAAATCAAATATTTGAAATTATCTTAGATTAGTTGCTCAGTGTTGAAGAACTCTCTCTCTCTCTCTCTCTCTCTCTCTCTCTCTCTCTCTCTCTCTCTCTCTCTCTCCCCCTCCCTCCCTCCCCTTTCTGTCTCTCTTTCTCTCTCTCACTCTCTGGCATTTCACTTCCTTTCTTTTTTTTTCTTCTCTCTTGCTTCCTTTCCTCATTTCTCTTCTTTATTCCTCCTTATATTTCTTTTTTCTTTCTTCTCTGTCTCACTCTCTCCCTTTCTCCTTTCTTGCCTCCACATCATCCTTCCCTTCCTTCATCTCTTTCAAGCAATTTAAAAGATCAATAAATAAATGTTTTAAAAATGTCCTTTTCAAAGGAAAAATAGGAAAAGGTTGAAGAAGCAGTAAAGATAATTCATAAGTGAACTAAATTCTCAGTTAGATAAATGTTAGTCAATGGTCCTTTATCCTTCATGCCCTAGTTAAAGATGTTCCAACTGTCCCCCAGGTAATGAAGAAACTGAATGTCCCAAGCTACTGCCTCTGCCTTGCTCTCACTTTGAAACTATAAACAGCTCATAGGAATTCCAAAAACTCAGCATAAACTACCTAAAACACATACCACCTCCCCACCAAAACTTTTTTAAAATTCATCATCCTGAGATCCATCACTTTTGAAGTCCTACAGGTCAGGAAAAAAGACAAGACAAATCTCTATGTTTGACTCCATTTTTCAGAAGTCTGCAATGATCTTTTGGGAGTCTTTTTCCTTGCCAACTAAGGGAAAAATCTGACACACACTTATTCATTTTAATCTGCTTTGAATTGTCTAGTACTTGAAACTTCTCTGATTTCCTTTTATTCAAGCATGAAATACAAACAAGGCATTCACAAGCTTAGGGATCTTTGAAAAACAGTGGTCAATAAATTAGAAAAAATGCTAGAACTTCTCTGAGAAGGGGACAAACAAAAGAACAAAAAAGTCTCTAAATTAACAGCTCCTTTAGAACTAGAAATATATATGAAAATATTTTTGTTACAACTTATCATCCCACATTTACTACCAGATGCCAGTAATAGAATTTAGACCACAAAGATTGCTTAGATAATATCATCTTTATTTTGACTTACAAAAATGTTAGCATATCTTACTTGTGATTTGCAAATCAGTTAAACAGTACTTCAAAACTGAGTAACTTGAGAAAAAATAACTGTAAAGTTATCTTGGAGAATAAAACACCCTTATAATTTAGTATCCATCCATGAATGTGATATTTTATGATGAGAAGATTCCAGTACTTTTTAAGCCTTGAATCATTCATTTTCACTATATATTTGTTAAGTGATTAAGTGAAAATACAACATTTTCTATTATCGCAGAAATCTCAAGTAAACTGGGAAATACATTGTCTAATATCATCTAAGCTATCAATAACAAGGTTATGACAACACACATGCTACAATTACCTTTGCTTTGGGCAAAGGTGTGTGTTTCTTCAGGGAAGATTTATTTCTCTTGCTGCTGATACCTACAAGATAATATACAAATAAAATTTAATTATGAGTACATATAACTTTAGCATTACAATATTTCATGTTTTTGTTTTAAGTGGTCCAAAGAATAAAATACCCCTTACGGTAGGAACATGCATTTGCAGTACACCTCTAAAGATAAAATATGAGAAAATATATACAAAACATAATATTCCTGAAAATTTGCACGATCAGACACAGAGGTAAACCTTTCACTTAGTCCATCATAGAATAATAGCTCAAATGTTTGACAAGGAAAAGGAATGGGGGAAAATTAAAAGTGATATTTGACTTTACTACTAAAGCTACAGAAAGAATGAGATTTCCAAAGGGAAAACATAAAGTCATGAAAGAAATTAACAACTGGCTATTCTCAGAATAAAATTTATATTTCAGAGAGAGGATTTCAAATAAAGGATGAATTAATTTTAAAGAAACATATACAAAGGCATATATATGTTTATATATGCATATAAATATACATGCATCTGCATTTGTTGACTCATGTAAATAATTATAGAAAAGTGGCTAAAATTAAAAGAGAAAAACAGAGAAATAGATCTATATATTTTTACCTAGCTATAGTCCATAGAGAATTACCATGAATTGTCCCAAGTCATGTAAGAGCTCAAAAATAATTTTAAAAATCAAGTAATTACATGAACTTTTGGACCAATGATGGTGAAGTAAGCAGTAAATCCCCATAAGTCTCCCATATTAATGTCCAAACAACCATATATAACACTCCCAATAATTCTTAAAATAGCAGAAAAAGTTAACAAATGGAATGAAGCAATCTCTGAGTAAGAAAAACTTAGAAGAACAAAAGGAATGTTGTTTCTCACTTGTGTAAAAGTGGAATTCAGACAAGTACAGTAAGATTCTCAGAAAGCACGCAGGAAGCTCCATCACAACAAGTCAAAAAAAATGATTCTGAGCCCTAGAGCAGTACAGCAATCAAATGTCCTTAATCAGTGGAAAAGGCAGACTCTAGCTCCAAAAATTTCCATGTGCTTCAGCAAATGGATGAAAAGTTAGAGATCAGATTTGATAAAAACATGTATTTCAACTTAGCCCTGGGGAAATTCCAAAACACTGCACCAGTCTCAACACATGTCAGACACCATCACTTGAGCCACTCCCAGCTCAGTTTCACATAGGTTGCTAAACACTTATGACATTCAGCAATGCCATTCATACTTAACTGCACACCCTGTACTAAACATAAGTGTCTCCCCATAAGATTCAGGGAAACAGTAGTGAAGTACCAGGTAAATAGCCAGGGTCTGCAACCCCTGCCACAAGGAGCCTGAAATAGCACCCCTTTCACCCTGAGAAAAGAGCACAAATTTGAATAAAAGAAACAAGAAGACAAAAAAGATGAGCATAAAGCAACAAAAAATTCTCACCATAGAAAACTATTATGGTGAGAGAGAGAAAATCAAGACACAAACTCAGAAGAGGACAACAATATCAAAATGCCTGTTTACAGAATGCCAAAGAAAAATGGAAGACCAGAAAAGTGCAGAAAAAATAAACATGGAACACCTGAGATGGGTGACTAGGTGGTGCAGTGGATAGAGCACCGGCCCTGGAGTCAGGAGTACCTGAGTTCAAATTTGGCCTCAGAAATTTAATAATTACCTAGCTGTGAGGCCTTGGGCAATCCACTTAATAAACCCATTGCCTTAAAAAAAAGAAATTAAAAAAGTACATGGAACAGCTGAAAAACGAGCTTAAAATTATATTAGATGTAGAGAAATTTTGGAAAAGAAATGAGATTGGAGAGTGAACCAAGATAGCAGAGTGAAGGCAGGACATCTCAGAAGTTCCCCAGCAACTACATATAATGCCTTTAAGTAATGACTGTAACCAAATTCTAGAGCGGCTAAACCCACAGAAATACTGAAGGAAACAATTGTCCAGTTCAAGAAAACTTGGAAGATCACAGGAAAAGTCTGTTGCACCAGGGGTAGGAAGGCCACACTGGATGCATTGGAATGAACTGGCTCCAGTTTGCAGCGCTACCTAGAACCCTGGGGGGGGGGGGACCTATTTATCTGACAAAAGCAGCAGTTTTCAGACTTTTCAGTCCAGAGACTGCCAAGGACTTCTTGAAAGTTCAATGGGATAACTGTGCCTCATCAGAGTGAGAGAGGATCCGAGTCCAGTGCAAGTCTCAGCTCAGACTCAACCCCAGGACCATGGTGAGCCACCCAACAGGGAGACACTCTACAGTTTTTTTTCCAGAGTACTCAGCTCATGGCAGGTAAGGGGGTTGGGGATTGTTGCAGGGATCTCTCTCTCTCTCTCTGCTATTTATTGCCAAGATAGGATTCTGTGGCTTTTTCCCCCCCCCCGTAATCAGATCAGACTGGAGCACAGTCCAGGAGACAAGTTATAGCCTCCTGTAAGACCTTGGATGAACTGAGGTCCCTGTGGTGGGGCAGGGAGAAGGAGTGACCCTAGAGACCACTGCAAAACCACTCAGAAGTTTGAGACAGTGTGATCTTCCCCATGAAAGCAGAGCACCTTAACAAAAATCAAGACACAGGTTGGGGAAATGAGCAAACAACAGAAGAAAGAAACAGTCCAACCATAGACAATTACTTTGACCCCATAGAGGATCAAAATATATATTCACTAGAGAGCTAAGTCAAAGCATATGTATCCAGGACCCCCATGAAAAATATAAATTGGTTTCAGGCTAATGGAAGAGTTTAAAAAAAGATTTTGAAAAGTAATTTATTTTGGTGGAGGAAAAATTGGTAAAAAAAAAAAAAATGAGAGTGATGCGGGGTAATTATGAAAACCAAGGCAGAAACTTGGTGAAGGAGATAACAAAAAAAAAAAAATAACAGTTGCTGAATTATATAGCATCTTAATACCTAGTTTAGGTCAAATGGAAAAGGCAGTCCACAAGGTCAATGAAGAAGAGAATGCCTTAAAAAGCTGAATTAACTAGATAGAAAAGTAGATACAAAAGTTCTCTGAAAAATATACTTCTTTCAAATGTAGAATGGAGTTAAGGAGATGGTGGATAGAAAGGGAAAATAAGGAGGGATGTAATGATGTTGAACTCTTTGTATTCCTGTTTGGAAAGGGAAGCAGTTTATGTCCAAGGAAGAGATGGAGAACAACATTAAAAACATACTAGATAATTTTGATTACATTAAATCAAAAAAGCTTTTGCAAAGACAAAACTCCTGTAACCAAGATAAAAAAAATGTAGTAAATTAGGAAACAGTTTATTCAACTAATATTTCTGATAAAGGACTCATTTATAAATTATAGAGATAACTGAGTAAAATTTTCAAAAACAGCAAGCCATTCTCTAATTGACAAATGGTCAAAGGATATGCAAAGGCAATTTATACATGAGGAAGTCAAAGCAATCCAAAGTCATATGAAAAATTGCTCTAAATCATTACTTATTAGAGAAATGTAAATTAAAGCATCTCTGAGATCCCACCTCACACCTCTCAGACTAGCCAATTTGTCCAGAAAGGACAATGATCAATGTTGCAAGGGATGTGGGAAATCTGGGA
The DNA here is from genome assembly GCF_037893015.1 of Macrotis lagotis. Lineage (NCBI taxonomy): Eukaryota > Metazoa > Chordata > Mammalia > Peramelemorphia > Peramelidae > Macrotis > Macrotis lagotis. The sequence goes on from NC_133666.1 coordinate 349,608,663, forward strand.
CACCAATACATTGTTGATGGAGCTGTGAACTCATCCTTCCTTACTGGAGAGTATTTTGGAATTGTGTTCAAAGGGAAAAGAAAATGTGCATCCCTTGATCCAGAAATACCACTACTGGGTCTAGGCCCTGAAGAGATGATGCAAAGGGGTAAAAACATCACTTGTAGAAAAATATTCATAGCAGCCCTGTTTGTGGTGGCAAAGAATTGGAAATTAAGTGAATGTCCTTTAATTGGGAATGGCTTAACAAACTATGGTTTATGTTTGTTATGGAACACTATTGTTGTATTAGAAGGCAGGAGGCATGGGAATTCAAGGAAACATGGAGGGATTTGCATGAACTCATGCTGATCAAGATAAGCAGAACCACAAAAGCAACATGGGGGGTGATGATCACCTCTGATGGACTTGCTCATTCCATCAATGCAACAATCAGGGACATTCTAGGGCTATCTGTGATGGAGAATACTGTTTCTATCCAGAGAAAGAACTGTGGAATTTAAACAAAGAACAAACAATATTGCCTTTAACTTATAAAAAAACTGTTATCTTATTTTGTAGTTTTGTTGTCTCTTAAACTTTATTTTTCTTCCTTAAGGATATGATTTCTCATCACATTCAACTTAGATCAATGTATATCATGGAAACAATCTAAAGACTAAAGGCTGTCTTCTTTGTGGGGTGGGGGGAGTGAAACAAGATTAAGAGAAAAATTGGAAAACTCAAAATAAATAAAACCTTTCTGAAAAAAACAATTTGGTTCTAAGAAATATAGTAGTAGATCAGTGGAATAGTTTAGTGCATGACTATAATAATGCACTCTCCAATTAACCCAATACTCCCTGTGTCCATGAGAAAATTGAAAATTTCAAGAATTTATTTTATATTATCAAAATTTCACTTGCACCCTTATTGAGTGCTTCAGTTTCCTAACCTGAATGGTGGCAATAAAACCAACTGTTTTATACTCAGATTTGTAAGAATTCATTGAGATATTTATGAGACAAATCTATTAAAATTGTGAGGTTCTATTAAAGATGTTTGGTTTTGCTATAGTTTATTTGCTCAAACACCTTGGGGGTCAAGTTAGTCTTTCCTGATGATTTTTAAAAATACAAGTTATCTTGTTCAAATACAGTGAATAAAAACAATAGGTTTTATCTGAAGTGCTTACAAACATTTTTAGTATACTCACAAAACAAAAATTCTTTTCTGAAAAAGTATTTCAAGTGAGCCATTTCAATATCTATATTTTTGTGCTAATAAATACCACTTGAAATTGTGGGTAAAGAGATCTTTTTTCTTGTCTCCAAATGCTAAGAGATACTGTAATGGTTCATCTTTCATGCTTCTTCATTTGATGATAAGGTAAAGTTTTCTTTATTTACATTTTATAACAAAATTACTAACTACATCTTTTAATATCTCCAGTTATCTGCTCTCTTGCATACCTTGTGCTTCCCTTCATATATATCTATTGAGAGAGCAAATGTGTTCTTTATGTATAAAAGAGTTGATTTTTTGATAGTTGTTTCCCATTGTCTGGTGATCTGGAATTTGATCCTTTTTTTTCTTTGGAATGAATAAAGACTTCCATTTAAATAATCAAAAAATTCTGTGAATAATAAGTTTAAAAATATTTGTATTCCCAGAATTTTAGAATTTTTTATCTGAATTTTCATAATGGCACAGAAATTCCAATGGCAAGAGCATTAATAACCCCAGAAAGAAATATTTCACATAAAATATTCTTAGATAAAATCATTAATGAATATGTCAAATTTTTGTAGAATTCAGTATAGATTAATGACATTTTTAGCAATAATAATATGAGATTTTTATAATTTTCAAAAAATATAATGTAAATAATTGAAAATTTCCTAATTATTCAGAACGAATGAAATTAACCTCTTTGAATGAGAATTATGCATGTACATATTTTGTGAACTCTTTAATATATATGCCTAAATACATATACACAATTTAGTATTTAGATAATATATATTCATATTAATATTTCATGTAACATTTGATCTCATAGGTTTTCTACTTTCTCAGTACTATACATCTTAATCTCTAATTAGCTTCAATTGTTCTTTTCTATGGCTATACCTTTGACGTCATCATCAGCAAAAACTTTTTTCTAATCCAAACTATTTTACTCTAAAATTGCATTCTGTTGACAATGATTTCCAGACCTTTTCTCTCTTAGTCCCCTCAGTATTCCTAAACTTGCTCCTCATGTTCATTATAGCATCAATTATATTCAATCCTCCCTAAATTCCAGTCCATTACCTATAGCATGAAATCACTCCATCATTTAAATGATATGATCACTTCCTTTCTAGATTCCCATGCATATATCAATTAAAACCATTCTTTCCTTGATGATCTCCAATCCTAATTCATTCCATATTTCAATATATTATTTTAAAGTACCCTATTCTCATATAATTGTTTTCTAGACCATAACTGCTGAATCTCACTAAGCACTCCTCAATTCTCTGTCTGAAGCCTTTGGTAGAACAAATCAATTCTACTATAGGCTCCATTCTCAAATGCATTGCCATTTACCCTGTTTCTGATCATGCCTTGCCAAATCACCATCATAGATTAATACTTCCATTCACAATTTTTGCTACTAATTATCTATTGCTGAATGGAGCTAGAGGAAATCATACATCAGTACTGATCATATCCACTATATATTTGTGTAATTATAGCTTTAATAAATTAAATATTCTATTATTCCCTAATCAGTTTCTTATAATAATATCCACAATGGTTGTTTCTCACATTATTGTGTTTCCACAAAACTTTCTCTAAACCTCTCAGGTACTGTGTCATTCATTCTTTTGTAGATAAACTTGGCTCACATTTCACTAAAAATATATTGAGACAGTTATCCAAGTGTTTCCTCTTCTCTCCTCATTTCACATCAAAAAGACATAATTCCACACTCTCTCTTCCTTCATTCCCTCTTTATGTTAACTAAGATAAATATGCCTAAATATACCCTTTTAATAGGAACAGATGAGTTCTTCAGCAAATTAAATCAATTAGCTTAGAATTCTAGCATACTGAATAATTTCTTGCTATGTTCAAAATTTTTCTATATTCCTCTTTAGAAAAACTTTCACTTCATCCTACTATTTCAGTATCTCCATCAGCTATCACTAATTTCTCACTAAACTTCTTGAGAAAATAATCTCTAAAACAGACCTCTACTTTATTTCCTTCAATTATATTCTAAAATCATCTGCATTCTGTCTTTTGACCTCTTATTCAACTGAAAGTATTCACTGCAGTTATCAATTACTTTTAATTTTCAAATCTTATGGCCTTTCTCCAGTCCTCATCCTTAATCTCTTCACCTCCCTGCTGCTCATAAATCCCCCTCACAATTTATCTATGTACCTATCTATATATCTAGCTAGGTAGCTATCCATGTATTTTATATGTCTAATTAAAATATTTTAGATTGTATGTTTCTTATTGCCAGGAAACATATTTTGACCTTTCCTTGTATGTCAATTGCTGAACATAAATATTAACACATAGTAAGCATTTAATAATTGCTTTCTGACTGTTTGGTCACTAAAATTCCAGAGAACATTTCCTGTGAAATTTAATCCACTAAGCAGTAGACTCTTTCAATGAAGTCTACACTGTAAAAATTGCCTCCTCTAGATGGCCCACTATCTTGATTTGAACCACTCATTCTGCACATTTTACTATAGTCAGTCTCTTGCTATGATCCTGCCAACATGAACAGACCTGCGTGATCTCCTTGTCACTACTTTCTTTTCTTTATTTTAAGCTTATAAAGGTAATAGAATAGCAAAATCAATGCTACCTTTTCTATTTGAAAAATCATATTAATATACTTTCATTTGCTTCTACTCATTATTCCTGACTTGTGTAGATGTGACTTTTTGAACTTTGACACATTTCTTTAGAAAATTATCACTGTGCTATATATTCCTTCTCTTCTAATTATAACATAATTTCTTTAATGTCAAGTAACTCATTTTTCTATTTTTCCCCCAGTACTTATCCCAGTGCTTGACATATAATAAATAATGATATGGTTAGTAGCAAGTATTTTTGTAGTACATGAAGGATTTTATACTATATTGAATCCATTGTCTCAGGATCCTCACAAAACCTCTGTAAGGTAGGAATTATTATCATCCCTATTTCAAAAGACAAGAAAAATGAACCAACAGGTTGTATAGTCTGCCCAGTATTCCACAGCATTGTCAGTGCCTGAAATAATATTTGAACTGGTCTTACAAACTATATAAAGAATGTTTTTATATTTTTCCTTCCTTCATCTATCACCTGATGACAATGAATTTATTGCAACTATTCTTCTATTTATTAAAACTCTCAACTTCTCTTTTTCTTATACCTTGGTGATTGAGAACTGTTGATATGACATCTCAATTTCCCTTGAATTCTTTTTCCTACCCACTCTCATTTCATCTCCTATTGTCTTGCCTTAAATCTCTCCAATGATTTCTTGCTCAGCAGTTATTTTTCTCCCACTTATAGAGATACTAATGTCACATCCATTATAGAAATATTGCTTCTTTAAAGTCTGTTATCTCCTTGATGCTGTTATCTCATCTACATTTCATTGTAGTATTTTTCAAAGGGTCAATTTATGCCACTACCTCAGCAATAAAATGTATCTTAGTTCTTTTGTGGTGGTAGGCTGTTAAATGGAAAGTCATTTGACTATGGAGTTAGAACGTGTTCAACACTTTGTCCGCTGTTGCTAACTTGGACGACATTGAATGATTCCTATAATCTCAATAAACCTCCATTTTCTTATGTTTTGAATGAGATTTGTACTACATTAATGGAAGGAAACAATAACTTGTTATGTTTTGCTCAGGACTTAACAAATATTTTACTTGATCTTCATGAGAATTCTGTGATGCTGATATTATTATGTCTTTTGTTGCACATGAGGAAAATGCACAGATGTTAAGTCGCTTATCACAAAGGTAACTATCTAAAGTTAGATGTTAAATAAGATCATCCAAATTCAGCTTTTTAAAACACTTTGGTCACTTAGTTGACACTTACATGGGTATTAAAATATCTTACAATGTTAATGATTTGCTTTTTTAGCCCTTTAGCCATGGTACCCTTTCGGAAATTAAGCATAGATAACAAAAGTTTTAAAAAGTTATATGCCCATATATTATCTCCTTGAAAATCAATACAACCATGGGGTATAGCAATAGTGTTTTCTATCTTTTACAAATAACGAAACTAAAACTTTGGGTCATTAGATGTCATAACCAGAATCATATAATTTTTCAGGTAGCTCCCTATTTTTTTATACAATATTTTTTTCTACTTTATGCTTTTTAGTTCTAGAGAAATAAACACAAAGTATATCCCTAATGCTAATGTGTGTGTGTGTGTGTGTGTGTGTGTGTGTGTGTGTATTTAACAAATGATTCAATCCAGAGTAAAAATGAGGGTGATGGCTCAAGGGTCATTCAGAGTATTCTAATTTTAGAGGAAGGAACTAAATGAATGAGTGTCAAATGAAATAAATAGAAAATAATGAAGGATGATCATTCCCATAGAGAAATGCAGTGATTAAAAACAGTATAATATGAAGAAATTTAAAGTGTGTGAAGAGTATCGTGAAATAAGGAATATGATGACATTAAATTATAAAAGACCTCAAGCACAAGAAAATTTCATTTACTGAATATTTACTGAACACTGAAGACACTGGATTTTCCTGAGCAATGACAATTTATGATCATTGATACGAATTAGTAATACTACTCTCTGACAATTGTCAAAACATCATGAGGGAAAGAAAAGAGGAAAAAGAAGCAAGCTATTATTAGAGGTTTCTAAGTAAGGGTAAATGAAAAAGCAAATGAAGAGAGTAGAAAAGATGTTAGAGAGGAGATAATGGATTAAGAGACACAGAAGAGATGGAACTAAAGTGACCCAATAACTGACTGTATTTGCAAGAAGAACAGTAAAAAATTTCCTGTTGTTTTAGCATTTGTAACCTATGTTGTTACTGCTAAACTGTTTTATTCATGACCAGCTCTTCACGACCATTTATGCAATGTTCTTGGCAAAGATTCTGAGGTTGTTTTCCATTTCCGTGACTAGTTCATTTCAAAGATTAGGAACTGAAGAAATAAAATGTTGAGACTTGCCAAGGGACTCAGCTGAGTAAGTATCTGTGATCAGGTTTGAATTGAGGAAGAAGTTTTTATGACTTTAGACTTATCATTCTTACCAATACAATACTTTTGAATCAATATCAGAGAAAAAATAGTGATGCAAAAAATATAAATATGGAAATTAGGATATTTATTTTATAGAGAAAACAAGAAGAGCTTGCGTATAACTAGCTTGAGGTTCAACATTGTGTTGATCTGGAGAAGTGGCAAGTTCTAGCAATAGAAAGAAAGGAGAAAGGAATATAAAGGAAAGGAACAAAAATGTAATAAAAAATTATAAAGTGGGTGGAAAATAATCAATACAAGAAGGAAGAAAGCACATAGTAGGAAAAAAGAAAAAGAAAACAGGCAAGTAATGAAGCATTGTTTTTAAAAAAGAAAGAACCAAATAAAAAGAAAAAAGGAAAAAGTGAAAAAAAGGAAAGTAAAAGGATAGAAGGAAGGAAGGAAGGAAGGAACGAAGGAAGGAAGGAAGGCAGGAAGGGAGGGAGGATGGAAGGAAGGAAATGATACAAAGCTATTTTTAAAAGATTCTTATTCATATATCTTGATGTTTATTTCTCTTTTTTTGATGTTTTTAAAGAATTTAGTAAGTGCTAGAAACTAACATGCAAACTACATAGCACACATACAAAATTACAAAGCACACATACAAAATTTCTAAGTTTAAAATACTTTAAAGAAATGGAAGTCATTTCCATATTAGTTGAGTTTAGTCATATGACTGATATATTACAATTGAAGTTGTAAAGTGCATCATGCCTAAATACACACACATATATAATACATATATTTATGCATGTGCTATAAATACAGTGTGTATTATATATAGTATACACTGTTATGCATAATGTATATTATACACAAATACAAATTATAAATGGTGCTTGTATATATACATGTACATTCATATTATACATGCATACACACATACATATTGAAATATTAAAAGACCTCCAGGAAGGCTGCATAAATGTACATTTGAGAAATAAACAGAAAACAGGATTGACTATCATAATTTCCTGCAGATATATAGTAAATGTGGACCATTAAGAACAATGAGGCATATAAAACATGAAACATCCTTGACAGAGAAATATAGAATTCCATTGCAATACTGGCTCAGAATATGTTTAATTTTGAATCTTACAATAGGAATGAATAGAATATGATTACGAGCAAAATCACTTCATAAAACAATATGGAGAGAGTTAAGTGGATGATATGGAGAAAAATTAAAGGAAACATGATTACTAAAAAAAAAGAAAAATGGAAGAGATCAGTCATGACTTGAATTATAAATGTTTTTCTTAATCAATGATATTGGACCTGCGAAACTGGAACTGTGATATGACTTTATTCAGTGAACTCTAAAAAGTATTTATAGGGGAAACAACACTAAAATAAATTTTTAAGGAAATAGTAAATAAATGAATTCAAGTATGTACAACAAGTGTCTTTTCTGAAGACAGTACAAATCTAGAGAAAAATGTGTTTCATCCTTAGATATCTGAAAACATGAATTATGTCAACATTTGAAACTTGAGGCATATGACTATTTTTGCAAATCTATAAAACCTTTATAAGAATAAAATCCTTGGGGTGGCTAGGTGGTGCAGTGGATAGAGCACTGGCCCTGGAGTCAGGAGTACCTGAATTCTAATCCGGCCTCAGACACTAAACAATTACCTAGCTGCGTGGCCTTGGGCAAGCCACTTAACCCCATTTGCCTTGGAAAAAAACTAAAAAAAAAAAAACCCAAAACTAAACAAAACATAAAAAAATGAAATCCTTGACAAAGGTAAAACAATAAGAAGAGAAAATCCAAATTTTCATAAACGATAATCAATATTATACTACATCTTTACATTTCAAATAATATAAATGCAAACTGTGTACGTATATGCATTTATTATTACAAGGCATGTATACATTTATATGGGTTTTTGTGCATATATATTCATGATGCTCATTATTGATTTGTAATGAACATCAACAGGTTTTTTGAACTGTTTTGATATATTAAAGATTTAAAATGCATTAAAGCTTTTGGAACAACTATATTTGATACTGTCATAAAATTTTACTTTAGGGCTCTCTTCTAAATATTATGTATATCTGGATAGGAAATTACAAGAATAATTGTATTTAATGATCTTCAGTTCATTAATACAAAATGGGACATAAAATAAGAAAACTATTTTATCAATTCTATTTGCTACTGTCCTAAAAGATATATAACTTGAATTCCATTTGGCTATAATCTTATATATAACTTTTTTATGTCAAGGTATCTCCATGCTAGCTACCCTACCATTAAAATTTTGAGCTTTTTTAGAGTAAAGAATGTCTTTTTTTACTATTTTCTTCTTTTTTTCAGAATTCAGAATACCTGTCCTTTACATATATGTGTGTATATATATATATATATATATATATATATATATATATATATATATATATACTGATTTACATGTATATATATATGTATACAGTCACATAAGCAGTTATTTTATATCTTCATATGTAAATGAGTTTTTTCTTTCTGTTTGATTTCTATGAGTCATGGACCAAGTAACCATACTACTCAGTCAAAGTGCATTTTAGGAGTAGTTCCAAATTGATTTTCCAAAATAGGAGAGCTAGTTCATAGCTCTAAAAACATTGAATTATACATACTATGTGTCTGGCATTGTTCTAAATACAGGTAAAAGAAAATGCAGCCAGAAAGACAATCTTTGCTCTCAAGGAGCTCAAAATCAAATGGTACGGGAGAGAGCATGCAAATAGCTTGGTACAAACTATACCATCTTCAGAATTTCCTACCAATAAAGGAGATTAATATAAGCTTGATGTTAGAGAAAACCCCTCAGACATATTCTTGACATTTATACCTCCTTAATGATACACCTTCATTTCCATTTTGCCTTGCAATTTAAAAGACTAAAAAGGCACAAAAACTTGAACATATATATACATATTTGTATATATGTATATATATGCATGTATGTATACACATATATGCATGTATATATGTGTGTGTGTTACTACTATTCTTTGTGTATACTATATGCTTTTTTACTTTCAGTTTGGCATTTCCCTTCTGAATCCCCAGTATTTCAGGTTTCATGATAAAAGACTTTCTCCCTAGGCTCTTATTTAACTCTGACTAGAAAATTCCTTGACAAGATCTACTGAAATTTAAAGATGCTCATGGATTTATCTTTATTTAATATTTCCCACTATGACTTAAGAAATCAAGAGAAATTGTCTTTATTAAATATTTTTGTGTGATAGAAGAAACAATAGGACACTAATTAAGCTACTTGTCCATTGGCTTCACTTACTTGAATATTATTCAATGTTTTAATATTGAGCCAAGAGAAAATCCTTTAAGTCTTGAACAAACATAAATTTGAATTGTTTCTATTCTGATGAAACAATAACAAATACATTAAATAGGATCATATTGGCCCTTGGCATTTTGAAGGACAATTTTTATTAGTTTGAATAAAATTTTGTGCCCTTTTGACAATTGTCATGCCATAGAAATATTGTCAAGTATAACCTATTGGTAATAAAAATAGAATATAAAATTCACATATACTTGAACAATTCAAACAATTTATCCTGATTGTCAGCTCCCCTTAATTAGCTGACTAAATGAAAATCACAAAGTTAAACAAACAGCTTAAATTCAAATATGAACACGACCTCAATTCATATATTTAATAATGATTGCTTATGTTTATGGAATTACATGCATTAAAATGAAAAACTATAATTTATCTCAAAAGGGTGGTATTTGCACTGCATGTTAATTCTAAGGTTCATTGAACAAATATTGTTGAATTAATCAAAGTTGGGATTTTTATCTTAAGAAACAAAAAAATTTACTTCCATATGATCATGTACCAAAATTCTCTTGAGAAGCATGTGGTAAGTAAAAATGACATGCAGAAATATTAGTTGCAAAGTTTTATAATGTTTTGCTACAGTAAAGATTCCAGAAGTTTGGTGATTTTGTTGCAGTCATTGTATGTAACTGTAAGTATTAAAATATATAATACTCTAATTAATTAATTATATTTATCTATTTTGAGAATCCTCAATTACATAATTAATTTTTGTGTCATTCTGTGGAAATTCAACACGAAAATATGAATATGCCACCATGTATGTGTATGTATGTATATAAATATACATACATTTAAACATAATTTATTTCTTATTTCTGCAAAAATGAGTTGAATACCATGAGAGTAAGTTCAAGATTTAGTACAAGATCATCATTTCTGAATTTAAATGGATGGCAGTAAACAATAATTTCCAAACTACCTGAACAAGAATTCCACCTTTAAAAAGATAGCATACATGTCTAAGTTGAAATAATACCCTTTATTTTTCCTAATACCTTCCTTTGTAATTGCCTTCCATTTTAATCACATTTCAATTGCACTTTATCTATCTGTCACATACTTATTTATTTGTATGTTGACCCTACCATTCAAATGTTAGCTCCTTGAGGGCAAGGACAGGCATCCTATATGTGTCTTCCATTGTACACCCAGGATATGGCAGTGTGTGATATAAAGTAATTTTTTAAATTTTTTTTTATTTTTTTAGAGTTTTTTTTTGTGTGAGGCAAATGGAGTTAAGTGGTTTGCCCAAGTCCCAAAGCTAGGCAATTATTAAATATCTGAGGCCGGATTTGAACTCAGGTACTCCTGAATCCAGAGATGGTCTTCTATCCACTGCGCCACCTAGTTGGCCCTATATAGAGTACATTTTCAACATTTTTTGTTACCCATCTGCTGACTAATTCATTAATGAGAGATTATGTGATACCTGAACTAATCACAAAATCTAAACTCTTTGAAGTCAAATATGGAATTATTTTTTGTCTCATTACTTCTAGTTCCTTATGCCATGCCTTACATAGCATAAGAGAAAAATAAATGTTTCATGAGATGAATGGAATTTAAAAGAAAAAGGCTCCTTATAATTGAACCATGATTTTACTAACGTATACATAATCAAAGCATGAACATCCTTCAGAGTTTTGTTCTTTTGGTAGGAAATAATTTTATCCATATTTGATGCCTACATGAGGCAAAGTGTGACTTAGTGGAAAGAGAATAAAGAGAAAAGTTTGGCTAAAGAAAATTGTGCCTCTGACATATCCAATGTGACCTAAAATAATAAAATACAAAAGAGTTAAATATTTTCAATAATAAAGGAATTTCCCTCACTTGGAATTCTCTAGAGTAGTTAAAACATAGGTCTGGGAAAAGGTGTATGGATATACACATATACATATGATATTTATGTTCATGTTTCTATTGATGCAAATACAGCTACATAAATGGATTCAGGTTTTCCCCTTCTATACATTGAAAGTCATTTTGTATTCTGTTCTTCAGGTTACATTTTCCCACCCACTTTGAATTATTTCATAAAAATTATTGGAAATTTCTTCTTTTTCAATATTTAACTGAAAAAGATGCATTGATTTATGTTACATTACTGGTATAATTTCATAATAGGTGTTCTGTTTTTCAAATAGTCCATTTCAATGCTTTAAAATTTTATACTTTGGATTTTATTGTTTGTTTTTGTTTTTATTTAGCCTTAGACTATTTCTATCAATGGTATTGTTTTAAATGATAAATATGGTCTTTTATAATTGAGATATATATTTGCATTATCATCTATTTTCTTTTTGATGTGGTTATGTTTTATTTCAGAAGCATCTTAATATTTGTGCTGTTCATTTCCCTTTATGTTTTGATGTATCTATGATGCCATCAATGTGATTTCTTTCTGCAATGATACAAATCATGATATATCTGTGACTTTTAATCCTGAATAAATCCTTCTAAATCTTTCCATGAATCTTTCATTCAGTGTTAAATAAATATACTAGTCTTTTGGTTTCCTTGATTGAAATCAGACAATTTGAGGACAAATGCCTATGGGCTTCCATTTGGAAATATCCTCAAACTAGATATTTGTGGAAATTATTTATGGGAGGAAGCTATAACTTAAAATATAGGCAAAAAGAAGATACTTATAAAATATATTCATCTGTCTTGAGATAAGAGTTTGATCCAAAGTAGTTCTATTGAAATATAATGGGATTCACAAGAGAGTTGGTATGGCCAATCTAGTATTTTTCCTTGAACAAGTGATCTTGGCGGCCAGAGTATATGAGGGAAAGAAAAAGCGACCATGTTCCAGTTCCAGTTTTCTCATATTTCTTTCAACATTTATTTTTCCTTTTTCTATCATATTAGCTAATCTGATACATGTGAGGTTGTACTTCAGAAATGTTTTAATTTGAATTTCTCATTTTAGGAGTGACTTAGAGCATTTTTTGCTATGACTATAGTTAGTTTTGATTTTTTCATTTGAAAACTGCATATTCATATCTTTGGCCACTTATCAATTGGGGAACAAGTTGCATTTCTTATAAATTTGACTCAGTTCTCTATATATTTGAGAAATAAGACTCTATCAAAAACACTGTATGCAAAACAAAATAATTTCTTTCCCAACTTTCTGTTTTTATTCTAATCTTGGTTTCATTGGCTTTGTTATGCAAAATCTTTTGATTTTAATTCAATCAAAAATATCCATTTTTCATTTTTATAATAAACTGTGTCTTGTTTGCTCTTAAATTCATCTCTTCTCCCTAGAACTGACCGATATGCTATTCTTTTTCTTCCATATTTGTTTATGGTATCACTGTCTATATATAAATCATGTACTTATTTTAACTTTATTTTGGGATAGGGGTGAGATTTTTTCTATGCCTAGGTTCTATCATTTTTTCCCCTTCATTTTTTTTGTCAGAGACAGAGCTGTAATCACAAAAGCTGGAGTATTTGTGGTTAGCTAACTTTAGATTATAATAACTATTTACTAGAGTTCCTAACACACTCCACTGATTAATCAGTTTATTTCTTAGCTAGTACAAATAGTTTTAATGAACATCAGCTTATTATTTATTTGCTTCTGAACACAAACTCTTTCAATTTGTCCTGCCCTCCATTATATCCCATTTTCTTTCTCCTTTATTTCCCTACCTATTCCTTTCCTTTCTGTCTTCCTTTTTTTCTTTTTTGCTTTTTATTCCTAATTCTCTGTAAGTTAATTTCTAAACCTAACAAAGTGTGTATGTTATACTGTCCTTGAACTAAATCCAATGAGAACAAGATTAAACTAGTGCTTCACCCCCTACTTCTTCTCCTCTATAATAATGTCATTTGTGCCTATTCTGCTTCCCCTTTTCCTCTTTTTTTAATATGCAATTAACTTTTTCATGCCTGACATGTTATATTTTAATTTTCATATCAAAACCAACATAAACCTCCACTCTTTATATGTTTACTCCTTCTAACTCCCCTAGTAAGTTCTGAAGAGTTACAAATACCCAGGGTCAGATGAATTTAAAAGTGAATTTTATCAAACATTTAAGTAACAAATTGTTCTAAATCTACATAAACTATTTGGAAAAATAGATGAAGATGGAATTGTGGCTCATTCCTTCAATGATACCAATATAGTGCCATTACCTAAACCAGGAAGAGTCGAAACAGAGAAAATGATAGACCAATTTTCCTCATGAATATGGATGCAAAAATCTTTAATAAATTCTGTAGAAAGTTTTTACTTATTTTGTATCCCTCCCCACACCCCACAAAGAATTCAGTCTGTTAGTCTTTACATTATGTCCATGGTATACCTTGATCTAAGTTGAATGTGATGATAGAGAAATCATATTCTTTTTTTTTTTAGTTTTTGCTAGGCAATGGTGTTAAGTGGCTTGCCCAAGGCCATATAGCTAGATAATTAATAAGTATCTGAGGACAGATTTGAACTCAAGTAATCCTGACTCAAGGGGCTGTGCTCTATCCACTGTGCAAACTAACCACCCTGAGAAATTATATTCTTAAGGATGAAAAATAAATTATAAGAGATACCAAAATTCATAATAATATAACTTATTTTTCTAAATCAAAGTTCTTTGTTCTTTGTTTAAACTCCACAATTCTTTGTCTGGATACAGATCTCCATCACAGATAGTCCAAAATTGACCCTGATTGTTTGTACTGATGTAATCAGCAAGTCCATCAAGGTTGATCATAACCCCATGTTTCTAGTAGGATGTACAATCTTTTTCTGGTTCTGGTCATCATACTCAGCATCAGTTTATGCAAACCCTTCCAGGCTTCCCTGAAAGCCTATCCCTCTTGGTTTCTAATAGAACAAAAGTGTTCCATGACATACATATACAACAGTTTACTACGCCATTCCCCAATTAAAGGACATTTACTGGATTTCCGATTCTTTGCCACCACAAACAGGGTTACTATGAATATTTCTGAACAAATAATGTTTTTACCATTTTTCATCATCTCTTCAGGGTATAGACCCAGCTGGATCAAAGGGTATGCACATTTGTGTTGCCCTTTTGGCATAGCTCCAGACTGCTCTTGAGGAATGTTGGGTGGGTTCACAGTTCTACTATCAACTTATTAGTGTCCCAGAATTACTACAATCCTTCCAACCATGATCATTGTCCTTTCTGATCATATTGGTCAGTCTTAGAGGTGTAAGGTGGTGTCTCACAGAACTTTTAATATGCATTTCTCTAATAAGTAATGATTTAGAACAATTTTTCATATGACTAATTGATTGTTTTGATCTCCTCATCTGTAAATGTCCTTTGCATATCCTTTGGCCTTTTGTCAAATGGGGAAATGGCTTTTTTTTAAATCAGACTTAGTTTCCTGTATATTCTAGAAATGACTCCTTTGTTAGAAATACTAGTTGTAAAGATTGTTTGCCAGCTTACTACATTTCTTTTGATCTTGGTTACAGTGGCTTTGTCTGTGCAAAAGCCTTTTAATTTAATGTAATCAAAATCATCTAGTTTGTTTTTAGTATTGTCCTCCAACTCTTCCTTAGTCATAAACTGCTTCCCTTTCCATAGATTTGACAGGTAAACTACTCCTTGATCTTCTAGTTTGCTTATAGTATTGTTTTTTATGTCTAAATCCTGTATCCATTTTGATTTTATCTTAGTATAGGGTGTGAAGTATTGGTCCAATATTAAGTACTTCCATACTAACTTCCAATTTTCCCCACAGTTTTTAATCAAAGATCAAGTTTTCATCACAATAGCATAACTCTTTATGTTTATCAAACAGTAGATTATTATAATTCTTTCCTGTTATTGCACCTAATCTACTCCACTGGTCCACCACTCTGTTAGCCAATTGCAGACAGTTTTGAGGACTGATGTTTTATAGTAAAATTTTTGTTCTGGTAGGGCTAAGCAACCTTGTAAGATAAGTGTCTTAACATCACTGAGTTTATGTGCAAGGTTACTTTATCCAAATCTGATGAAAGGAAGCTTCAGGTGGTCCTTGCCTCCTCCTTTCTTCCCCTCCGTTACAGTAGGTATTTTCTACCTCTCAATGTAATGAGATTTACCCCATTCCATCACTTCCATTCTAGCATCTCTTTACTAACCCCCCTTTTTAAAGAGGTATTGTTTTCAAATCATTTTGTCTGAGTCATCAAAATGTCATGAGTGTCCATCACTTCTGCTTAAGTATGTTCTCTCTAATAGAGTTACAATTCTCGAGAATCATTAGAGTCTTTCTCCCAGGTAGGGTTATAGCCAGTTTCCTATTATTGGATAGAGGTCTCATGGTTAATTCATGAAGGTCCATCAATTCTGGCTAAGTATATTCTTTCTAATAGAGGTTCAATTCTCAAGAGTTATAAGAATCTTTTTTCCCAGGTGGGTATATAGCCATTTTCACCTTATTTTATAGCACTTTTTTATTTACTATTTTTTAACCTTTTCATGTGTCTCTTGAGCCTCCCAATTGATGATCAAATTTTCTATTTACCACTCATCTTCTCATCAGGACATGTTGGGAATCGCCCATTTTGTTAAAAGTCCATCTTTTTCCCTGGAAGAAAAGGCTAAGCTTTGCTGGGTAGTAGATTCTTGACTGTATTACAAGCTTGTTTGCTCTTTGGAGCAAATCTTCTATATCTCTATATATCTTCTATACCTTCTATATACTGCATGGAGCAGTATCTCTTAATGTTGATGCAGCCAGGTCCTGCATAATTCTTACTGCGGCTCCTTGGTATCTAAATTATTTCTTTCATGCTCTTTGATGGATTTTTTTCTTTTATCTGACAATTCTGGAATTTGTCCACAACATTCCTTGGATTTTTCATTTTACGACCTTTCCTAGAGGGGATCGATTACAATAACTATTTTGCTCTCTTTTTTCATGATATCAGGGAAATTTTCCATCACTATATCTTGAAATAATAAGTTCAGGCTTTTTTTAAAATCTGTTCCATGTTTTTAGTAAGACCAATAATTCTCAGGTTGTTCCTTGTTGATCTGTTCTTGAGGTCAGTGATTTTGCTGATGACGTATTTTACATTTTCTTCTATGTTCTTGATTTTTTGGTTTTGTTTAACAGTCTCTTGCTATCTCATGAAATCATTAGTTTCCACAGACTCCATTAATTTTTTTTAGAGAAGAATTTTCTTTATATACTCTTTGCAACTGCTTTTCAAATTGGTCAATTCTATTTTTCCAAGAGTTTTCCATTTGAGCTACTGAAGTTTTGAGATGATTATTGTCTGAAATTTTCAAATTGATTTTACACTCCTTCCTTGTTTCTTCAAGGAAGATTTTCTGTGCTGGAGAGAAGATCACGCTCTTATCAGAGGTTATAGGTATGTCTGAGTTAGGTTCTCTTTCTTCTAGGAATTTTTCTTTGGACCATCCTACATTGGCCTTTCTTCATTTTCCTGTGACCTTGTGTTGGGGAGGGGCTGATTTGGAGATGTTTGGTTTTGAGATCCCTAGTGACATTACTTACTGGATTTAGTAACTCCACCTGGGTCAGCCAGTAGGGGGCGCTGTTTGATTTTTCTGGAGTGTCTGTGACTTTGATTTGAGTCCCTCTCCCTTGGCCTGGAGGGGGTCATTAAAGCTGCTGAATACTTTTATCTTTGTACAATAGTGGGCTTTTCCCTAGGTCAAAGGTAATTGCTTTCCCTATTCACAGTTGTTCGAACTTTGCTGCTCACACATGAGTCTGGGACAAAGGTGGACTGTATTTGTGTTCATTCTGGGAAGAGGCTTCAGCTGAAATGAAGGAATGGACTCTCAGCTCCTAACACCTATCATATTGGCCAAGATGAGAGAAAGGGAAAATAATCCATATTAAATAAGTTTTGGGAGGTTTTGGACATTGACACATTACTGGTGGAGTTGTAAATGGATCCAGTATTCTGGAGAGCACTGTGGAACTATGCCCAATAAAACTGTTCATACCCTTTGAACCAGCAATTCCAAATGTCTATATCCGGAAGAAGTTATAAAAAAAAGTGAAAAGTCCTACATATTTCAAAATATTCAAAGCAGCTCTTTTTGTAATGACAAAGAATTGTAAATTGAGAAGATGTCCATTTTGGGGGAATGGCTAAAAAAATTATGGTACATGAATACTATGGAATGCTATTGTTTTATAATAAACCAAAAATTATAAGACTCTAGAGAAGCATGGAATGACATATACAATCTGATATTGAGTGAAGGGAGTAGAAGCAATAAAACAATGTAAACATTGAGATGAACAACCTTTATGGAAACAGCTCCTCTCAGCAGTTCAGAGAGCTAGGACAACTGCATTATACTGACTATGGACAATGTTATACCTATCCAGAGAAAGAAAAACAAAACAAAACAAAACACACACACACACACACACACACACACACACACACACACACAGAAACAAAACAGCCCTTTAGAACCTGATGAACACATTATAAAATTATCTTTTATGTGTCTCTTTTTCTTAATTTTAATTTGTCATGCCAAAAGTTACTAATTTCTTAACATGTTTAACAAAATATACATTTAAATCTTGACCTGTTTGATGCTGAGGGGATGGGGCTAGGAAGGGAGGATGTAAGGAAATTTTGTAACTTAAAAATCTACATGTGCATATGAATGAAAATAAATGAAATAATTAATTTTAAAAAAGAATTGCAAGCAATTTGTAAACAATTTTTACATGTAATGTTTCTGACAAAAGACTCATTTCTAAAATATATAAAGGGCCAAGTCACATTTATAAAAAAATAAGCTGTTCCCCAATTGAAAAATTATAAATGGATATGCAAAGTTAATTTTCAGACAAGAAAATTGGAGGTATCTATAGTCATATGAAAATTTGCTCTAAATCATTATTGATTAGAGAAATGCAAGTCAAGGCATATCTGAAGTAACACTTCACATCTCTCAGATTGAGGATAATTATCAATGCTGTAGGGGATGTGGGAAGTCTGAGACACTAATGCATTGAACTGATCCAACCTTTCTGGAGAGCAATTAGTAATTATACACAAAGGGCAATAAAAAATGGGCATACCCCTTGATTTAGCACTACCATCACTGAGTCTTTATCCTGAAGAGATCATGAAAAAGCATAATAACCTTCACTTGTGCAAAAATATTCATAGAATTGGAAATCGAGGGGTGTCCTTCAGTTGTGGAATGGCGTATGTGTGTGTGTGTGATGGAATATTATTGTTCTTTAGAAACCATGAGAGTCAGATTTGCAGAAAAGCCTGAAAAGACTTGCATGAATTGATACTGAGGGAAATGAGTAGACCCAGGACATCACTGTACACTTACCAACAACATGGAGTGATGATCAACCTTTATGGACATATTAACTCCATCAATGCAATGATCAGGGACAATTTTGGGACATCTGTGATAGAAAATACCATCTGTATCCAGAGATATAGGTTAGAAGTTTAAAGAAAAACCAATGATTATTATCTTCAATTTTTATTAAAAAATTGTCTTAAGTATTACATAAATTTTCTGCCTCTAATATTTTTCCTTCTTTATAGATATTTTTTCTCTCAACACATTCAATTTCTTTGTGTATCATCGAGATAAATGTAAAGACTATATCAGATTGCCTTCTGCTGGAGGAAGGAAGAGGGAAGGGAGGGAATGGGAAAAAATTGTAAAATTCAAAACCTTAAAAAAAGATGGTTAGAAACTATTACTTTGTATAATTGGAAAACAAATAAAATATTATATAATTTAATAAAGAAACTACTATTATTATCTTTCCATGTAGGGAAGGTTAATCTTACTGAATAAAATGATTTTTTCCACATTCTTGTTTACCTTTCTATGCTTTTCTTAATGTTCTCATCAAATTTGATGGCTTCCTTATGATAACTTTAAAGTACTAGATTTCATTGAATGTCATATTTTCTCTAAAATATTGTATTAATTTTTGCTGCGTAAAAACTGCTGATTTGTGGTTGCAATCCAAGTTTCTTTGCTTTCCTGAATATCATGTTACAGGTCCTATGATCTTTTACATTTGAAGTGACTGAATTCTATGTAATGTTGACAGTGGCTCCTTAGTATATGAATCCTTTCTTATGATCACCTGCAATGTTTTCTCCTCATATGGAGAGTTTGGGAATTTGAATAAATCATTCCTTGAACTTTTCATTTAGGAATTTCTTTTGGGACAATCAGAAGACTCTTTCAATGACAATTTTATGCTCTGGTTCTTGAATGTTAAGGATGATATTCCTTGATAATTTCTTAAAAGATACTGCCTGAGTTCATTATTTGATCTTGGCTTTCATAGTCGAATAATTTTTAATTGTCTTTGTCTTATCAATTTTCCATTACATTTGTTGTCAATGAATTTTTTATATTTTTGTCTGATTTTCCATTATTTTATTTATTTAATATTTTATTTTTCTTTAGTTGCAGACAAAATAATTTTAAATATTCATTTTTTTAGGTTTTTGCAGGGAAATGGGGTTAAGTGCCTTGCCCAAGGCCACAGAGCTAGGTAATTATTAAGTATCCAAGGCTGGATTTGAACTCAGGTACTCCTGATTCCAGGGCCAGTGCTCTATTCACTGTGCCACCTAGCCACCCCTTAAACATTCATTTTAAAATTTTTTCCAATTTCCCTCCCTTTTTCCCTCCACACATTCCTTCTGAACGAAAAAATCAAGTTATTTGACATAGCATATAAATGTTTAGATATGCAATGCATTTCCATAGTATTCATGTTGTTAAAGAAAATATATTTCTCCCCTCCAAAAATAATTAAAACCTCAAGAAAAATAAAGAAAGGAAGAGCAAAACAAACTAAGCTGCAAAAGCATGCTTCAATATGTATTCTGAAAACCATCAACTCTTTTTTATGGGATGGTTAGCATTCTTTATCATAAGTCCTTCAGATTTCTCTTTGATCATTCCATTAGTTAGAAAAATTAAGTCAGTATATTTTATTTTTCTACAGCCCATGTAAATCTTTTTTTTGACACCATCTTGATTATCATTTCCTATAGCAGAATGGCATTTCATCATAATTATATACCACAGCTTGTTCATTCATTCCTAAAATTAATTGGAATCCCTTCAATTTCCAATTCCTTGCCAACAGAAAAGAAGTATGATATATACACCTTTTTTTCCTTTTCTCTTTCCTGTCTTTGGGTATGGAGACTGAATAGTTTCAACACTGGCTTTAAAGAATGGTTTTAAAGGGTTTTGAGCATAGATCCAAATTATTTTAAAAATAGTTGAATTAAGTCATGTTTCTTTTCACCTACATCCTCTCTACCATTTGTGATTCTTCTTTTCTGTACTATAAAAGATCTAAGCCAATAGCACAGAATTAATGGTTTTAAATTCATGTGGATAATAGATAATGAGCTAGAATGTTTATTAATGTGATTGTAGATAGAATTGATAGCATCATCTGAATTCTATTCACATCTTTTGATCATTTATAAATTGGGGATGACTATTATTTTATAAATTTTCTAAAGTTCTCTTTTGTGTTTGAGAAACAAGGTCTTGATCAGAGAAACTTGCTTCAAATCTTCCCTTCCATTCTAAAAGTCTTTTATCGCCTTCTTTATGTGAGATCATTAACCTTATTCTACCTTGCCCTCTCACTTTCTCTCAATATATTTTGCTCTCAGATCTTCATTTTTTTTACCAATCCCCCATTCATTCAACTCACATCTGTGCCATATGTCTAAATTTATTCCTTCTAATTATCCTAATAAGTAAAAAGTTTGCATGATGTTCCTGGATCATCTTCCCATGAAGGATTATAAACATGACAACATTATAAAGTACCCTATGATTTTGTTTTTCTTAAATCACTTTGCTTAAAACTTTAATTTGAAAGTGAAATTCCCTGTTCAGTTCTGGTCTTTTCATTAGGAAAATTTGAAAGTCCTCTATTTCCCTGAATTTTCATCATTTCTTCTGAAGTGTATGCTGAATTTTGCTGCGTAGTTGATTCTTGATTGAAATCCAAGCTCTTTTGCCTTTGATCATTTAATTCAGAAATTCCTAAATCTTATGCCTGTTTGTGACTCCATGATCTATGTACTGTTATTTTATGGATGCTTGAAATATTTTCTCCTTCACTTAGGAGCTCTTGAATTTGGTTATGATATTCCTGAAAGTTTTCAGTTTGGAATTTCTTTCAGGAGATGAATGGTGGATTCATTCATTTTCTATTTTACTTTCTGGTTCTAGAATAACAGGGTAGTTTCATTTACCCCTTTCTTGAAAATTGATGCCAAGGCTATTTTTTTGGGAGGGAGGGGGTTCAAGTAGTTCAATAATTTTAAAATATATTCACATGGACCTATTTTCCAAGTCAATGGCTTTTCCCACGAGACAGCTCAAATTGTCTTCCTTTTTTCTCTTTTGATTTTGTTTTGTTTCTTGATTTCTCATAAAGACATTAGCTTCCATTTTCTTATTTACAATTTTTTAAAATTTTATTTTTTAAGGAAACGGAGTTAAGAGACATTCCCAAGGTCACTCAGCTAGGTATTTATTAAGTGTCTGAGAACAGATTTGAACTCAGGTCCTCCTCAGTCCAGGGCCAGTGCTCTAATCCACTGCACCACCTAGCTGTACTCAATTATGATTTTTTTTTTTTTACATACAGGCAGGCACAATAAGTTTACTAGAATGTCTTTAGTCACAGTTGAAAGCAGCAGTATTGAAAACATTAGTTTTGTCATAAATAATGGAAACCATTTCCAAAATCTAATTTTTTACATGAGAAAAATTATACACTTTGTGATCATTAATTGAATGGTTACCACTCCTTTTTACATAATGTTTCATCTCTTACCTCCCATCCTATCCCTGAATTTGATGCAATAAATCCCTCCCTCTCTAATTTACAGTAGGAAGATATGTTTAATTATGAATATCATCATCAACATTTTACTCTATATACAAATAATGTATTGGCAAGTATCCAGTTTCAAATTAGGCTTCTATAACAAGGCAAAGTAGATGTTTCTTTTAAAAATAAATTAATGTTAGCCTGTTTTTGTAAAGGAGAGGATTCTAATTGGGAACTTGTCAATGCTCCAATTTGAACTGGACATTTGCCTCTTTTTACTTCTTGAGAAAAAAACACTTTTGAAAGTCATGTGCATTTATCTTTAAGTTATGCGGCAATCTTCTTTTTTTTTTAATTGTCCCAGGAATGTTTTATTAAGTATCTCTGGTCACAGAATCAAGTCCGATATTTCAGGACAATAGGAATGATAATCACCAGCAAAAGGATAATAGCAACTAGAGCCATGTTGACCTTCATTTTGCATCCACTCCACCACATTTGTCTTCGAAGCTGTTTCAATCTGTTGCTAAAAGCTGTTGAGTTATATGATAAGCTTTCTATTTTGTCTTGTAGCTCATCCAATCTCTCGCCTCTTTCAATCACTTTTGTAATATTCTCTTGCATGACGTCAATTACTTCATCCAGCTGATTCTGTACATGTCTAATTTTGTCATTCTGAGGTCCAAATTTTGGTCCAGTTGGTTCCCTTAGGAAAAAAATCCTCTTCTTCATCTGAATCTTCTTCCAAAAGATTTCTCCTTTCATTTTTCACAGAAACTATGACATCATCATCATTTAGGTGGCACTTGAATTTACGCGGCATCCTTATTACTCAAAAAGGTTTTTTTTAGGTTTTTTGCAAGGCAAATGGGGTTAAGTGGCTTGCCCAAGGCCGCACAGCTAGGTAATTATTAAGTGTCTGAGGTCGGATTTGAACTCAGGTACTCCTGACTCCAAGGCCAGTGCTTTATACACTAAGCCACCTAGCCTCCCCCTCAAAAGTTGTTTTTCTTCTCCCAAATTCAATGGGTAGATATATAAAACCTAGGCGTCCGCCGGAGGCTCCCTGGAGCCCCTCGGACCTGGGACGGGCCAGGCCATACCGGGCTGAGCTGGACAGGGGCGGGGGGGGGGGGGGGGGGGGGGGGAGTGAAGGGGAGGAAGGAAGGAGGAAGGGGAAGGGGGGGAGGGGAGAGGGCCAAGGGTGTGGCCCCAGAGTCAGCTGCTCAGTGCCTCTGCCCCCTACCCGGGCTGGCACCAGGGAGCATCCCTCAATTATAATTTTTAAGAAATTTTTCTTCATTTTGCTTTTGCACCTTCTTTTCCATTCTGCCAATCCTACTTTTTAAGGAGGTTTTTTTTCTCCTTCTGTGAATTTTTGGACAGCTTTTTACATCTGATCAATGCTTTTTTTAAAGGCATTCTTCTCCATTTGTTTGTGGAACCTCTTTTATCATTTAAAAAATTGTGTTTCTGAGGTGTTATTTCTCTTAGTATTTTCAGTGTCTCCTTTGTGAAGCTATTAACTGTCTTGTATCACTTTCATTTCAACTCCCAGTTTTTTCTCTGGCTGCCTTTTATTTGATTTTCTTCTTTTTCTCTTGCTTGATTTTCAAATTCCTTTTTGATTTCTTCCATGGTCAGAGACCAAATCATATTTTTCTTTAAGACTTTGAATGTATGAGCTTTGACTTTGTTTTCTTCTGAGAGTGCATTTTTAATCTTCCTTGTGACAGTAGTAACTTTCTATGATTAAATAGTTTTTTCCTATAATTTGAATTTTAACTCTCTGTTAAAGTAAAGACCTGCTTCTAGGGAGAAGAGGACACTGTTCCAAGTTTTTGGTATTTTATGCAACTGTTTTCATGTACTTTTGTGAACCTGTAATTATCCAGTTCTTCTATGTTGGTATAATCTAAGAAGTGTTTCCTACTATCCTGACCAGTTCTGTGTTTTGTGACCAAAAGCACTTTTTTTCTGCCCTAGAACTTTGAAAAAATCCCTCCTGATCTTCAGCTATAAACTAGGGTATGCTAAAGCTCAACCTCACCCTGGAACTTTCACCATGATTGTTACCTAGATCTGAGATTGAGCAATGAAATTGAGTTCTACATTATTGCCATCTAAAAGAGGTCTGTAATCCTCCTACTGATCACCTGTTTGCCGCCCTTATCATCTTTTGACTCAGAGTTCCTGAAACTATGGCTACTACCCTTTATTCAGTGGTTTCATGCCCTGCTCCTTGTTTTCAGAGCAGGGGCAGCACTGGTACAGCCCACACTAGACTCACTTCCACTCCTAGCCAACTGGGGCACATCTTTGCTATTACCTTCTAAGTTATCTTTGGGATTTCTGGGCTGAGAGGGCTGAAAACCAACACGGATGCCACATATTCATTCTCATTGAGACTTGCCTTTAGTTTGGTAGGGCCAAACCTTCTGTGCTAGACTATGCTACTCTTTCACCCTGCTACAAACAGACCTTTGTTGCTGACCTAAATTCCTTGGATTGGAAAATTGTTTCACTATGTCTTTTTTGTGGGTTCTGACACACTAGAATTTGTTTAGAGTCATATCAAAAACTATTTGGAGAAAGTTGGGGGGGGGAGTCAGCTGACTATCTTCTACCATCTTGATTCATTTATTTATTTATTTGAATTTTTCATCCATTTGTACATGCATATTTCCAGGTTACAGCATTTTCCTTCACCCTTCCTTCCTACCCACCTCCCCTCAGTCGGGAACAATCAAGTTAGCATTTTACATACATATTTTGTTAAACATATTTACAAATTAGTAATTTTTGACATCATGAGGAATTAGGATTAAGGGAAAGAGGTACATAAGAGATAATTTTTAGAAAGTGCTCATTAGATTCAGTAGAGGTATTTTTTTCTGAGTTTTTTTGTTGTTCTTCCTCAGGTTGTATATAATACAGACCATTACCGGTCTAACACTATTGTCATAGCTCTCTGGACTGTCAAGAGGAGTTGCTTCCATCAAGGCTGTTCATCTCATAATGTTGTTGATGTGTACATAATTTACTTGGCTCTACTCCCTTAGCTCAGAATCAGATCCTGTAAGTCATTCCATGATTCTCTAGAGTCCAACCACTTATGTTTTCTTATAGAAAAGTAATAGAACATATTATTCATGTACCATAAATTGTTTAGCCATTTCCCAATTGATGAGCATCTCTGCAATTTCCATTTCTTTGCCACTACAAAAAAAAAGCTGCTATGAATATTTTGGAAATGTACATATTTTCCCACTTTTTTTTACAATTTCTTCTGGTTATTGTCCTAGAATTAGAATTGCTGGGTCAAGGGGTATGAACAGTTATATTGCTTTATGGGCATAGCCCCATATTGCTCTCCAGAAAGGTGTGATCCCTTCACAAATCCAAACAACAATGAATCAATATCCCAATCCTTCCTCAACCTCTCTAACATTAATCATCATCATCCCTTTTTCTCCTCTGGGCTAATCTAAGAGGTGTGAGTTGATACCTCATTATTAATTTGTCTTTCTCTAATTTGATTGGGTGAATTTTTTCATATGATTATATATGAAATAGCTTTAATTTCTTCATTTGAATACTGTCTGTTCATATCCTTTTGCCATTTACCAATTGGGAATGATTTGTAGCCTTATAAATGTGTTGTAATTCTCTATATATTTTAGAAATGAGACCTTTATCAGGACTGTTTGGGAAGATTATTTCCCAGCCTTCTGCTTTCCTTCTAATTTTGTCAGCATTGTTTTCAGAAGCACAAAAACTTTTTAAATTTATTGTAGTCAAAATGATTCATTTTACATTTTATAATGTGCTCTAATTCTCTTTTGATCATAAATTTAACCCTTTTCCATAGATCAAATAGATAGAATATTTTTGGTCTACTATTTCAACTATGGTAAGGCTCTTCATGTCTAAATCCAGTACCCATTTTGAACTTAGTTTGATATAGGGTATGAGTTGTTCATCTATGTCAAGTTTTTGTCATACAATTTTCCAGTTTTCTCAACAAATTTTGTCAGATTGTGAGTTCTTATCCCTGAGTTCGATGTTTTTGGGTTTTTCAAATTGTAGATTGCTCTAGTCATTTACCACAGTTTCTTTTGGGCCCATCCTAGTCCACTGATACATTACTCTATTTCTTAACCAATACCAGACAGTTTTGAAGACTGCTGCTTTATAGTATGGTTTTAGAACTGGTAGAGTTGTGCTACCTTCCTTTACATGTTTTTCATTAGATCTGTTGCAATTCTTGCCCTTTGGGAGCTGCAGATGAATTTTGTTGTTACTCTTCCTAACTTGGTAAAGTAGTTATTTGGTAGGTTGATTGGTATGGCATTGAATGAGTAATTTAATTTGGGTAGAAGTGTCATTTTTATTATATTAGCTCAACCTAACCATGAGCATTTAATGTTTTTTCCAATTGTTTAGATCTGGCTTCATTGGGTAAGGAGAGATTTATAATTGTGTTCATACAGTTTCTGGGTTTGTCTTGGGAGGTATTTAGCAAGAAGTTAATTCCCAAGTACTTAATGTTGTCTTTAGTTATTTTAAATGGAATTGATCTTTCTATCTCCTGTTCTTGGACTTTGTTGTTCATATGCTGATGATTTATGTGTATTTATTTTATATCCTGCTATGTTGTTGCATATCAACTGCAAGGAGTGAAAGTTTTGCTTCTTCATTGCCTATTCTGATTCCTTCAATTACTTTTTCATCTCTTATTGCTACTGCTAGTATTTCCAATACTACATTGAATAGTAATGGTGATAATGGGCATCCTTGCCTCACCCCTGAATTTCTTGGAAATACTCTTTTTATTCCCATTAAATATAATAATTGGTGATGGTTTTAGCTAAATATTATTTATTATTTTAAGGAAAACTCCATTTATTCCTAAACTTTGAAATGTTTTTAATAGAAATGGATGTTGTATTTTATCAAAAGCTTTTTGAACATCTATTAAGAAAAACATAGGATTTCTGTTGGTTTTACTATTGATATATTTAATTATGTAGATTCTGTCCCTAATGTTGAACCATCTCTGCCTGCCTGGTATAAATCCAACATGATCATGTTGTATTATCCTGGTAATAATTTACTGTAGTCTCATTGATAAAAATTTGTTCGAGATTTTTGCATCACTATTTATTAGGGAAATTGGTCTATAATTTTCTTTGTCTGTTTTGGCTGTTCCTGGTTTAGGTATCAGCATCATTTTGGTGTCATAAAAACAATTTGGTAGAATCCCTTTATCTCCTATTTTTAAAAATAATTTGTGTAGAATAGGAATTGATTGTTCGTTAAATGTTTGGTAGAATTCACTTTTAAATCTGTCTAAACCTGGAGACTTTTTCTTAGAGAGTTTATTGATGGTTTTTTATATTTCTTTTTTTTGGAAATAGGGTTATTTAAGTAATTCATTTCCTCTTCTGTTAATCTGGGCAGTTTGCATTTTTGTAAACATTTATCCATTTCACTCAAACTGTCCAATGTATTGGCATATACTTTAGCAAATTATCTCCAAATTATCTCTTTAATTTCCTCCTCACTGGTGGTTACTTCACACCTTTCATTGTTAATACTGGTAATTAGGTTATATTCTTTCTTTTTTAAAAAATCAGATCAACCAGAGGTTTGTCTATTTTATTGTTTTTTCCATAAAACCAACTCTTAATTTTATTTACGAGATCAAAGGTTTTGTTGATTTATAGTTTATTAATCTGTCCCTTGATGTTCAGAATTTCAAATTTATTATTTAATTGCAGGTGTTTAATTTGTTCTTTTTCTAGCTTTTTTTAAGTTGCATATCCAATTCACTGAACTCCTCTTTCTCTATTTTATTCATATAGGCATTTAGAGATATAAAGGTTGCCCTCAAAACTGTCTTTGCTTCATTCCATAAATTTTGGTATGATGGCTAACTATTACCATTTTCTTGGATATAATTATTGTTTATTTCTATTAGTCTGTTTAATCCACACATTATTTAAGATAGTTATTTAATTTGCAATTAGTTCTTGGTTTTATTTTTCCTGACCTTTGTTACATGTAATTTTCATTGCATCATGGTCTGAGATGTGTTTATTCATTATTTCTGTCTTTCTGCATTTGATTTTAAGATTTTTGTGCCCAAGTAAATGAGATTCAATTTTGGAGTACATGCAATATACTGCTGAGAAAAAGATATATTCTCTTCTATCCCCATTAAGTTTTCTCCAAGTGTCTATCATATCTAAATTTTCTAAGACTTCATTCACCTTCGTAACTTCCTTCTTCTTTATTTTTTAGATTTATCTAGTTATGAGAGAGGGAGATTGAGGTCTCCCATTATTAAAGTTTTTCTGTTTATTTCTCCTTGTAATTCACTCAGCATTTCCTATAAGAATCTGGAAGCTATACCACTAATTTCATACATGCTTAGTTAATGATATAGTTAATCACCAATACTGCCTTTTAAGAAGATGTAGTTTCCTTCCTTATACCTTTTAATGTGATTGATTTTGGCTTTTTTCTTTGTCTGAGATTAGGATAGCTACACCATTTTTTTTCTTCCACTGAAGCATATTATATTTTGCTCCAACATTTTACCTTTACCCTTTGTGTATCTCTGCTTCAAATGTGTTTCTTGTAATCATATTGTAGTATTCTAGTTTTTTATCCATTCTGGTTTTCACTTCCATTTTATGGGACAGTAAATCCCATTCATATTTACAGTTAAGACTACTAATTATATATTTCACTTCATGTTATCTTTCTCCATTTATATTTGTCTCTTTCCTTTTCTCTTATTCCACCTCACCAAAATTTTATTATCTTTCCCATTTGACTTTTCTCTTAGAAATTTAACTTTGTTTATTTTTGTTTATACCTTCCCTTCTCTTTCATATGGTCCTTCTTCCCTTATCTTTCCTGTTCCCAGTCCCCCTTCTCTGTAGATTGTAAGATTTTAAACCCAAGTGGGAACATATCTTATTCCCTCACTGAGATAAATATATTGAATAGAATTTAGTCAGCATTCACATTCTCCTTACTTTCCCTCTAAAATTACAAATCTTTGTGTCTCTTCCCTTGATAGTCTAAGATAATTAATCATGTATCATTAATCACAGTTAAATAATTTGATTGCTTGAAAAGTTCCTATTGTTATCAAGACATCATTAAAGATTATTTACTTGAATGCTCAATAAGTAGAATTAAGTCAAATTGCATAAAATTTTAATTACAATGATTTATTTTTAACCTTACCCCATTTTAAAATATTTTTCAGGTACATACATGCCATCCTCCTCACAAACCAAAGCATCATCCAAAGTCATATCATTGAACATTTGTGCCCCTCCACCCAGACTTATTTTCTTTTACACTTTATCCCCCCTTCCCTACCCAGGGTACTAAACCCCCTTGTTAAATGGAGCAATGGATGCTGATCTAATTAACTGTAAGAATCTTGAAGATGTCTCAATACTGTGAGTCTCTGGATATCTCACTGAGAACTTTATAAATGATTGTTTGTAACAGAGACACTGTCTCAGATCCATTCAATTTATGATGCTTAAAGAATTCTAACTCCTGTGAGACTCTAGAGATCTCAAAGAAAACTGTACCAATGATTGTAAATTACAGAGACATTGACTCAGGACATCTTCTCTTTTTATGCCTTCATTAGACAAGGTGCTTAGCACCTTGTGATTAAAGTGAGTCAAAATATGATGAGACACTTAAGTTAAATTTAACAGTCCTGATTTTTTTCAGTGGTTTTGACCTTAAATATAATGATGTGTTCCTTTATTTTTGCAATTGAGAGACAAGACCGAATTAAACCTTTATCATTTAGATTCATTCTCTCCAATTATATTCTATCCTCTAATTTGTCTTAGAGTATTAAAGTTCAAAATAATTAGAACTGTTATATCTTCCCTTTTAGGGACCAACATTTGTTTGAAATAATTTTGGTTTTTCAATCCTCTTTTTCATTTAACAATTTCATGTAAATCTTCAGTCATGTATTTGATTACTCTGTACAGTTCTGGTCTTTGCATCAGAAAATTCTAGAAGCCCTGTATTTCATTGAACATCTGTCTTTTCTCCTGACAGGATATGCTGAATTTTGCAGGATATTACATTCCAGGTTGTAATGAAAAGTACCTTGTTCTCCAAAATATAATATTGCAGTTCTTCCGATCTTTTAATGTTGAGGCTGATAGGTGTGATTGTATTCCCTTTGTATTTGAATTGTTTCCTTTTTGCAGCTTGCAATATTTTCTCTTTTATTTGAGAATTCTGGAATTTGGCTATTATAGTCCTTGGATGCCTATCCTAGAGTCTCTTTTGGGAAGGATTCTATGGATTCTTTCAAATGTTATATTGTTATCTTTTTTTTTTTTAGCAGATTGGGGCAGGTTTCCCTTATATTTCCCCTGCATGATTTTTTTCCAGGTTCTTCTGTTAGTTCAGGCTTTCTAGTTGTATAATATTTTGTTGATTGTCTCTTCTGGTTCTGTTTTCCATGTCATTCATTTTCCCTAGAAGGTACTGTATATTTTCTTCAATTTTTTCAGCCTTTTTATTTTGTTTGATGGAATCTTGTGGTATTGTATATTCATTACTTTCTCTTCTTTTTGTTTTTGTTTTTTTGTTTTGTTTTTTTTTTTTGCAAAGAAATGGGGTTAAGTGGCTTGCTAGGTAATTATTAAGTGTCTGAGGCCAGATTTGAACTCAGGAACTCCTGACTCCAGGGCCAGTGCTCTATGCACTGCGCCACTTATCTGGCCCAGATTCATTACTTTGTAACTGTTCAGTTCTAATCTTTAGCATTTTATTTTCTTCATTTATTTTCTGTTTTTTCCCCAGTTGGTTATTTTTATTTTTAATGGAGCTACTTGTCACAACTTTCCTGCATGATTTTCCTTTCTTTCATCCATTTTTCTTCTTCCTCTCTTCTTTGGTTTTTAAATTCTTTGTTAAGCACTTCGATGAACTTTTATATTTGAGTGCAATTTATAGACACTTTTGATATTTCTCCTGTGAGTGATTTTTTTCTCCTTTCTTCTTCAGACATGGCATCTCTGTCATCTTTATCTCTGAAATAATTTTCTATAGAGATCTTTTTAATTTTATCTTTTTTTTTTCATTTTTGTTGTTGTAGTTTTGCTCCCAGGGTATATGGAGCATAGACCCAAGCTTTCATTTTGGGGGGATTTGGGTCTGATCCCTGGCTTGTGGTTGGCAAAGATGTTGCCTATGCAATCCAGCCCTTGACTATGCAGAGGATTTTTTTCCCTCCTTTATGTCCAGGTTCTGATTTAACAGAGGATTGTTCCCAACTCAGTCCTGTTTTTATCACAGTGCCTTCAGCGTTCAGACTTTGTTTGGGATTGGGATGGTCCCTGATGGCTTGCTATCTAGTTGCTGGGACCTCTATTACTAATAAGCTGTTGGGACCTGGATTGCATTATGGCTAAAATCCTCTTGCTGTCTTTCCCTCTCTCCTGCCCCGTGAACTTTTCTTCTCCTTTTCCCCCAAAGAGACATACTTTCATTGAAAATTCGCCATGATATCTACAATTGAAAACTTATTTGGATCTTCTCTTTTTCTTGGTGGGATCTGTAATGTGAATATAAGAATAGAGGTTTCATTTATCTTTGTTAGGGAAAGGCTCTCACAGTAGGTTAGCTTCTCACTACTACCTTGGCTCCAATTCTACTTATATCATCTTCAAGATAGAATTATTTTAATTCCAACACTAATTTTTAAGGATTTATTTATTTAGTTTTTAAACTCCTTTTCCATTTGATCAATTCTACTATTAAATGAGTTGTTTTCTTCAGGGGGTTTTCTTTTTCTATTTTTTTCCCATTTGACCAATTTTATTTTATTTTATTATTTTTATTAGTATTTTTTGCAAGGCAAATGGGGTTAAGTAGTTTACCCAAGGCCACACAGCTAGGTAATTATTAAGTGTCTGAGGCTAGATTTGAACTTAGATACTCCTGACTGCAGGGCCAGTGTTCTATCCACTGCACCACCTAGCCACCCCTGTGCCACCTAGCTGCCCCCAATTTTATTTTAAAGGATTTGTTTCCTCCAGTCAATTTTTGTGCTTCATTTTCAAATATTTGATTCTTTTTTCACAATTCTCCTAAAAACCTCATTAATTTCCCCAATGTTTCCTCACTCTCTCATTGATTTTTAAAATCTTTTTTCAGCTCTTTCAAGAATAATTCTCTTTGGTCAGCATCTTTTTATTTCTTTAGTCATTTCCCCAGACTGTGCCATAGTTTTGGGGGTGCTTCTTGAGCTTTTGAGTGTTATTGGGACACACGTGCAAGGCCCTCAGTTACTTCAAGTTCTTATGAGAGGCTCTGGTTGTTCTCCTGCACTGTGCTCTTCTCTTAGGATGACCACAAGCACCCCACTCTGCCCTGGAGCTGTGAGGGGATGTTCCCTGCTCTATGGAAATGACTGAGATCAGCCTCTGAATGTGGACAATGCACCAGAGTCCTCTCCCAGGGACAGAGGGGAGACCTCAACAGTCTCCCCCCAACCCCTTACCTTCAGTGAGCTGAGTGCCCTGGAAGCAGATGCCAGGTGGCTCCTTGCTGGGTAGTTCTGTGAGCTTGTTTCCTTTTCCTGGGATCTGGTCTGTGTTGAGAGCCAAGCTGGTTCCACATTCATTCTGGCTGAGATTTCCCCACTGATCTTCCAAGTTGTGTTTGTTGTTCCCTGGCTTGGCAGCTAAGGAAACTGCTTCTGCTGCCAGGAGCCAGAACTCCCAAAGACCCAGGTGCTCTGTAGACTGTTCCTGGAAGGCTGAAGTTCCTTCCTTGGTGACCCTGGCTGTGCTGCTGCCCCTCCAGCCCCGTGGAACAGAGACTTTCCATTATCTAGATTACTTTGTGTTGGAGAATTGCCTCCCTGGATCTTTCTGAGGGTTCTTTCTCTCAAAATTTAATTAGACTATAATTTTAAGGTTTTTGAAATATTTTGGAAGAGAGCTCCTGGGAAATGCTGTCCTCATGCCATCATCTTGGCTCTTCCCCCTAAGGATACTCTAATGGACACCATGCCTTCTAGAAAAAGTGACACATTTTTTTTTGTTATTCTTACTTGAACCTATGTTTTATCTTGAATTTCAACCAAGTCTCTATGTCAAATAAAATGATTACAGTGGATATCTTATTTTTACCTCAAAATATATTGATTTTAGCAAAAAGTTTAAAAGCTATATTCCCTTTGATTCAACTATAGTCCAGAAAGGCCAGTTTGTATATTTTCAAAGATTTAGTATTTATTTTTGCTGTGGCAAAAAAGCATACAGTAAAAGAATGCCCAGAAAAATGTTTTAAAGGCTTATAAAATGTTTGTATGGAATATTATTTTGCTTTTAAGACAAAAAAGGAAATATGTTTCCTAAAATGCATGAAGAAATTTGCATGGTCTAATAAGGTGTGGAATAAATAGAACTAGAAATAATACTTTATACTAGTATAATATCATAAAAATGAAGAATTTTGAGGACATTAATAAACAGCTGAACAATGAAATCGATGCATTCAATAAAAATGGAAAAAAACAAACTTTGCAACTATAAGAATAATTTCACTATACAAAGCATTCATGATTTCAGAGAACAGATAATGAAACATGCAATCCATTATAGAATTGTTATATTTAGACTGCATAAAGCAACATATAACATGAATGTATGTATAAATACACATACACATATACATACATATATATGTATATGTATAGCCCAAGAAATATACTTGATGCTTCATATCAGAGGTACTTTAAAATACATTTTTTTGATGAAAAATATCCCACAGTAATCAAAAATTTCTCTAAAAATTTTTCATGTCCTTATTAATTATTTTTCCATATATACATATATATGTGTATGTGTGTGTATGTGTGTGGGGGGTGTCTGTGTCTCTGTATATGTATATGTGTGTGTGTGTGTGTGTGTGTGTGTGTAAAATTTGATCAAAGATAAATAAGAATATAAACCAGTACTTAAACTGACTAGGAAAACAAAATATTGAAATAAATTCTGCCTTTACTACCATATTTTGAACTTAGCACTTTAAAAAAAAATGATGACAACCTCACACATTGCCCTTACAAAAAATTAGCAATTTCTTGGGTTAAAATTCTGACTGAATTCAGTTCAATTTTTTTTTTAGATTTTTCAAGGAAATGGTGTTAAGTGGCTTGCCCAAGGCCACACGGCTAGGTAATTATTAAGTGTCTGAGGTCGGAAAATTCAGTTCAATTTCAATAAACACAAAATAAGATAATAATTGTAAAGTGCTTGGCATAGTGACATACACTTAGTAAGTCTTATATAAATATAATTTAGCTTTTCCAAATAGGTGGGGGGGAAATTGGCTTTCTTAAGTAATATTTAAATACCAACTGACTCTCTACCACTACATATTTAACGATAAATATGGAAGATAATGATCACAATGTGCTTCATGCTTGATGATTGCAAAAAAATATTATTTTATATGTAACCATAGTCTGCCAATTTAAAGAATGTTATGCTTAATCCTTTGGGATAGCAATGCATCTATTAGATGGTAAATAATTAGCATTCAATTTCATCTTTTGAGAAGTAAATGTTGTATAATGGAAGAAGAATTTATTCTAAAGCAAGTCTAATAATCAAAAACTACAATGAGTCCTTGAACTCAGTGATTCTGGAATCCCTTCAAATGTGCAACTTGCAAGCTACCCATGTTTTCCTAGTATCTGTAAGTCTGGTCTAACATTTCCCAAAATGTTCACACGCAGGATAACTCAAATCTCCTGGTAAACTTCCTTGATTTCTTCTGTTATTATAAGAGTTTCAGTAAACCAGTAAAATTAATTATGTATCATGCTTGATTTCTGCCACATGAGCATGTGGTTTTCTCTACTATTCAGTATCCTGATGATATTTTTATTCCTGCTTTTCAGATTGCCTTTATTGGATATATCTACCATGTGCCTTTATATTTTACTCTCTATGACATTAATTTTCATTTCTGCAGATCAAGTTGGATTCCATGCTTTGCTATAATATAGAGACAAGAGTAAAATGTTAATTTTGAAAGTCTGAACCACTGCCCTGTTGGGGAAGTTAAAGTCACTAATGAAGCTTTGAATCTGCCAAAAATAATCCAGCATGCTCATCTCATTTCATCTATGGGATTAATTCCCTGTACATTTATACTGTTTTTCTCAGGTATGCATATTAGCATATATATATATATATATATATATGTATATATATATGTATGTATATATATAATACATATATATGTTGTCTATTAACATATGAATTAAAATTTGAAGAATAAAAATTCTTCCTCTTCTTTTCCTTTCCTATATAAGTGAATATATACCAAACTGACTAATTTCAAATTTCAGATTGAAAGACTTTCCCCTTACACAAGGGTCTTGATCAATATAAACTTCCAAATGGTCCTGACTGTCATCTTCTGAAAGCAGCAATGTATAAAGAACCCCATCATTCACAAGGAATATACAGCACCCTATACTATGCATTAGATTAACTCTGTAACAGTGAAAAACACTTTTTTGAATATTTATTTATTAATTGTATGCTATTACTGGTGTTTATTTTTGAAGGATAATTGAACAGTTAAATTTTGATTCATATATCTTCTAATAAAGCTTAATTAATTTTGATAAATTCATAAGAAATAACTTGTAATAAAAAGTTTATAAGGGAATATTTTTATATAAAAATTAGCACTTATAGTGCGGGTCACTGCACTAAGCACTTTACAATATTATCTCTTTTGATTTTCATAATGACTCTGGGTGGTAAGTGTGATTATTATCTCCATTTTACAGACAGAAACTGTCAAATAGAAGCAAAGTGATTAATGCAAGGTTATATATCTAATGAGGCCTTGGCTCAAGGCTCAAGTGAAATCATAGATGATATGCTGAAGCATTCTAATTAAAAATTATTAAATTTCAGCTGTATGCATTACTTTTTTGCCCTTTTATCAAATATAATCTAGATTTAAATAGAGATGTCTTTCATAATAAATGTTTAATATTTTGAATAGTTAGAAAATCATTTATGTTCATTCTATTAATTTTTATCAATATTATTAAGGTCTAACCTAATTTACATATTTTGGGTATCTTCTCCTTTTTAAATACCTTGTACATTTATAATGAAATGGCATTTTGTCATGTATTTAGTAAGGCTATAAACTCATCAGAGTTAAGGTCAAAATTAGTTTTAAATAAGATAAAAAATAAGGAAAATATGACTTTCAATTGCAACAATTTGATCTTGACTTGTTTTTAAGAAAGTTACTATAAATAAAAAATAAAAAAATGGAGGGTTGTATCATTGACACAAGCTTCATAGCAGTAATGGAAAGATTTAAAAAAAAAGAAAACCAAACAAATAAGTAATTGAACATTTAAGACTATGCATATGGTCTCATGTAAATGTTAATACTTCTTTTCAAATACAAAAGAAATTTAATATGTGGATATTCATGTCTGACTTACATGCAAACTGTCAATGGTAACATTGTGAGTGAATTACAAATAGCATAATCAAAATATAAGAGCAAATTGCTTTCAGAAAGTGATTAACCTAGAAGGTCTGATACTCACACAAGTATGGAGCATTTTGCAGTAGTGCTGTGAGACTAGGGTAGCAATTTATATGTGAACCATAGAGGATCCTGTATAAAAATTGCATCAATTGTTATGTTTGAGCCCTATATTGTATTACAAGTATGACTTATGTATCTAGAATTACAGAATTAGAAACAAATCTAGCAGGTATCTTATTTCTAATACTCTGAATCCCATTTGGACTTTCTGATTCTTCTTGATCATAATATCTGACTTATCATTTACTTCTCATACAGAAAGAAGATTATATATGACTTGGTTGAAAGAGACAAGATACCTTTATTTGATTGTGAAATCCTCATGCAGCAAAGGTGGAAGTGATCATAGATTTACTGATATCAATCTGCACTTACTGTAATACTGATTCATACGTAGGATGGATGTGTAGGATGTTCAGTCAGTCATTAAGCATTTAAGTGCTTACTATGGACCTGCCTTGTTTAAAGTCTAGGCTTACAAAGAAAAGCAAAAAACCTTCCCTGCCCACAACCCACTAACAGTCTGATGGAGAAGAGAACATGCTAGTATAGAAAAGACAGAAAAGGTTGGTGACTGGATGAAAAGGGTATAAAAAAGTTTTCAAAATAAAAATTGAATTTTTATATTTGGTTCTGGAAGTGAATGAAGGCCCCTGGAATTACCTGAATACAGGAAGGTGATAAAATTAAATACAAACTTTAGGAAGATCATTTTGCTATTTTAGTGGAGAGTCCACTTGGGAAACAAAGGAATATTGACAGGCACTATATATTTCATTCAAGTTTCTTTTTTTTAGGTTCTTGCAAGGCAGATGGGGTTAAGTGGCTTGCCCAAGGCCAAACATCCAGGTAATTATTAAGTGTCTGAGACCAGATTTGAACCCAGGCACTCCTGACTCCAAGGCTGGTGCTTTATCCACTACAACACCTAGCCTTCTCTCATTCAAGTTTCTTAAAAGAAAATATTGTCTGAAATACTACAATACAGAGTCTTAATTTCCTGATCTGTAGTATATAGATGGATGGTTTTATTCACAGTAATGATATCACAAGTTATTTGTTTTGTAAAGTTTTATTTTTTTTATTTTTTATGGTTGTTATTGTTGTTGTCCAGACCTGTGATTTTTATAGATTAGGAATCTACTGTCTACTACTGCACAACAGCAGATTTTATATGATTTTTATTTTGACACAATTTCCTGAAGGCATTGAGATGACTGGAATTTCTCCTGTTTCATAGGGAAAACAGACTTGCTACTATCAATAATCAAAAAGACAATGCCTTTCTTGCAAATGTTAAGAAAACAAATTTTCATTTATACTGCTACTCTTTATTTATTATTATCAACATTATACATGTATTACTGTCTCAACCTTAATAAAAGTATCTTGTCTCTTTTGACCATGTCACTTATGAACTTCTTCCTATAGGAGCATTAGATTATAAGTCAGAGAGTAGGATCAGGAAGAATCAGAAAGTCCAAATGGGATTCAGAGTAGTAGAAATGAAATACCTTCTAGTTTGCTTTATAATTTTGTGATTCTAGATACAAAAGTCATGCTTGGAATACAACATAGGACTCAAGCATAATGAGTGATGCAATTTGTACATAGAATCCTCTATGGTCCATATATAAATGCTACCCTAGTCTCATAGCACTCCTACAAATGCTCCATTATTATGTATGTCAGGCCTTTTTGATTAATCATTTCCTGAAAGCTATGTGCCCTTATTTTTTGATTACTCAATCAATAATTCACACAATGTTATCTTAATTTGGGAATAATGTTGAATTCCAGGAGATTTTAAAATATGGCAGTTCCAAATAATTAAAAGTATCAATAATGTACCTAATGATGGTGACTGTGTCCATCAGTGATTCATCACTAGATATTAATATCATAGATATTAAACATATCTGACCAAAACCCTTCATGATAACTATCTACTAAGATCCAAAAGAGACTATATTATAAATTTGGATTTCAGATCATATGTGTAAGAGAAGTTGCAGTTGTTATTTTAAAGCATTATGATTATTATTAATAAACTACAAGTTGCCTAATACTCAGCTTGCTCATAACAGGTAATAAATAGTAAAAAATAACTAAAGAAAAATAATTTAAAAAGTTTAAATTATGGATGTAAATGTATTTATTAGCACATGACTATATCTCAGATAAGTTGTCCAGTCCAGGAAAAGAAAAATAGTCTCCATTCTGACTGCCTATAATTCTACCTTGAACCATTTGCACAAAGCTCCGTAAGTGAAATAAGTAGTGCACTTTAAGTCTTCAATTCTATAAAACAAGTAAATTTTTATTTCCAATTCTTTACTAAACTTCTGACAAATCATAAAACTCAATTAAATTTTAAGGGACCTGTCTGAGAATCAAGCTGTCTCCTGGATTGATCAGAAATAGTTACCAAAGGGATAAGATGATTAAATATTCACATGTTTGCTGGTGTGGCAACTACACAGGGGTGAGCCCAGCAGCTGTTGGCAATCACATTACAATTGCATTGCAGTCCAGGGTAATCAAATTTTCCCTTTGGGGTTATAAATTCTGCCCTAGAAGAATACTGAATTCAATAAGAGTTTGGCACAAGAATCTATGGACAAGAATTAAATACTTGAGGTATTTGTTTTATTGGAAAAAGTTACAGTCACCTAAGTTGGTAAGAATTCACTAAAAAGGAATTTTCCTGTGCAAAACTTATTCTTCACTAAATTGTTGTTATTTATTTGTAGGAAATCTGAAGAAGACCTGCAAACATTAACATTTAATATTAATCAAAATTTGCATATCCATCTAAGTACATTCTTTAGTCTTTTTAAGAAGTCATGTTTTATTATTATTCTTAAATAGGTCAAACATAAATCCCTGTTCCAAATTCAGAAACACTGATAGGCATGAAGTTAATAGCTTCACTCAAGCATATACAGAACCATTTTCATGAAATTCTGTTATTAGCTCTTCCTATATGTTTAGTACATATCTTGGAGTGCTTATTTAAACTTTCAGTGACACTAAAAAAGCTCTAACTGTAAGTAAGAGTTATAATCTACTTCAATGGAGCTTTCCTGATCAGAAGTTGTCTCTAGCAATGAAATTACAGGCCCAAACATGTATATCTCCACTTTTCCAGAGTTGTTGTGAGAATTCAATGAAATAATATTTGTAAATTACTTTTAAATCTCAAGGTGCTATATAAGTGCCACTTTATTTTATAGTTGCTCTCATGTAGACACACACACACACACACACACACAAACATATATATATATATATGTAATATATACATGATATTTTAATGCCATTTCTCTAAGAAATCATTATCCTAAGGGCAGAAACTTTGATTATTTCCTTTGTGGCCTAAACCTAGCAAAATGACTATCTTATAGTAAATAATAATTCTTTGATTTTTGATAGATATATTAGTTTTTTTTTAAAGCCAGACCAGGGATTTCAAACTAAAAAGAGTTATTTCCTCAGTCAATGCAGATAAGGCATACAACTTATAGCATTAAGTTTGAGGAGCACTTAGAGGACAAATGACTTTTTATGTATGTTTCAGTATATTTCAGAAGTCATAAAGAGCCAGAAATCAGGAGCAGCTAGGTGACACAGTGGCTAGAGCACTGGCACTGGAGTCAGAAGGATCAGAGTTCAAATCTAGCCTCATGCACTTAATTACCTAGCTGTATGTCCTTGAACAAGTCACTTAAACCCATTGCCCACCAAAAAAAGTGTTGGAAATCAATTCTTCATCAATTGGCATATGGATTCTTTTTCCTCACAGATACACACTCATATATCTTCATATAATTTATTCATAGAACATTTGTTTCTGATTGAAAGTAAGTCAAGGGGCAGCTAGGTGGCGTAGTGGATAGAGCACTGGCCCTGGAGTCAGCAGTACCATAGCTCAAATCTGGCCTCAGACTCTTAATAATTATCTAGCTCTGTGGCCTTGGGCAAGCCACTTAACCCCATTTGCCTTGCAAAATTCTAAAAAAAAAAAAAAAAGTAAGTCAAATGAAATGAATTCAAAATCCAATGTAGATCACAATATCCAAGTTCAGTTCTTAGATTTGATATTTTTACATGAATGAATTCAATTAAGTCATCTAATTTCTCTATATGATCCCTTTAAAAGAAAATCTATAGTGTCTAGATGACATTTAAAATAGGTTGTTATATTCTTTTGATGCTGAGAGCAATGGGCAAAGGGAATATTGAAATTAAATGGAAACAAAATTTTCTAAATCTTCATTCTTCCTCTGTCATTCTGTTAAAACACTCTTGACCTTCACTCTGACCTTGGTCACATTCTCATTGGTAAGGCAAGCTGGGTCATGCAGGCAATTAAACTACAATCAAGACCACCCAGAATGGAATCTGAGACCATCAATCACTCCTCAAAAGGTAAATTCTCCCAAGCCCCAGCAAGAAAAAAAAATTTAAAAACAAAATAAAACTTGGATCTATATTCCCTATATCCCAGAAGCAGAGCTAAAAGAACAAAAATGAGCAAAAAAGCTAAAAGAGTGCTCACTATAGAAAACTACTTTACAGAAAATGAGGATAGCAATGTCATGTCTGAAGAAGAAATGTGAAAAATCACTCACAAGGCGTGTATCAAAACAGTATATAAATTGGACTCCAATACAAAAACTCATAAAAGAGCTTAAAAATAATTTAAAAGTCAAAGAAAAGTGAGAAAAAAGAAATGTTAGTCATGCAGGAAAGTTCTGAAAAAATGATCAGAGAATTAAACATATTTAAAAAGGAGACACAAAAGGTAATTGAAGAAAATAAAATTCTAAAAATTAGAAGTGAACAAAAAGAAACCAATAAATCTATGAGACTACAATATTCCATAAAACAAACAAAAAGGTTGAAAAAATTGAAGAAAATATAAAATACCTTTTAAGGAAAACAAATGACTTGGAAAATAGATACAGAAGAGACCATCTACAAATGAACATACTACCAGAAAGCACAGATTTAAGAAAAAAGAACCTGGAAAGTATAATACAAGAAATTATAAGGGAAAACTGTTCAAATCTGCTAGAACAATAAAACAATAAAATATTTGAAAGAATACACAGAACCCTTCCAGAAAGAAGGCCCAGTAAAAACAACAACAACAACAACAACTACAAGGGCTTTTATAGCTAAATTCCAGAACTCTCAAATAAAGGAGAAAATTTTGCAAGCAGTAAAAGGAAAACAATTCAAATTCAATGAAAACACAATCAGACTCAAATAGGACCTATCAACCTCAACATTGAAGGATCAGAAGACCTGGAATACCATATATCAGAGACCAAAGGACCTGGGATTGCTTCCCAGAATGTATTACTCTTCAAAATGCAACATATACTATTAGGAAAAAGATAACTTTCTATTTTCTTTTTACACTTGAATTCCTGGGTCAATTAGTGATTCTTTGTGGAAATATCAAATCCAATTGATACATTTCCACAATTAAAAATGGACAAGGTCAGACAAAAGTCCTTGAGATCCTAATGTGTCATGGTCAATGGCTGACAAAGTAAGTGATGGGTCATCATATTATGACAAGATAGGAGGAAAGAAAATAAATGAGAAAAAGTGAATAATAAGGAAGTTCAGGAGGGCAAACATAATGATGATAAAAATTTTCATCATTATGCTATTTATATCATATAATATATGAATGATTTTTATTTTTAGGATTTTGCATGGCAAATGGGGTTAAGTGGCTTGCCCAAGGCCATACACCTGGGTAATCAATAAGTGTCTGAGGCCGGATTTGAACTTAGGTACTTCTGACTCCAGGGCTGGTGCTCTATCCACTGCACCACCTAGCTGCCCCTATGAATGATTTTTTT
The DNA here is from genome assembly GCF_037893015.1 of Macrotis lagotis. Taxonomy (NCBI): domain Eukaryota; kingdom Metazoa; phylum Chordata; class Mammalia; order Peramelemorphia; family Peramelidae; genus Macrotis; species Macrotis lagotis. Next base: position 349,651,722 of record NC_133666.1, read on the forward strand.
TAAAAATCATATTTTATATCAAAATATCTTCTTTGATTTGTTGAATCTGTATAATGCTTTAAATCCTTCAAGGTCTGCAAAAGTGCCCTCATTTTATCCTAAAACGAAACAAAACAAAAAACCGGTAAGTCCTGTGGTTATAAAACTAGTTTCTGAAATAAAATATGCATGTCTTGTTGACTTCAAATCCAGAAATCTATAAACTATATTAATTAGATCACTTGAAATTTATTGGAAGATAAATAAAATAAAATAAAAACAGAAGTAGGAAAACTGACTAATTAAGTCAAATTCTTTTCCTGTGGTTTCTGGTATGCCTGCTCCATAGTGAAAACAAGCAAAAAAAAAAACCAAACTTCCTTTCATCCTTATTTCTTCTGATAACAGCTTTCTTTACTACTCTTTCTAATATTTACTGCATTCTTTTGACTGTTATGATGGGGAATTAGAAATCTTATGCTCTCTTTTCTACCTCCAGCCTATCTCCTTATAAGCATCACTAAGAAACCCCAGTATTTTTGAGTAATTAAATTCATGTTGTTATAGATATTTTCCTTCTCTTAAAACACTATTATATCACATGTATCCCTACATCTTCTCCTTTCAGAGAACCTTCCCATATGTTAAATATTTTTTTGGAGAGGGAACCCAAAAATTTCAGTACAACTGATCAAAAAAGTCTGAAAATATTCAATATACAAAGCCTGTGAATTTCTCCTCTATATAAATGGATGGTTTGTGGATGTGGTTTTCCTCCATATATTCTAAGTTTTGATGAAATAAGGGAAATATTGGACTGAAAAATATTTTATAATAAATCTATTCTGTCTTCACTGAACATATACCTTACATTGACACTGACCTTCCCCTCCCATTGTTCAAGAAATGAGAAGAGGTCAATGAACTTTTAGTAAAGCACCATGCTCCACCCTGGCAAGGACTCCGAGTAAATTTTTCACCCAAGCTCAAAATAAGCTTCTATCAAAAAAAAAGCAACGAATGCCTAAAAGTATTACATCTTGACCTAACTCCCCTCATCTACATATTACTAATTATCTCATCTTTGATCTGAGTTACTGTACCCTTCAACAAATACTTAAATTACCTCATCTTCCTGCCCCTTGAAAAGCTCAATAACTCCTCATTGAATTCCTTTTCCTTTGGAAAACTAGTTCACCCTTGGGAATTTTCATTCCCCAAATAACTTCTCATACCCCTAAACTTTCCTTACTGTTTATGCCCTCATGATCATTCTTCCTTTGGAAGGGAGTCTACTCTAGGAGAAGATGATTCCCCAGGTAATATCTCTTGCTCTTATACCTTCCATTACTGCTCATTCTCTCTTGACAGCTTATGTCTTTCATACAATATTTTCGGGTTTTCAGCTGCTTTTAGTCTCCCATTGTCCTTAACTTCTGCTAGATATATCATTATTTAAATAAACCTTTTTTTGGCCTCTAAAATTTCCTCTAGGTCAGAGTCAATCTTTTACATGAATTCTTTCATTTTCTGTTGGAATCTTTAACTAGTATATTTTTCCCCAGAATCACTAAGTGACATTAAAGTTTTTTTTATTTAGTATTTAAAATATTTACTATTTTATTTATATTTATTTTTGATATTTTTTCATTTCATCCTTTCCTTTTATATATTTCTAATTTACATATTACTTTCTTGTCCCTAATTTCTCTATTTCATTGTCATAGATTAATATAGTTCTTTCTATGCACATCATTCATCATACATGTCATTTTTTAAAGTAAAAAAATATTGCAATACATGCATGCAACCACCATTTATATACCCATTCTCCAGTTGATGGGGACTAATTTTGTTTCCAAGACTTAATTATCATGAAAAACTATCATTATACTTATTTTGGATTATATTATAATTTTTTCTTTTCTGGTTTTCTTGGGGCATAAAAACCTAGAAATGCAAGCTCTGATTCAAATTATTGCCAGGGATAATGTAACCAGCTAAAGGTTCATGTGGAACATAAAAAGAACTCATGTTAAAGAAGAAATTGTGGGGACATAAAAGTTTTATTTAAGAATTACCGTTGATTAGCAGAAGCTAAGAAAAAAGATTAAAGGCAGGAAACCTAAGCAATCTAAGTTATTATGAGAAGATGAACAGTAAGGAAATAAATAGGAGCAACATCAATGACATAAATTGCCAATAGAGGACAAGGAATAAGGAAAAGTACAAATCAAGAGAGATTATGTGAGGAATCAGGATCAGGCTAGCTTTATTGGAAGACAAGCAAAGTCCAGGGAGCAGTGGATGAAATGATAAATAATAGGGAGATGTAGGGAGACAAAGATGGGGACAGGTAGCTCAGAGAATGGAAATGAAGTAAGCAAAGATATATGGATGAGGGGTCATAGCTCAAAGACTTAATCCTTCCAGTCTAGGACAATGACATTGTTTTGTGGGAAAGGTTTTAAGGAGGGACAAGATACTTTAATAAAAGTTCATTGAACTCATATCAATAATCTGATCAGCAAGATGTGAGTAGGGGAAGATACATTATCAGTATAGACAGTACAGATTAATTAACAGTATAGTTGTTTTTCCAATATTTCACCTTCTTTAAAATCACATGAATATTTTAGTCACTTTACTTATATAAATCCAAATTGTTTTCCAAAATGTTTAAACTTTTAAACAGCTTAAAAAATATATCTTTTTTTCATTTTTTCTTTTATATTTTATATTGCTACAATAGTCTTGTTGTGAGAGAAAGCATTAAACCCCTTCCCCCCATAAAAAAGATAGATAAACCTCAAGAATAGTGAGAGAGAAAAAAAAATGTTCTCCAGTCTGTCAGATTCCAACAGCTCTGTCTCTTGGACGGGTTGCTTTCTTTATTATAAATCCACCAGAGAAGTTGCTTCAAAATTTTTCCCACAGTTGCTATTCCTAACTGTATATCCCTCCACTCTATTCCTCCCCACTCTCATTTAACCTGTTCTCTCTCTTTTCACCTTTATCTTGTTCAGAAGTATGTTATACCTGAATACCATCTTCCATGATCCTCCATCTCTTCTATCAACTACTCCCTCTTTTCCTCCCCACCCCCATTCCCTCTTATCCCACTCCTTCCCTCTCATGTTTTCCTCAAGGGTAAGATGGATTTCTATACCCTATAAAGTGTGTATATTATTTCCTCTCTGAGCCATTTGTGACAGGCATGAAAGCTCACTCATTCTCCCTTTTCTTCCCCCATTTCAATCCACTGCAAAAGCTTTTTATGACTCTTTTATGAGAAATATTTTAGCCCATTCTTCCTCTCCTTTCCCTTCCTTCCAGTACTTTATCACCCACTGACTCCATAGTTTTACTGTATTATGCCATTATATTCAACTACATCCTGCGCATTGTCTATATATGATTCTTCTAACTGCTCTTATAAATAAGAAGGTCCTTATGGGTTATCAATATCTTCTTCCTATGCAGGAATACAAACAGTTCAACATCATTAAGTTTATCATTACTAATCCTTCTCGTTAACCCCTTTCAACCCCTCTATGTTTCACCTGAGTCCTGTACTTGGAGATGAAACATTTTATTCAGCTCTGGTTTCAATAGGAAAGTTTGGAAATTCCATTTGAAATTCCATCTTTATCCCTTAAAATGGATATTCTGTTTTATTAGGTAGTTAATTCTAAGTTGCAATCCATGCTCTTTTGTCTTCCGGAATATCATAGTCCAAGTCTTATGAGCCCTTAATGTAGATATCGCCAAATCCTATGCAACCCTGACTATAGACAGTAGTTGAATTGTTTGCTTTTGGCAGCTTTTAGTATTTACTCTTTGACTTGATAATTTTGGAATTTGGCTATAATATTCCTGGAAGTTTTTCTTTTAGGCTCTTTCAGGAAGTGACTGGTGAATTCCCGCAATTTCTATTTTACCCTCTTCTTCTAGGATATCAGGGTAATTTTGCTTTATTATTTCTTTTTTTTAGATGTGCTCTATTCCTTCATATTTTTTGAATTATAAAGAGGTTATTTGTTTGAATTTAAGAATTTTTCCCCTAATTTTACTTCCCTCCCCCACCCCCACAGAAGACATTCTGTTAGGCTTTACATTGTTTCCATGGTATACACTGATCTCAGTTGAATGTGATTAGAGAGAAATCATATCCTTAAGGAAGAAACATAAAGTTTAAAAGATAGTATTATCAGACAACAAGATATATTTTTTTTCCTAATTGAAATGTAATAGTTCTTGGTCTTTGTTCAAACTCCACAGTTCGTTCTCTGAATACAGATGGTACTCTTCATTGCAGAGAGCTCCAAACTCTCTCAGATTGTTGCATTGATGGAATAAGCAAGTTCATCAAGGCTGATCACCAATCCCATGTTGCTGATACGATGTACAATGATTTTCTGGTTTTGCTCATCTCACTCAGCATCAGTTCATGTAAGTCCCTCCAGGTTTCTCTGAATTCTCATCCCTCCTGGTTTCTAATAAATCAATAAGGTTCCATGAGATACTTATACTGCAGTTTGTTAAGCCATTACCCAATTGAAGGACATTGACTTAATTTCCAATTCCTTGACAACATAAACAGAGCTACTATGAATATTTTTGTACAAGTGATGCTTTTACCCTTTTTCATCATCTCTTCAGTCTATAGACCCAGGAGTGTTTTTACTGCATTAAAGGGTATGCACATTTTTCTTGCCCTTGGGGCATAGTTGCAAATTGCTTTCCAGAAAGGTTGGATGAGTCCACAGCTCAACCAACAATGTATTAGTGTCCCAGATTTCCCATAATCCTTTCAACAGTGATCATTGTCCTCTGCTTTATATTGGTCAATCTGAGGCATGTGAGGTGGTACCTCAGGGCAGCTTTAATTTGCATTTCTCTAGTAAGTAATGATTTAGAGCAATTTTTCATATGACAATGAATTGTTTTGATCTCCTCATCTGCAAATTGCCTTTGCATGCCCTTTGACCATTTGTCAATTGGGGAATAATATTTGAAAATCTAATGAACTCAGTACTCTATATATTTTAGGAATGAGTCCTTTGGCAGAAACATTAGTTGTAAAGATTCTTTCCCAATCTACTATATTTCTTTTGATCTTAGTTACAGTGGTTTAGTCTGTGCAAAAGATTTTTTTTTAATTTAATATAATCAAAATCATCTAGTTTGTTTTTAGTGAAGTTCACCATCTCTTCTTTAGTCATAAACTCTTTCCCTTTCCACAGATCTGATAGGTAAACTACCCCTTGATCTTCTAGTTTGCTTATAATATTGTTTTGTATGTCAAAAACCTATATCCATTTGGATCTTATCTTGGTATAGGCTGTGAGGTGTTGGTTTAATCTCAGTTTCTTCCATGATAACTTCCAATTTTCCCAGCAGGTTTTATCAAAGAGAGAATTTTTATCCCAATAGCTGGACTTTTAGGGTTTATCAAACAGCAGATTTCTTTAATCATTTCCTGCTATTAGACCAGTGTATTCCATTGGTCCACCACTCTATTTTCTTAGCCGACAACAGACAGTTTTGATTACATATGTTTTATAATTTAATTTTAGACCAGTTAAGGCTAAGCCATCTTCTTTTGCACTTTTTTTTAATGAATCCCTGGAAGTTCTTGACATTTTATTTTTCCACCTGAATTTACTTAGAACTTTTCTTAACCCATTAAAGTAAGTTTTTGGAATTTTGATTGGTAGAGCACTAAACAGGTAGTTTAGTTTTGGGGAACTGTCATTTTTATCATATTAGCTCGACCTATACTTGGACAGTTGATGTTTTTCTAGTGATTTAAATCTGATTTTATTTGTGTGAGAAGTGTTTTGTAATTCTTTTCAAAAAGTTTCGGAGTCTGCCTTGAAAAATAGACTCCCAGATGTTTTATATTGTATGAGGTAACTTTGAATGGGATTTTTCTTTCTAACTCTTCCTGCTGTATCTTGCAAGTCATATATAGAAAAGTTAAGGAATTATAAGAGTTTATTTTATATCATGCAACTTTGCTAAAATTGCTAATTGTTTCCAGTATTTTTTATGGATGATTTCTTGGAATTTTTAAGGTATGCCACCACTTCATCTGCAAAGAGAGTTTTGCCCCTTCCTTCCCAATTCTAATTCCTTGAATTTATTTTTTCTCTTATTGCAGAAACTAACATTTCTAATACAAAATTGAGTAGTAGTGGTGATAATGGGCATCCTTATTTCACCCCTATCTTATTGCGAATGCCTCTAGTCCCCCCTCATTGAATAAAATGCTTGTTGATGGTTTCAGACAGATACTACTTATTATTCTAAGGAACAGTCCATGTATTCCTATACTCTCTAGTGTTTTTAGTAGGAATGCATGCTGTATTTTGTCAAAGCATTTTCCACATCTATGGATATAATCACATAATTTCTGATAGGTTTGTTGTTGATATAATTAGTTATACTAACAATTTTCCTAATATTGAACCAACACTGCATTCCTGGGATAAATCCTACTTGGTCATAATGTATTATCCTAGTGATAACTTGTTGTAATCATTTACTAAGGTTTTATTTAAGATTTTTGCATCTATATTCATCAGGGAGATAGGTTTATAATTTTCTTTCTCTGTTTTAACTCTTTGTTTTATAGGTATTAGAACCATGTTGTTGACATAGAAAGAGTTAGGAAAAGTTCCATCTTCAACTATTTTTCCAAATAGTTTATATAGAATTGGAACCAATTGTTACTTAAATGCCTGGTAGAATTCACTTGCGAATCCATCAGGGAGTTCTTACCTCCTTAACTTCTTTCTTGTTTATTTTCTGATTCGATTTATCTTGTATCAAGAGCCAGAAGTTGAGGTCTCCCACTAGTAGAGTTTTGCTGTCTATGTTTTCCTGTAGTACTTTCAGCTTCTCTTCTAACAATTTGGATGCTATCACATTGAGTCATTCATAATAAGTATTGAAATCACTTCATTGTCTTTGGTACCTTTTAGGAGGATAAAGTTTCCTTCCTTATCACTTTTAATGCTATCTATTTTTGCAATTACTTTGTCTGAGATAAGGATTGCTACCCCAGCTTTTTCCACTTCAGCTGAATCAAAATATGTTTTGTTCCAACCTGTTACCATTACTCTATATGTATCTGTCTGCTTCAAATGAGTTTCTTCTAAGCAACATATTGGAGGATTCTGGTTTTTAAACCACTCTGCCATTTTCTTGTGTTTTAAGGGAGAGTTCAACCCATTCACATTCAAAATTATAATTACTATTTTTTCCCTCCATGCTATCTTCCCTCTGTTTGTACTTTTCCCCATTTTCCCTTTATTCATATGCCCCAGTGCTTTGTTTCTGATTACCTTCCCCTTCAATGTGTTTTTCCTCATATATGCACCTTCCCCCCCTTTCTTTTCCCTTCCCCTTTTCCCTTCCTTTCTTTCTGTTAGTTCCCCTTTTCCACCTGCCTGCCTCTGTCCTGATCTCCCTTTTCCCCCTTTTATTAATTTAAAGGTAAGATTTTTTAAAATTAACTGAGTGTGTGTGTATGTGTGTGTGTGTGTGTGTATGTGTGTGTGTGTGTGTGTGTGTGTGTGTGTGTGTGTGTGTGTGTTAACTTTATGACTGATGAGAGGGAGGTTCGGATGTTTCTCATCTGCTACTTTCTTACCCTCTATTACCATAGGTCTTTTGTAATTCTTAATGTAATAGGATTTACCCCATTCATCCCCCAACCTCCTTCTGTCTCTTACCTGTCCCCCTTTTTTAAGGAGGAAGTTTTTTTTTTAAATCATTCTATTTGAGTCATAGAAAATCCTGAGTATCCATCACTTCTGGTTAAGTATACTCTCTCTAATAGAGTTACAATACTTGAGAGTTTTTAGAGTCTTTCTCCCAAGTAGGGTCATAGCCAGTTTCATCCTATCAGGTAGAATTCTCCTGGATAAGTCATGAGTGTCCATCATTTCTGGCTAAGTATATTCTCTCTAATAGAGTTACAATTCTTAAGAGTTATGAGGGGGTGGCTAGGTGGTACTGTGGATAGAGCAATGGCCCTGGAGTCAGCAGTACCTGAGTTCAAATCTGGATGAGACACTTAATAATTACCTAGCAGTGTGGCCTTTGGCAAGCCACTTAACCCCATGTGGGAAATAGACAGTTTAATCATATTGGTTAGTAATTTTTTTTCTTTACCCCCTTTTTTTTTCTTACCTTTTCATGTATGTCATGAACCTCCAAAATTTCTATTTAGCTCTGGTTTTTCCATCAGGAATTGTTGGAAGTCCTTTTCATTAAATGTCCATCTCTTCCCCTGAAAGAGAAGACTCAGATTTACTGGGTATTAGATTCTTGGCTGTAATCCAAACTCCCTGGCTCTTTGGAATATCTCATTCCATGCCCTTTGATCCCTTAATGTTGATGCACTGAGGTCCTGTGTAACCCTTACTATGACTCCTTGCTATCTAAATTGCTTCTTTCTGGATGCATGAAGGATTTTCTCTTTTAACTGATAGTTCTGTAATTTGTCCACAACATTCCTTGGTGTTTTCATTTTAGGATTTCTTTCTGAAGGGGATGGATGTAGTTTTTCAATAACTACTTTTGCCCTCTGGTTCCATGATATCAGGAAAATTTTCCTTTACTAAATCCTGTAGTATTAAGTTTAGTTTTTTTTTTTCCTTCAATGTTTTCAGAAAGATCTCTAATATTCAGGTTGTCCCTCCATGATCTATTCTCAATGTCAGTGGTTTTGCTAATGAGGTATTTTATATTTTCTTCTATTTTTTTCTACTTTTTTGATTTTGTTAACAGATTTTTGCTTTCTCATGAAGTCATTAGTTTCCACAGTCTCCATTCTCTTTTTTTTTAGAGAAGAATTTTCTTAATTTACTTTTTGCAACTCCTTTTACAAATGGTCAATTCTATTTTAGAAAGAGTTTTCCATTTGACCAACTGAGGTTTTGAGAAAATTATTTTTTTTTGCTTTTGTCCAATTGTATTTTCCAATGATTTGTTTTCTTGTTGCAAGTTCTTAAACTTTTCTTGGGTTTCTTTTCCCAAATTTTCCAATTGATTTTTAAACTTCTTCCTTATTTTGTCAAAGAAGTGTTTCTGTGCTGGAGAACCTAACATATTCTCGTCTGCAGTTCTAGGTCTCTCTAAGGTAGGGTCTTTTCCTTCCAAGAATTTTCCTATGGACCCTCCTTTCTGTTGGCCTTTTCTCATTTTGCTAAGACCTTGAATTGGAGAGGGACTGGTTCACAAAGGTTTGGTGTTAGGATCCCTAGAGGCTTTACTCACTGAGTATAATTTCTCCACCTGCCCAGTGCTAGAGGTTTTGATTACTAAGTGTAATATCTCCAGCTGGCCAGTAGGGGGTACTGGTAGCTTTCTCTGGAGTGTCTGTGACCTTAATTGAGGCCCTCTCCCTTGGCCTGCAAGGAGTGATTGAAGCTGTTAAATACTTTTGTCTTTGATCAATGGTGGGCTATAGAGTACTGGCCCTGGAGTGAGGTGATCACTCTTACTATTGTCAGCTAAGGTGGTCCTGCTTCTCACTTTTAACATGGGGGCAGAGGTAGTCTGTAATTGTGTTTGTTCTGGGACAAAACTAAGCTGAAATGGAGGCATGGACTCTGAGCTTCTCCTGATCAGAATAGCCATGGGATGATATCTGCAGTGTGCAAGCACTGGAGCTCTCCCTCTAGCCCTGCCCACAACCTCCAGAGGGTGAAGGCCAACACCAATGTCTCTTCTCCCTAGTTGAGCCAAGCCCCTGTGGTTGACCAGGCTCTAGCCCACCATTGACAAAGGGGGTTTGGTTCTTAGGCCCACAGGCTCCTAGGCTCCAACCCCACAGCTAATCAGGCTAATCCATGGCTTATACTGAGTCCTAAGCTCTCACTCATCCATGTTCCAGGCAGAGTCTGTGCTCTGTGCCTGGCCCCACCCACAATTGCAGAAGACAAATCCTGAGGTAGATGTTCTTACTCCTTGTTTTTCTTGCTGGATTTTGTTGATCTGGTTTCTGTTAAGAGGTTTATTTAATATCATATATGGGGGGAGATCAGAAGATTTCTTTTGGGGTGATTCCCAAATTTATTGGAAAAGCCAAAGTAAATATTAAACAGCTCCTCTTGGTGTTTTGAAGTTCATACCCACCACGGGCTGGGTAACTTGCAGATTAGACAAACTTCCAATGTCCAGGAGTTTCAACATTTATTTGGTATCAGGGTCCACTTCAATTATCTCCTGATCCAAAGCAGAGACCTCAGGCACATAGTTAACATATCCTTTGATCTTGTTGCGGAGCTTCTTGCTGGGGATGATGGTGATCTCCTTGTACACTTACTTGTTGGTGTGGAAGTCATTGCTCAGGTGGGTATTGTACTTTTCAATGATGACTCACGCCACCTTCTTCATGGTCTTGGTTCACACGCAGCCCATCTTGGCTCTGGGTGGTGAAGGGGGATCAGAAGATTTTAAAACTGTGCCTGCCTTCTCTCTGTCATCTTGTCCAGAAGTCTCACTGTAATATTTCTTGAAAAAATTAAGTCTAGACTCTTTTTCTGGTTGTTACTTTCAGATATCTCAATAATTTTTAATTTATCTCTCATGGATGTTTTTGAGGTAAGTTGTTTTTCTAATGGATATTTCCAAAGAGATATTTAAGTTTTTCTTCTAACTTTTGGTTCTTTCAGTACTGTTAATTTCTTCCTTATTTCTTGCAATGTCACCAGCTTCCTTTACTTCCATTTTACATTTGAAGGAGTTATTTTCTTCAGAGAGCTTCCTTCTCTCTTTTTTAGCTGGCCAATTCTGCTTTTTAAGGCATTCTTCTCCTCATCTCTCTTTTGGGTTGCTTTATCCATTTGTCCTAAACTGCTATTTTTTCATGTTATTTTCTTCAGTACTTTTTAGTATTTCTTTCACCAAGCTGCTGAATTGGTTTTCATGATTTATTTACATTGTTCTCATTTCTCCTTCCACTTTTTCCTCTACATCCCTTAATTGCTCTTCAAATCTTTTTTGAGCTCATCCATAGTCTGAGTCCATTTTCCATTTCTCTTGGGGGGGTTGTATATAGAAGCTTCGACTTTATCCTTATATGAATATGTATTTTGATCCTCCAAGGGACCAAACTAATTTTCTCTGGTCAGATTCTTCTTTTTTGGTTGTTTACTCATTTTCTCAACCTATGACTGCCTTACTACACTTCCAAGTTTGGGGGGTTTTGGGGACACCCCTTAGGGAACTGAAATCCTCCAAGGTCTTATGAGAGGCTCTAACTGTTCTCTTGCTTGTGCTCTGGGATGTGAATGACCACAGCACCTCCCCTCTGTGCTGGAACTGTGAGGAGGATCACTGCTTAGCCATGGTAATATGGGGACCCAAACTGAAATCTGGATCTGTGTGCAGGCATACAGCAGAGTCTTGCCCTAGGGACAGCAGAGATACCTCTGCAGTCTCCCCCATCCCCTTACCATCTATGGACTGGGAGCTCCAGAAATGCTAGGTGGCTTTACTGATTCCTGCTGTAAATTCTCACTGCTGGACTACTCTGAGGCCAGCACTCTGCTCCACACTCACTCTGGTGAGGCAGAGTTCTCTCATCACCCCTTCAAACTGTGCCAGTGATCCTTGCACCAAGAGGTCTGGAAACGAAGCCCACTGCCAGACAAGCACCCCTAGGAACCCAGCCACCTCATGAGCGGTTCCTCCAGCCTGGTTCCACTGTATTGCAGCAATTTTCAACCTTGGATCCTGGTGAAACAGATCTTTTCTGTTTTATCACTCAGTATTTTGATGGGTTCTGTCCCTCTAAATTTTTTGTAAAATAGTCAAGAAAAAGCTTTTTCAATCTTGTAGAATGGGGGGAAGGTAAGGGGGAATATTTTAGCCTTCATTGTCATTGAAATTGGCTGAGAGGGGGGTGGCTAGGTGGTGTAGTGGACAAAGCACTGGCCCTGGAGTCAGGAGTACCTGGGTTCAAATCCAGTCTCAGAAACTTAATAATTACCTAGCTGCCACTTAACCCCGTTTGCCCTGCAAAAAAGAAAAAGAAAAAGAAAAAAAGGAAATGGCTGAGAGGGAGTTCTGTGGGGGCGGGGGGGATGGATAGCCAAGATGGTGACATGAAACTAGAATGCTCCCAGAGTTATTCTCTACCAAAGATAAATGAAGCCTCTACTATGACTTTCAGACTCCAGATCCTACCAAGAATAAGAGAAAATTCAAAGAAGTTTGCAATTGTAGAAATCATGGAAAAAGTAAGGTCCATCAGGAGAGTGGAAAAAAACAGCAGGAGGATTTTAGTCATAGTGCAATCCAGGTCCCGACAGCTTAACAACAGCAGAATTCCTAGAAGCAAGATACCAAGCCAGCAGGGTGGACCCCAACATCAAAAAAAGTCTGAACCATGAGAACACTGGGGTAAAAGACAGGACTAAGTTAGGGAAAAAGAAAACCTCTGTTATGTCCAGAACCTGGACATAAAGTAGGGAAAAACAATCTCTGCAAAGACAAGGCCTGAACAAGGCCTAGGCAAAATCTTGGCCAACAAGCCAGGCATCAGATCCCAGCCCAAGAAAAAAAAGCTAGCATCTATACTTCCTATTCTCCAAGATCAGAACTAAAACAACAAATATTAGGAATAAAGATAAAAGAGTTCTCACTATAGAAAGCTACTCTACAGACAACAGTGATAACCATGCCATGTCTGAAGAAGAAAACAGTGAAAAATCTCTCACAGGGAAAGTATCAAAGCAGTCTATTAATTGGACTCAAATACAAAAGCTCATAGAAGATCTTAAAAAAGAATTTAAAAACCATAGAAGAGAGGAAGAAGTAAAATGGGGGAAAAAAAGAAATGAAAATCATGCAGGAAAATTAAGAAAACTTGAGCAAAGAAATCAACTCATTAAAAATAAAAATAACCAAGTGGATAAAGAAACACAGAAGATAATTGAATAAAATAAAACACAAAAATTAAAATTGAAAAAAGGAAAGCAATGAATCTACATGATTACAAGATTCCATCATAAGAAAAGGATGAACAAATTGAAAAAAATATTACGTATCTTTTAGGCAAAGTACATCCAAGACAGACAATCCATAGATCATCAGAGCAGAAAGCCTGATTTAAAAAAAAGGTTGGAAAGCATAATGCAGGAAATTATGAGGGCAAACTTTCCGAATCTACTAGAACAAGAGAAAATATAACATTATAACATTTAAAAGAATCCACAGGCCCCATCTAGAAAGGGATTCCAGGATTAAATCTTCAAGGGCTATAATATCCAAATTCCAGAAGTTTTAAATAAAGGAGAGAATATTGCAAGCAGAGAAAAAAATCAAAGGAAGCAAAATTATATTTACACACAACCAATCAACCTCAACTTTGAAGGATCAGAAGACCTGGAATAGCATTTTTCTGAGAGCAAAAGACCTGGGATTACAACTCATAATGTACAACCCCGCAAAACTCAACATAAATTGTCAGATGAAAAGATGGATATTCAATGAAATAGAGGATTTCTAGAGCTTTCTAACACAAAGACCAGAACTGAAAAGAGAATTCAAGTGCCTCAAGGACTCAAGAGTTGCATAGAAAAATTCTCAGAAGAGACCTGCAGAGTCTGCCAATTGTGCTTGATTAGATCAGGATTTGAATTAACATATACTTCTCTTAACATACGGTGCTAAATCCCTGGGTGGGGAGGGGAGAGGTAAAATGTGAAAGAAAATAGGGCTTACTTCACTCAACAAGGGCATAAGTATTCTAACTCTGAGTGGAGGAAAGGAAGAGGGATAATGTGTGATTGAAAATGGGCCTGGGGGATAGGCACAAAATGTTCAAGAAATTATATGCTTTTAGATGATACTTTGGCTCATGAGGAGGATTGTGTATACTTGACAGATACTTGAAAAGTGGGTAAGGTAAAAAATTATTATAATTATTATTTGATGCAATATGAGTCAATGCTACTTATCAAGCAATCAAGCAACCAATCTGAGATTATACCTTGATAGAAATATGAGTTTATCAAGAAATCAAAGAATCAAACTGTGTCTGATGATATCTGATTAATAGTATTAGTGTGATAAATAACACCAAGGGAAGAAGCACAAAGTTTATAATTTTAGAGGGAAAGAAGAGAGAATGGGAATGCTGAATAAATTGAAAGGGGGGACTGGAAAAGTAAAGATAAAAGAAAATGGGACTGATAAAAAGAAAGGTGGAGGTATAAGTTAAAATAAACTGAAAGTTAATATTTTTTAGTGGTTTTTTGCAAGGCAGTAGGGGTAAGTGAATTGATCAAGGTCACACAGCTAGGCATTTATCGCATGTCTGAGACTGGATTTGAACTCAGGTCCTCCTGAGTCCAGGGTCAGTGCTCTATCCATCGTGCCAACTAGGTGCCCCTGAAAGTTAAATTTTTAAAAGAAAGGTCAAGGGGTAAAGGTAGTAAATTTTTCTTGAGGAAGAATAAGAGAAAATGAAAGAGAAAAAATAAATGAAGAAAGATAACAGAGAGGGAAATACAGAATTAGTAATCTTAACTGTAAAAGTGAATGGGATGAACTGTCCCCTAAAATGGAAGCACATACCAGAATGGATTACAAACCAGAATCCTACATTATGCTGTTTACAAGAAACACATCTGAAGCAGAGGGATACACACAATGTGCAGATAAAAAGTTGGAGCAAAATATATTATACCTCAATTGAATTAAAAAAAAAATCTGGGTTAGCGATTCTAATCTCAGATAAAGTAAAAGCAAACATCAATCTCATTAAAAGAGATAACAAAGGAAACTGCATCTTCTTAAAAGGCATAATTGGTAATGAAGCTATATCATTAAGAAACATGTATACACCCAATAGAGTAACAGCCAAATTCCTAAGGAAAAGCTGAGTGAATGTCAAGAAGACATGGACAATAAAACTTTAATAACAGGGGACCTCAGTTTCCCTCTCTCAGATCTAGATAAACTGAGCAACAAAAAAAAAAAATCAAAAAAGGAACTTAAGAAAGTGGATGAAATGTTATAAAACTTAGATATTTATAAGCCTCTGGAGAAAACTTAATGGGGATAGAAAGAAATCTAACTTTTTCTCAATAGTACATGACACCTAAACCAAAATTGACCATGTACTAAGACACAAAAACCGTATGATCAAATAAGGAAAGGCAGAAATTATAAATACACATTTCTCAGACCACGATACAATAAAAATTATTTGTAATAAAGGGTCATTGAAAGAAAAACCAAGAACCAATTGGAAATTACATAGCTTCATATTAAATTCTGCCTGGACCAAAGAGTAAATAATAGAAATTTCAAACAATTGTATTCAAATAATGATACTAATGAGACATCACACCAAAATTTATGGAAGGCAATCAAAGAAGTTGTGAGGGGCAACATTAAATCTCTGAATGACTATATGAATGATATAGAGAAAGAGGAAATCAATGAATTCAGTATGCAATTAAAAAAGGTAGAAGAAAAACAAATCGAAGCTCCCCAATTAAATACAAAAATTAAAATCTGAAAATCAAGGGAGAGATTAATAAAACTGAAAGCAAGAAAACCATTGAAAAATAAATAAAACTGAGAGTTAATTTTATGAAAAGGTCAATAAAACAGACATTTTATAAAAGAAACAAGATTACCAAATTACTTGAACCAAAAAAGAAAAGGTTGAGCTACCTATCCATAAGAAAGAAATTAAAGAGATAATTCAGAGCTACTTTGCTAACTGTATGCCAATAAATTGGATTACTTGAGTGAAATGGATGAATATTTACAAAAACACAAACTACTCAGATTAATAGAAGAGGAAATAAATTACTTAAATAATCCCATTTTACTCTCACTCTTTGCAGATGACATGATGGTCTACCTAGAGAATCTGAAGAAATCATCCAAAAAACTACTGGAAACAATTAGCAATTTTAGAAAAATGTCAGGATATAAAATAAACCCTCATAAATCCTCAACTTTTCTATATATGACTAGCAAGATACAGCAGGAAGAACTAGAAAGAGAAATCACATTCAAAGTAACCTTAGACAATATAAAACACCTGGGAGTCTATTTGTGAATGCAGACTCAGAAACTTTTTGAAAACAACTATAAAACACTTCTCACACAAATTAAATAAGATTTAAATAAGTGGGCAAACATCAACTCGACATGCATAGGTAGAACTAATATAATAAAAACAACAATTCTATGAAAACTAAATGACCTATCAATCAAAATTCCAAAAAATTACTTTAATGAGTTAGAAAAAGTTGTAATTAAATTCATATGAAGAAATAAAACATCAAGAATTGCCAGGGATTTAATGAAAAAAAGGGCAAAAGAAGGGGGGGGGCTTAGCCCTACCTGATTTAAAATTATAAATCATCAGTCATCAAAACTGTCTGATCTTGGCTAAGAAATAGAGTGGTGGACCAGTGGAATAGATGAAGTGCAATGGCAGGAAACAATCATATTAATCTCCTGTTTGATAAACCCAAAGATTCCAGCTATTGGGATAAAAACTCTCTGATAAAAACTACTTGGAAAATTGGAAGTTAGTATGGAAAAAACTTAGATTAGACCAACACCTCACAATCTATATGAAGCTATGATCCAAATGAATACAGGATTTAGACATAAAAAATATGATAAGCAAATTAGAAGATGAAGGAGTAGTTTACCTGTCAGAATTATTGAAAGGGGAGCAGTTTATGCCTAAGGAAGAGATGGATAACATCACTAAAAACAAACTAGATGATTTTGATTACATTAAATTAAAAAGCTTTTGCACAGGAAAAAACCACTGTAACCAAGATCAAAAGAAATGTAGTAAACTGGGAAACAATCTTACACCTAATGTTTCTGACAAAGACTCATTTCTAAAATATACAGAGAACTGAGTCATATTTTTTTAAAAAAAAGTCATTCCCCAATTGACAAATGGTCAAATGAGATGCAAAGGCAATTTACAAATGAGGAGATCAAAGCAATCCACAGTGATATGAAAAATTACTCTAAATCATTACTTATCAGAGAAATGCAAATTAAAGCTTCTCTGAGGTACAACCTCACACTTCTTAGACTGGCCAGTATGACCAGAAAGGATAATGATCATTGTTAGAAGGGTTTTGGGAAATCTAGGACACTATTACATTGTTAGTGGAGCTGTGAACTCATTCAACCTTTCTGGAGAGAAATTTGTAACTATGCCCAAAGGGCACCAAAAATATGCATACCCTTTAATCCAGCAATACCACTACTGCGTCTATTCCCTGAAGAGATGTTGAAAAAGGGTAAAAGCATAACTTGTACAAAATTATTCATAGCAGCCTTGTTTGTGGTTGCAAAGAATTGGAAATCAAGTAAATGTTCTTCAATTGGGGAATGGCTTAGCAAACTGTGGTAAATGAATGGCATGGAAAACCATTGTTCTTTTAGAAACCAGGAGGGATGGGAATTCAGGGAACCATGGAGGGATTTGCATGAACTGATGCTGAGTGTGATGAGCAGAGACAGAAAAACACTGTACATCCTAACAGCAACATGGGGGCAATGATCAACCTTGATGGACTTGCTCATTCCATCAGTGCAACAATCAGGGAAAATTTGGGGCCGTCTGCAATGGAGAATACCACCTGTATCCAGAGAAAGAACTGTGGAGTTTGAACAAAGACCAAGGACCTTTACCTCAAATTTAGAAAGAAATACTGACATCTTATTTTCTGATTCTGCTGTCTCTTATACTTTATGTTTCTTCCTTAAGGATATAATTTCTCTCTCACCACAATCAATTTGAAACAATGTATATACCATGGAAAAATGTAAAGAATGACAAATTGCCTTCTGTGGGGGTGGGAGGAGGGAAGTAAGATTAGGAAAGAAATTTGTAAAACTCCAAATAAACAAAATCTCATAAAGAAAGAAAGAAAGAAAGAAAGAAAGAAAGAAAAAGAATAAATAAATAAATAAATAACCCTGTTTCAGAAAATGAAATTGAAGAAATCATCAATAATCTCCCTAAGAAAAATATCCAGGTCCAGATGGATTTACAAGTGAAATCCCCAAAACATTGAAGGACAAATTAATTCCTTTTTTAATCTATTCTAAAAAATGAGAGAGGAATGAGTTCTGCCAAACTCCTTTTATGACACCAACACGGTGCTGATACCTCAACCAGGAAGAACGGAAACAAAGAAAATTATTGACCAATCTCCCTAATGAATACCTATGCAAAAATCTTAAAATTTTAACAATGAGACTAAAGCAATTTATTACTAGGATAGTGTACCATATTAATATAGGATTCAAACCAGGTTGTCAGGGATATTTCAACATCAGGAAAACATACAAAATAATAAAATATATCAATAGAAAAAGCAACAGAAATCATATGATTATCTGAATAGTTGTTAAAAAAAGCCTTTGACAAAATACAAATTGCATTTCTATTAAAAACCCACTGGAAAGTTTAAGAATAAATGGAGTTTTCCTTAAAATGAATAATAGTATCTATATAAAACCATCAGCAAATATTATATTTAATGGGAATTAACTCAGAGCATTTCCAACAAATCCAGGGGAGAAACAAGGATGCTTATTATCACCATTACTATTCAATATAGTATTAGAAATGCTAGCTGTAGCAATAAGAGAAGAAAAAGAAATTGAAGGAATTAGAATTGCCAAAGAGGAAGGAAAACTTTCACTCTTTGCAGATTATATGGTGGTATACTTAGAGAAACAAGAAAATCACCAAAAAAACTCATCAAAACAATGAACAAATTCAGCAAAATAGCTGGATATAAAACAAAGCCACATAAATCATTAGCATTTCTATATATGAACAGCAAAACCCAAGAGCAAGAGATAGAACTAGAAATTCCATTTAAAATAGCTATAGACAACATTATATACTTGGGGATGTACTTCCCAAGACAAACCCATAAACTGTGTGAACACAATTGTAAAGCAATTCTGAATCAGACAAAGTCAGATTTAAATAATTGGAAAAATGTCAAATGCTCATGGTTAGGTCGAGCTAATATAAGAAAAATAGCAATTCTACCCTAATTAAATTACTTATTCAGTGTCATTACAATAAAACTACCACATTACTATTTTACTGAATTAGTAAAAATAATAAAGAAAAATTCATCTGGAGCAATGAAAGTTCAAGAACAACAAGAAAACTGATGAAAAAAAAATTAAGGAAAGGTGGCCTTACCCTACCAGGTCTAAACTTTACTATAAAGTGGCAATCTTTAAAACTTCCTGCTACTGCTTAAAAATAGGCAATGCATCAGTGGATTAGGATAGGTTCAAAAGATGTTGCAGTAAATGACTACAACTTACAATTTGATAAACCCATCAGCTATTGGGACAAGAATTCATTATATTAGAAAATTTGTTGGGAATGCTGGAAAATAGTATGGTAAAAACTAGATGTAGATCAACATTTCATACCCTATACCTATATAAGGCCAAAATGGGTACAAGATTTAGACAAAAAGAATGATACCATTGATAAAATAATAGACCAAGAAATACTCTATCAGATCTATGGAAAGGAGATAAATTTATGACTAAATAAATGCAAAATGAATGATTTTGTCTACATTTAATTTAAAAAGTTTTGCACTTATAAAATCAATTCTCCCAAAATTAGAAGGAAAACAGAAAGCTTGGAAACAATCTAGTTGTCACTAGAAGTTCTCATAAAGGTCTCACTTCTAAAGTATATAGAGAATTGTAGAGAATTGCCTCAAATTTAAAAATTCACAAGTCATTCCCCAACTGATATATGGTCAAAGGATATGAACAGACAGGTTTCAAATGAAGAAATTATAATTATATATAATCATCTGAAAAGATACTCCAAATCATAATTGATCAAAGAAAAGAAAATTAAAAAAACAATGAGGAAATTAGCTCAGATGAGGAAAAAAGAGAAGATGATCAATAGGAAACTTTGTGGGAGGATTGGCACATTTGTGCAAGGCTGTTGGAGTTGTGAATGGATCTAACCATTCTGGAGAACAACATTGAATTATACCCAAAGACCAATAAAATTTTATACCCTTTGATTCAGCATTTCGAATTCTAGGTCTTTATCCAAAAGAAATTATTTAAACAGGGAAAAGTCCTACATTTTCAAAAATATTCATAGCAGCTTTCTTTGTAGTGGCAAAGAATTGGAAATTTAGGGGATTCCCATCAATTCGGGAAGAGCTAAACACGTTATGGTACATGAATAGCATGTAATACTATTGTTCTATAAGAAACCACAAAAGGTCAGACTCTAGAGAAGAATGGATTGACCTACTGTATCTGGTGCTGTACACATCAGCAACAACATTGTGAGATGAACAGCCTTGATGGGAGCAGCTCCTATCAGCAGCCCAGAGCGCTGGGACCACTATCTTGGACAGGTTATTCCCATGCAGAGGAAGAAAAACAAAACAAAACAAAACACATAGACATACACACACAGACACAGACACACACACACACACACACACACACACACACACATACACACACACACAAACACAAAATAACTTCAGAATCTGATGAACACTTTATAAAAATGATCATATATATCTTTCCCCTCATCCTAATTCCTCAACCTTAATATTAATAATCTGTAAAAATGTTTATTAAAACATATCTGTACAATGCTAACCTGACTGCTCACCATTGAGCAGAGGGTCCTAGAACGGAAGGGTGGAAGAAAATTTTGTAACTTAAAAAATATACATATGCATATGGATGGAAATAAACAAACAAACAAATAAACAAAGAAACAAATAAATGAACACATAAATAAATAGATTGATCAATTAGTCAATAAATCAATAAATCCATAAATAAATAAATGAATAAATAAATGAATAGATGAATGTATAGATAGACAGACAGACAGACAGACAGACAGACAGACAGGTAGATAGATAGATAGATAGATAGATAGATAGATAGATAGATAGATAGATAGATAGATAGATAACAAAGAAAATGTCTCAGAGAGAAAATGACCTGCACACTCAATAGGATTTAGAACTCTATCTTACCCTAGAGGAAAAAGGAGAAGAAAGAGATGGGAGAAAGGAGACAGAGAGATGAGCAAAGGGGTATAGGTGATAAAAGAAAGTGAACATGGGAGAGGAAAGTGAGTTGCCACACACCTTTGAGGAGAGACAAGGTGAAAGGAAGGACAGAGAATAGAATAAATAGGAGTGCAGAGGAATAGAGTAGAGGAAAATATAGATAGCAGTAGCAAGCATGGAAAACATATTGATGTAACTTCATTGATGGACGTATGATAATGAATGTGATCTATCCTAGAGAAAGAACTGATGGCATCTGAACACAGACTGAGGTTCATTTATTTCTTTTCCTCTCAATTTATTTTTTCTTAAGGTTTCTCTATCTTTGTGGGGAAAAGGGTTTGTTTTCTTTTACGATAAGAGTATTGTAGTAATGTGAAAATAAATAAATAAATAACTACTTCAACTACTTAAAAAATAAAAAAAATAGAGAACTTTTGCTTCATATCTTTTGGCCATTTTTATATTGGTGAATGACTATTAGTTATGAGGGTATTCATATACATATTTGCATGTGTATACATATTCTTAACCAAATAAGAGATAGAAACAATTATAAAAATTAAAATGTCAATTACTTAGAGTATTTGAAACTGAAAAACATGTGCACAGACTTTCATCTAGGTCAAATGGGAACTATTTCAAATTATATCTTTGCTGTTTCTCAGGGATTTTTAACTATTATCATATAATCCACAACCTGGTATAATTTTTATCTAGTAATCTCCTATTTATATTCTTTGTTTTTTTGTTTGCTTGTTTTGCACGACAATGGGATTAAGTGATTTGCTTAATGTCACCACAGTTAGTTAAGTATTATGTGTCTGAGGTTGAATTTGAATTCAAGTTCTCCTGACTCCAGGGC
Organism: Macrotis lagotis; assembly: GCF_037893015.1. Lineage (NCBI taxonomy): Eukaryota > Metazoa > Chordata > Mammalia > Peramelemorphia > Peramelidae > Macrotis > Macrotis lagotis. The sequence continues at coordinate 349,673,697 of NC_133666.1, forward strand.
CAGTACTCTTTCCATTGAGTCCCCTAGCTCCCCTACCCTTTTTTTTTTATTCTTTCAATTATTTTCTCTTTTTTGTTGCTATGGTTAATATTTCCAAGATTTTAGATTTAGATCAATCTTTTTGTGTTATTAAAAATGTTCCCTTTAAACATTGACTCGTAGATTTTTGTGTGTGCTTTTGTTTTTTTGTTTTTTGAGGTTTTTTTTCCTGCACAAAAAGTGTTACATTTTATCAAAGGTTGTTTGCTGATTCTATTGAAATAATCATGCAATTTGGGGTATTTTGGGCTTAATTATGATTAATTATGATAATTGGTTTACTAATGAGGAGCCACCCTTCTACTCTGGTATCAATCCTACTTGATCATTTTTAAATAGATGTAGAAAGATTTTTCTAAACATTTTTAGCTCATGTTGATTAACAATATTGGCATATAGGTTTTTTCTGTATTTTAATCTTTCTTTCTTTTAATTATTAGGACTATATTTGTTTCATAGAAGAATTCTGGCAGAATCATTTTCTTCCTCATTTTTTGAGAAGAATTTGTTATGTATGGACATTATTTTTTTTTTCCTTTTGTCAGCTAGATTCTCTGTTATCTCTTTCCTTTGAGCTGGTTCTGCTCTTTAGTTTGTTTGTTTTTTTTTTTTTTTCCTGTGGTAGTGGGTGATTTTTTTTTCTTTTAGCCTAATATAATTTGTCTCACTCTTTTCATCATCTAGTTTCTCTTTCTATTTATTCTAGATCCTCAACCTTTGATTCATGGTTCCTAGAGAAATGTGGTCTCTCTTTTCTTTGCAATTTTCATGTAAATGAAGCTCCAAGTTGTCCATTTAAAAATCATCCCACTATGAACTTTCTGTATCTGCCTTTAAAGTTTACCCTATAAAATTCTTTTATTTTCCTTTTTTGTTAAATTCAAAGAATCATATCAATTACTGAGGGTGTTAGAAAGAAGACTGCCAAACATTTGCTCTCCATTATTGAGGTATCCTCTCTGTTGTTCATGTTTTTGGTATATTTTTTCTAAAAATTTATTTCCTTTTTCCGTGCTCCCCTAATACTCTAGTTTTAGTTGTTCTCAGAGCTATGATGAGGGGATTTATAAATATACTCTTCCCAGGACAAGTAGGTTTTCCAAGTGAGAAAAATGATTATTAATATTGCCCTGTTTGAAGAGATCCAGAGACCTTCCCCTTTTTGTAAAGTTCTCATCATAAGGTTCAACTTCATAAGGACAGGACTGATAATAGCAGATAGTATTTTTTTTATTTTAGGTTTTTGCAAGACAAACAGGGTTAAGTGGCTTGCCCAAGGCCACACAGCTAGGTAATTATTAAGTATCTGAGACTGGATTTGAACAAAAGTACTCCTGACTCCAGTGCTGGTGCTTTATCCACTACGCCATCTAGCCACCCCAATAGCAGAGAGTATTAACATTCTCTTCAATCTAGTTATTCCTATGTCTCTCAATCTCACAAGGAATTTAATCTAAGGTATAATCCTTAGCCCAATGCTTTCTTCTCAGTGTTGGGGATGGGGGAGTGGGATATAGATCCTTTGTCCAGATTTCCCCAAGAAAGAGAGTGATTTGGAAGCAAAGGATACATCTTTGGTCTAAGAGGGATGGCCAGCTACACATTCCTTTTCTTAATAAAATGCTAGCATTATTGATAACGTGATTAATTACCTTAATAAAACATCACCCAAGCATCAAATCCCTCAGGTCTCATGATGTGCAAGGTTTTTTTCTCCCTCATCAGTCATTTCCCTTCTCATAAACAAACAAAAAAATTAGCAATGGTACCTCCTTCCACTTCCGAAGTAAGGCTTCCTTACTTTCACCTTTTTTCAAATGACCCTTCTAATTCTTTCTCTTTCTTGTATGCTATTTCATTCTGAAAGGAGAGTTCACCTCATTTCTTGCTTTTTTATTACACTCTGGCACATGACACTCTTTAACTCCCTTTTATCCTCACTTCCCCTCCTTTTATGTACACTCTCTGCTTTAATGAGGTCCCAAAAAAGAAGTCATAATTCAAATGAAGTTTATATCCATAATATTCCAATCTGCCTCTTCACTGGTACCTAAATCAGATTTTCTCCTTTACCACTGTCTGTGTATATTAGAAAGAAGTTTATTAATGTCTCTTATTATCTATTGCTTGTCCTTTATGATGAAGTTCTTATTAGTGGGATAGGACACCCTGTGCAGGATCCTGAGCACCATTGCTCTTCGTAGCATATTATATCATAAGCCCATCCTTGTTCTAGTTGCTGTGAAATAGACTTTCACTATTTCAATGTCATTTCCTTTATCTGTGATGAAGTTATTCTTATTATGCGTTTTGGAATTTGTACTCTCTGACTTAAATTGTTGGATATATCTAGGTCCTTTCAGCCTTTTATTTTCTGGAGATTATCTCTGAAGTTTTCTATCTGGAGCTAGATTTCATTATTTTCTGTGTTCAGAAGTTTCAGGAAGATAATTTTTATTGTTTCCTTCATTATTCTGTTAGTTTATTGGGTTTTTTCTCCCCATCCTACCATAGTAATTCAGGAGAATTATTATCTTTAAGTTATTTCTTCATATTTTGTATATGAAAAAGTGTCTTGCTTGCATAGAGAGTATAAGTTATTTTAAAACTACTCTTCTTCTGAGCTATTCTTCAGTTCTGTGTATCCACATTTTCAATTCTCTATCTTTCTTTGATGAAATTTGCCTTTAAAGATTCGAATACCTTTTTGCTATTGATTGTGTTTTCTAATAAACTCTGGCAATGAAGCTTCTAGTCTCAATTGAAAATATCTTCCAAATACCAATCTGTCCAAACATGTCAAACAACCCATGAAATTATACTCTAGCAACTATGATTTGAATAGTTTCCCTACTTGTAAACATCTAAAAATATTTTTATTTGTTTTATAGATTACTTGAAAGCTAAAAGCCTTGTCTAAAAACCTGTCAATGTCATTGGAAGACACTCTTTTTGGTATTGTTAATAATTCACTAGCTTTTACTCCTTTCAAATCTATTTTCCATTGAAACATTCACATATAAATCATGTCAAGTCTGAAAATACTAAAATAATTATTCCTTTGAAGATATCTTTTTTGTTGTTTTGGGGGGAATGCAAGGGAAGAAAAGGGAGTGAGGAGCATTAAGACAACAGAAGAAATAATGCAAAGTCTTTCTTTGACTAAAAAGTGCATGATTACTAGATTGCTTCTGCTAAGATAATCAGGTAAAACATTGATAAAAGGAAGGAAATGCATCATTCTTTTATCTAAAAAGGCATCCATACAAAAGTTATTGAAAATAATTTGTGCAGCTGGACACTTTCTGATCCTCTGGAGATAATCTAGCCTTTCTTGCTTTCAGTAGTTTTTTTTTAAATGTACATTAAAAAAAATTAACTTTTTAAAAAGATTTCTTTTTATTTTTGTTTCATGTGGTGTTGGAGAAAATATTTGAACTTAACTTGTCCAGAGTAATTTGACAGTCTATCTGTAGCTTTCTCCATTTGATATTTGCACTGCATTAATTAGTCCTAATTTTTTTCTATTATATCTAATCTTTCTGTAAGGCTTGAAATCTAAAAATGCATCAGTTTTCAAAATATAGTAATTATTGGGAGGTGAAAGACTAGGAAGAAATATGCATAAATCAAGAAAATGTCACATTAAATTTTAATTATTACCTTTCCTAATTAATTTCAAATTGTTTGATACTGATCATTTTTTTATTTCTTAAAGAGGTATCTTTTTCAAAGAAAAGTAACTATATTTTAAAAAAATTAATTAGTGCCAGAAGTAAAGAGAAAATCCCTGTAAGGCTATCAAAATTATAAATGTTCTTTGCTTACAAAAATCACATACAGTTTTTGCCAGGGAAAATTTAGCCAATTCAAGTTTGGACTAAATATGAAAGAATTCATGCAAAAGACACAATGACTCAGGAGAAATTTTAGCTTCAAAATTGTTACTTAGGTATTGCTGTAATAAAGCAAAAGCTAAAGGAAAGAAAGACTATAATCAGTACACCACTGATACCTAAGCAACCTAAACAACCAAGCAACCTAAGCTGAAAGAATGAGCAGTAAGGAAAAGTATAGGAGTGATTGACATTATTTGAAGATAATGATCACCCAAAATAGGTTGCCCTCCCAAAGGAAGAGGAGATTAAATGGAAGAGAAGGGCATGTGGATGTTAGAGGTTATTGTGGGGGATCATGCTCCCCTAGAGAGGGCTGTACTTTCAAAGAAAGGTGAGCAATTAAACTGAGGGATGAATGAATCTTTTAAAGGGCAAAAGGATGAGGTAATAATATAGGTATATATGGATGCTCAGAAAGCTGAGATGAGGTAATTAGAGATATGTAGATAATGGATCATGTAAAAAAGACTTAATTCTTACAAATTAAGACAGGGTTGCATTTTTTTGTTGTTGTTCTTGATAGAAGTTTGTTTTGTGCCTGGAGGTAAGGTTTTAGAGAATTATTTAAGGAGGGGCACAGCACTTTACTAAAAGTTCTTGGACCTCATCTCACTCATCTCTTATCTTGAGCAATGATAGAGAAGGAGGAGAAGAGGAGGAGGAGAGTCAGTGTTAATACAAGTTATATTGTCTAGTGCAGGGAGAACATATTAATTATAAGATGAATTTCTTGTAACATTTCCCTTACTTCAGTAAGAATATACTATTATTTGAAGATGTTACTTCTATTCTTAATGCAATTGCTACATCTCCCCTGACTCTCTTGGAGTTAAAAATACCAAGCATTTATTCCATTACAATTATAAGCTCCTGCAAAAAAGGGCGACTTTTAAATTGAGTTTTTTCCCCTTTTGTTTGTTTTATTCAGTTTGCCCAATTGGCTTAGCATAGTGTCACTTAAAGAGTCATTGCTTGTGGTAGCTATGTGGCATAGTGGATAGAGCACCAGCCCTGGAGTCAGGAGTATCTGAGTTCAAATCTGGCCTCAGCCACATAATAATTACCTCACTGTGTCCCCTTGGCCTTGGCCACTTAACCTCATTGCCTTGCAAAAAAAAAAAGAGTCATTGCTCAATAAATTTTTTGTTGAAATTATTGATTTATTAAATACAACTAAGCTAGTTTTATGAAAAAATAAATAAAATAGATAAATATTTGGTTAATCTAATTTTTTTAAAGATTGAAGATAATCAAATTACCAGTATCAAAAATGAAAAGTGTGAACTAACTACCAAAGAGGAGGAACTTAAAGAGAAATTTCAGAGATATGTTATTGAATTTTTCTACACTTGAATTTATTAAACTGAATTGGGTGAGATGGATGAATATTTGTAAAAATCCAAACTGTTCAAATAAAGAGAAGAAACAAAATCCTTAAATAATCCCATATCAGAAAATAAATTGAAGAAATTATCGATAATCTCCCTTAGAAAAAATTTCCAGTTTCAGATGGATTTACAAGTGAATTCTACCAAACATTTAATGAACAGTTGATTACTGTTCTAAATCAACTATTTAAAAAAATAGAAAGAGGTCTGCCAAATTCCATTTATGACATCAATATGGTGCTGATACCTAAAACAGAAAGAAACAAAACAAGGAAAGTTATAATTGTAAAATCACAATTGTAATTATAAAAATTGTAATCTCCTTAATAAACAATAATGCAAAAATCTTAAATAAAAGTTTAGCATAGATAACTGCAAATTACTATTATCCTAGTAATCAGGTAGGATTTATAGAAGTTAGGCAGGGATGGTTCACTATTAGGAAAACACTCAACATGATTAAATGTATCAATAAAAAAAATAAATCACATGATTATTTCAATTGATGCTGAAAAAGTATTTGATAAAATACATGCATTCATATAAAAATACTAGAAAGTACAGAAATAAATGTTTTCCTTAGAATAATTAGTATCTATCTAAAGCCATCAACAAATATTAAAGAAGGCTGCCCATTATTATCATTACTTATTCAATATTGTATTAGGACTGTTAGCATTGGTAATAAGAAAGAAAAATAAATTGAAAGAATCAGAATTGGCAAGGAGGAAGCAAAACTTTCATTCTTTGCAGATGATATGGTGGTATATGGAAAAACTGAGAAAAAAATCATCTTAAAATCTCCTTGAAACAATAAATACAGCAAAGTAGCAGGGTATAAAATAAACCCACATAAATCACCAGCATTCATATATATATATATGTATATATATATATATATATATATATATACATATATATATATATATATGCACACACACACACAATGAAACCCAAGAGCAAGAGATAGAAAAAGAAATTCCATTTAAACTCATTATAGATAATATTGCATACTTGGGAATCTCCCTCCCAAGACAAACCCAGAAACTGTATGAACACAATTTCAAATCATTTCTCACCCAAATAAAGTCAGCTGTAAACAATTGGAAAAATGTCTTTTGCTCATGTTAGTTTGAGCTAATATAACAAAAAAATGACAATTCTAACCAAATTAAACAACTTATTCAGTTCCATACCAATCAAACTACCAAATAGCTCTTGTACTGAGCTAGGAAAAAATAATAATAAAATTCTTCTAGATCAACAACAAAAGGTCAAGAAAATCAAGGGAATTGATGAAAAAAATGTAAAGGAAGGTGGCCTAGCTATCAATCTAAAATTTTACTATAAAGTTGGTAGTCATCAAAATTGACAGTTAGTGGGTAAGATATAGAGTATTGGATCAGTGGATTAGGATAGGTTCAATAGAAACTGCAGTAAATGACTACATTACTATTTGACAAATCCAAAGATATCAGCTTCTAGGATAAGAATTTACTATTTGACAAAAGTTGTTGGGTAATCTGGAAAATAGTTTGGCAAAAACTAGACATAGGCTCACATCTCACATCCTTCACCAAAATAAGGTAAAAATGGGTACAGGATTTAGACAAAAAGTGTGACACCATAAACCACTATAGATATGACACTATAGACCAAGAAATACTCTGCCAGATCTATGGAAAGCGGAGAAATTTATGATCAAGAAAGAAATACAGTATATTGTAAGTTGCAAAATGGATTTTGATTATATTAATTTACAAAAAAATTTACACTAATAAAATCAATGCTGCCAAAATTAGAATAACAGAAAGCTTGAAAACAATTTTCAAAGCTAGGATTATGATAAAGGTCTCATTTCTAAAATAGATAGAGAATTGCATCAGATTGATAATTTTACAACTCTTTCCCCAATTGATTAATGGTCAAAGATTATGAAGAGACATTTTTGATATGAAGAGATTAAAATTATATATGTATATATATATATATATATATGAAATCATATGAAAAAAATGCTCCAAATCACTATTGATTAGAGAAAAGGAAATTAAAACAACTATGAGAAATCGCTTCACACCTATCAGATTGACTAAATTGACAAAAAAGGAAAATGATCAATGTCGAAGAGATTGTGGGAGGATTAGGATAGTAATTCTTTATTTGTGAATTACAAAGTGATCCAACCATTCTAGAGAGCAATATGGAACTATTCCCAAAGAGCAATAAAACTGACCATACTCTTTGAGCCAGTAATTCCAATACTAGGCCTCAATCCAGAAGAAATCATAAAAAAAAAATGGGAAATGTCCCATATGTTCCAAAATCTTCATAGCATCTCTTTTTGTTGTGGCAAAGAATTGGAAATTTAATGGATGCCTATCAATTGGGGAATGGTTGACCAAGTTATGTTATATGAATACTATTGTTCTATAAGAAATCATAAAAGGTTGGTCACTAGAGAAGCATGGAATGAATTACAGGATCTGATGCTCAGTGAAGGGAACAGAATCAAGAGAACATTTTACACATAAACACAACATTGTTAGTTGATCAATGTTGATGGATGCAGCTCCTCTCAGTAGTTCAGAGTTGGGACAATAGTATTAGCCCAGCTTTAGACAATGTTATCCTCATCCAGAGAAAGAAAAACAAAACAAAACAAATCAAAACAAACAAAAAATCTTTCAGAATCTATACACTATATTCACTTTTTAAAAAAATTTCATTGGATGTATTTTTCTCTCCTATCTCATAGTTTACACTTTTTCCTTAGTCCTAATTCTCCATGTGCAAAATGGCTCAGTTGTACACAGGTTGAACACAAATCAGTATGTGCAATATTCACCTGTTTGTATGAGGTTGAGCTTTGGGGGATAGGAAGAGGGGGAAGGAAATTAGGGAACTTTAAGCATCTGCCTATGCATATGGATGAATGTTGTAATCCTTTCATATCACGTGTCTGGAAAATAAAATATCAATTAATATATATGCTTTTATGCTGAATTAGTGAATATGAAATATCACCTGCCTACTACAAGTAATATATCAGATTGGGGTATATAATAGCCAGTCCTCTTCAGGTTATATATCTAGTAAGGTCTTATCACAGTGTTATAATTTTGTTTTTGGATCTGTTTAATTTAAAGGATTCTACTTTGTGCCTCTTCTTTCTTGCCATAGCTGACGTATTAAACAATCCTTGTACTTTGTACTGATATCATTGTACTTCAGCTATTTTTCCTTTATTGCTTCCTCTGCAACCAGTCTGAAGCCATCTAGTATTATTTTCCTTAATAGTTTTCTTTATGTACCACATTACTTTTGAACTTAGAATTTCAATTAGCCATATCACTACTTGTTATCTGGAAATACCAGGCCCTATCATTCCTAGTCTTTCTCACAATCACCTTTTCACTACTTGCAAATAATAAGAAAATATATCAGAAGATCATTTATTACATTCACAGAACTTCCATTATAGAATTCTGAGACCCTTAATGGACATAAATTCCAACTGGATATCAATGCTAAAAACAAAAATTACTGTGAGTTTAGACTAATTTACAAATATTATCTCTTTTGTTCCTCACATTAGTAATGTTAGTAATATTATTATACCCATTTTACAGATAAAATAACCAGCCATCTTAGAGTTTAATTGATATAGTTAAGGTCATACATAAGATATTTGAGGCAATAATTGCCTGGAGTTCTCTGCCCCCCACTTCCACCCTTATTGAACTAGCTTGCTTCAAGATGCTACTCATATCCCATCTTCTGTAGGAGTTCTTTTCTAGACCCTGAAAACAGGCACTTATTTATTTTCTTTTTTTTGGATATCTACCATATATGTATATATATATATATATATATATATATATATACATATATATATATATATTCTTTTTAATATGGGTATCCAGTATTTCTTTGAAAATAGACAGAATTAAAAATGCTTGTTAACTAATTATAATGGATAGTTACTTAACTACTGTTCAGTTGCTTAAATGGTATAGAATATATAATGCCCCACTGTGCTATTTGAAATTTATGAAGTAGCAAACAATTTTGTAGGGCACGGTGTCATCTTAATGTAGTTTTCCAATAAAATATCTCTCTTTCCTATACAATAAAAATGTAGATTCCTTGAAAGAGTGTTGTTATTGTTAATTTTTTTTCAGTCATGTCTTTCTTTTCACGAAAAGGACATTGTTATTGTTAGGCATTTTATTCCTCCAGGATTAAGTGTCATGCACAAAATCACACAACTAGTTAGATTTGAACTCATGAAACTGAGTATTGAATTCCTAGTCCAGTGCTTTAATAAAGCTGCATTTCCTTTAAAAGTTACAATAAAAGAATTTACTCTGCTCAATGTCTCTAATAGCAAACATCAAGAAAGGTACAAAAGAAGAAAATGCATATTTTATGAAGGTTTTCATCATGATGAAGGAAACCAGGCACAGAATCATTGTGGAAGAGAGATGATAAATTTGTCTAGATCCTGCATTGTAAACAATATCATGAAAGATGCACCACATCCAAGAACAATGAAAGGATTCCAGGAAGAGAAAGTGACTAAATATTTTCAAACAAAAAAACAACAACAAAAGAATGAAGAAAATTAAAACCTCACTTTATCACATACATTTAAATTTACAAGTTCTACATTTTTCCCAGAAAAAATAAATACACCATGAGTTGGTCCTAAAATTAAAGAGGGAAGAAAAAGATTTTTAATGTGAATGGGAAGGGCCAGAAAGGAGCAAACCTAACTCTCATCAAAATTTGGTCAAAGAGGTAATAACATATTTACTCAATTCAGTACAAAAGTGTATCTTGCCCTATAAGAATGTAGAAGGAGGAAAAGATAAGAGGAGAGTGTTAAAAGAGAGGGAAGACTGGAGGATGGCATAGTCTGAAAAAAAAACTTTTGAGGAGGGACAAAGTTAAAGGGAAATAGAATTGAATAAACAGGGGGGAAATAGAATGGAGGCAAATAGCAAAAGTAACTGAAATAAATATTTTGAAGTATGCTTCTCTGATAAATATCCCATTAGTCAAACATAAAGAATGTTTGTGTTAAAATAGAATTTTATGGGAAGAAATCCAAGTTGTTAAAAATAATTTTGCATTTTTTTTCTCTTTCACTTTGGGGTCAACTGTCTTTATTTACTCCTTCTAACTGGCCTAATGATGAAAAAGTTCTTATGAGTTACCAGCATCATTTTCCCATGTAGAAATGTAAGCAGTTTAACCTTATTAACTCCCTTATGATTTCCCTTTCCTATTTATATTTATGCTTCTCTTGAGTCTTATATTTGAAGATCAAATTTTCTGTCCTACTCTGAACTTTTCATTTCCTACTGAAAATTTTCCTAAGTTTAAATCCCCCTAATTCACTTAACATTTAACTTTTTCCTAAAAGATTATGCTGTTTGGCTAGTGAGTTGGTTCTTGGTTGAAATCCAAGCATTTTTGCTTTCTGGATTAACATATGCCAAGTGCTTGGTTCCATTTATATGGAAGCTCCTAAATCTTCTCTTATCCGGATTGTCATAGTTCTATGACACATGAATTCTTTTTTTTGAGAATAAAATTGCAATATTTCCTCCTTGAATTTGGGACCCTGGGAGTTTTCATTTTGTGATCTTTTTCAGGACATTATCAGTGGATTGTTTCAATTTCTATTTTTACCCTGTTGTTCTAGAACAGGGTTGCTCCACCTTACTTTTTAAAAGTTTTTTTTTTCATTGAAACAATAAACAATTGATTTTGATTTGTGATTTAGTAAGTTGCTTGGCTTCATTTACTGAAGCATTTTTAGTAAACCCACATGGGATCCCATAAAATCACATTGTGGGCTGCATTTTGGACAGCCCTGTTTTAGAATACCAGAGCACTATGACTGGATAATTTCCAAAACTTAGTGTATAAGTTGTTTCATTTTGTTTTGTTTTGGTCATGGTTTCCAGGTAGTACGGTAATTTTTAAATTCTGTTTCCTTGATCTGTTTTACAAGTCAGTTGCTTTTCAATTGAGATATCACATATTGTCTTCTATTTCTTTCATTCTTTGGGTTATTTTTTTAAATTGTTTCTTGATTTCAATTCTAATTTTTTTTGTAGTTTTTGCTAGGAAATGGGGTAAAGTGGCTTGCCTAAGGCCATACAGCTAGGTAATTATTAAGTGTCTGAGGCTGGATGCTTTGTGATTTTAAATGAGGTTCGGGTTCGTTCCTGTAAACGACACTGTCACTGTCGCTGACACCAGTAAAAATGAAAGTAATTTAATTATACAATACAAGGAATAGATTGCTTACAATAGTATCCAATACAGCAGATAATACATAAAAGACAAAGGATTATTAATAAATATAATCAAAGAAGAGAAAGATAAAGAAAACATCACCAATTTGGAGGAGTACCAACTTGTTTTCTCAGGGCCGGGGGATCCCTGTGGGTGATGGCCTATGAGTTCCAATTGGGAGAGAATTCCAGGCAGGATGTCTCCTCCATGGATGAGATCCCAGAGAGGAGAAGGGGCTTAGAATTGTTATACCTTTGAGTACAAAGGAGGCTTAGAGCCTTCTAAGTTAAATGGAATCCAATTCCCTTTTGGCTTCAGGTCCAGGTACATTGAATCGATATGTTATTTTTTAAGGGGGATGCCATTTATGGGGCTGTAAGGCTTATTTTTATTAAACATCAGCACTGGGAGGATAGCCAGTCCTCCCAATCCTGTTTTCTCTTCCCCAGGAATGGCTAGTTCCTGGGATGTCAGAAATACAGCCAAATCACATAAGGAATACTCTAAATGGTGAGTTCATATACCGGTCATTGCCTAGTTCATATACTGGTCATTGCCTCAATAATGGCCTTCATACATATTGAAAAGACCTTACACTAATAATTTGGTAATTATTAATTAGGAATTAGGAATTATCAATTCATTTGGCCTTAAGGCCTCGAGGGATGTATGAAGGCGGGACTACAGGAATAAATTGATTAAAAATTTGTTTCATTCTGGTATACATATAACAATTACATACACAGAGTAACAAGAAGAAAACCAATAATAGTAATATAGGAATAGCTAAGCTGTTAAAATATTTGGTAGCAGTTGGCGATTTAAACAAGAAATCATATGAACAATGATTAGTATCAGAAGTTACTAAATGAGAGGCCTCGATTACACGTCCTGCAACTATATGAGTCTGTATTCAATGTTCATTCAAAGCACACTGGTTGGACTCTAATAGTTTCTTCAGGACATGGGATTGATCAAGAATAGCAATTAAAGGTTGTAGAGATAAAGAAGTATATGGAAGAGGTAACAATTTGGGTACCCAAGTCAAATTCTTAACAACATCTGCATCAGGGGGAAAAGTAAAAATCATCACCCTGCCAGTGTAAGAAAGAAACATTAGTAAGACATCCAGAAAAAGGGGAAACTTGGGAAACAGAAAGAAGGTCAATAGCATTATTAGAAGCTATACAAATATACTCAGAAGATACTTCATATAACAGAAAAGTTAGAAGAGGATACATAGTTAAGTCACATAGATTAGAAGAGTTTAAGAGAAGGCAGGGCTCCAACTGCCAGGTCATCATCCCACACACAATGCCTTTGTTAGTAGAAGTATAGTACTGTAAAGTAGGAGTCATATTATTTTGATCTATATAGTTGCTATATATGTATGGTAAAGCAAAATAATCATGCAGTACAAAAGGGATTACATGGAATTGACACATAATTTTCCATACATGGACTTGATAACATACTACAGTCCCACTACACCAAAGAGAAGTACATTGAGTTTGTTCATGTTTAAGTTGCTTCCAGCCATTTGCCATTGTTGGGACCACACTATCGCCAAAATGAGTGTCTCCTTCTTGCAATAATTTATGGGCATTTTCCTTTTGTACCAAGTATACGTACTTTGTAAAGAACATTTAGTCCAATTAAACAAAGGACTTTATTGATATCAAACAGTATGTTAGCTAAAGTACTATCATTAAAAACTTGTAAGAATGGGCCTTGGTATTTTAAAGTATTTTGGTGTAGTAGGATCATCATGGGAAGCCAATTAGCATTAATTGTTAAAGCTTGAGATACATCCTGCCCAGTACTGCATAGTCTGCTGGCCAAGGTCTCAAGATCTATAGAATTTACCATACCCAAAACAGTTCCTGCTCCACCAAGGAGGGTATCATACCAGGCTCTTTTAAGAGGTTCTATTATAATGGAATACAATTTTATTTTGGGAAATAGAGGTGTTTACACATGATTTGGGAATTCATATTATAGAAGGAGGATGTTTATCAGGTGAAGTTTCCGGCAACAATAATAAATATTGTACTCATGTAATTCGGTTAACTATAGCAGAAACATTGGAGCAGAATAACTACTGGTATCTATTTTCACCAGTAACAGTTATATTACAAGTAAGGTTATCTATATTCCACTGTGCACAATTCTCAGTTAGTTTTTGTTCCATCACTTCAAATCTTAAATCTGGAGAAGTAAATAGCAGAGGAGTAATGCAACATGAGATGTTTATTAGAGAGGAGATAGTAAGGTGAAGTGGAGCAGTTCCTTGCAAAACTGCAAATATAGGTGAGGGGGCTCTAAAGAACATGCCATTAGTAGTAGCCCAATTAGCAGCATTACAATTCTGATTTGCTGAACAGTTGAAGCTCCCTTGCTGTCTGGAAATTGTAGCACTCCAACATCTAAGTTGAATTTTAGTAGCTGGGTTTCTTAGTTGAGACACTGGAGTCCAAGTCCATATAGTTCGATATAAGCAATAGCCTACAAGACACTTAATTACGTAAAAACATTTGAGTTAGAGGTACATAATACCAAGCATCATCTCCAGGATAACATACAATGGCAGTATTATTATTCCCTTGGGCTATTAATTCAGCTGGCCTAGGAATGTCTGTAGGGTGTCTTTTTATCCATACTTTATTTCCTGGGATTGCCTTCTTAGGTACCCACTGTATTTTATCCAAGCTTCTAAATCCTTGATCCCCTCTAGTAGTCTTATCAGGGGATTGGGTTTTTTCTGTCCATTGTCCAATAAAATGTGGTAATATAACCATTTGACATATCTTCTCCCCAGTTTTACAGGAGTGGAATTCATAGGAATTATGTAGACAAACTTTAATTTCTCCTCTATAATCATTATCTATTACTCCTCCCAGTACATGTACTTGTGCCTTATTGGCCAAGATGGATCTAGAGAATATCTGAACATAATATCCAGGAGGTAATTTAACTCCAATACCAGTATTATATAACAATTGGCCTTGAGGTTTTATTTCTACATCATGTATTACATATAAATCATAGTCTGCTGACCCAAGTGAGGCCCTCCAAGGTTCCCTAGCATTATCATGAAATCTCCATCATTGTATGGTGGGAATATTTGACAGTCTCCTTATTTGTAAATTAGGTGTCATCATTCAGGATAAGGGAGTACCCTCTCCATCAGCTAGTGGTCTATTATTTAATTGTAAGGGCTTCAAAAAGATTTTCCATCCATTTACTGAAGCTATTATTATCACTTAGTTTTCTTAATGTTTTCTTAAGTAAACCATTCATTCTTTCTATTAGTCCAGCTGCTTATGGGTAATATGGGATATGATAGATCCATTCAATGTTATTAAAATTACAATAAACATCAGTCTCTATTCCTTTAAAATGTGTCCCGTTATCACTTTGAATTTGCATAGGGGAGCCATAATATAAAGATATAATTTCAATAGTCTTACAAGTATTATTTTTTATTTAATTTTATTTTTTAATTATCATTTTGTACGAATTTTTTTACATTAATAAAATATTCTTGTTTAAGAGTAAACAAAATACTCCTCCCCCTTAATATAGACTTGCTTGGGCAATAAAGTAAAGGGGAGAGAAAAAAATAATAGTAATAATTGTAGGTATGGCCAGGTGGCACAATGGACAAAGCACCAGCCCTGGGGCCACGAGCATCCAAGCCCACATCCAGCCCCCGTAGACCCAACAATCACCCAGCCGTGTGACATGCAAGCCAACCAATCCCCACTGCCCTGCAAAAACCTAAAAGAAGAAAAGAAATACCCAAAATAAAATAAAATAGTAATAATAGTAGGGGTGGCTGGGTGGCAGACAGAGCATTGGCCCTTGAGCCAGGAGCACCTGGGTCCAAATCCGGCCTCAGACATCCAAAGATCACCCTTGCTATGTGGCCCTGTGCAGACCACCCAGCCCCCTTTTGCCCTGAACCCTCACCCAAATAATAATAATAAAAAATGTGCTTCAGTCTTTGTTCCAACACCAACAACTCCGTCATGGGTGGACCGCATTCTTTATGGTAAGTCCATCGCAAAAGTTACTTCCATATTTTTCCAACTTTGCCATTGCTGATTGCAACTCCCTCCTTTCTTATTTTTCCACTACCACGTACTATATTTTCTTTCTCCTTTCATGCTGACTGTGCTGTAGGGTAGCTGAGTGGCGCAGCAGACAGATCCCTGTTCCTGGGGCCAAGAAGCCCTGAGCCCCCATACCACCCCTTAGGCCCAGAATCCACCTGGCCCTATGGTCCTGGACAGGCCATCCAATCACAGCCCCTTGCAAGAAGTAAAAAAAAAAAAATGTGTTATATCTGACCACTCTCTCCCCATGGTCCATCCTCTCCTCCTTTATTCACATCCCCATCCCTTCCCCCTGCTCCCCCCCTCCTTCTTATTCCAGATGCCTATACCCCATTGAGTATATATGCTGTTTCCTCTCCTAGCCACTTCTGATGAGAGCAAAGGTTCCCTCATTCCCCCTCGCCTGCCCCATTCCATATCATTTCAATAGCTCATTGTAAAAAAAAAAAATCTTTTTATATGAAATATCTTGGCCTATTCCCCCTCTCTTTTTTCTTTCTCCCATTACATTTCCCTTTTTTTTTCCTATTGACTCCATTTTTACACCATATTTTATCTTGAATTCAGCTTTCTCCTGTGCTTCAACTATAAAAGTTCCCTCTACCTGCTCTATTAACTGAGAAGGTTCATATGAGTATTATCAGTGTCATTTTTCTATGCAGGAATACATGCAGTTCGTCATCATTAAGTCCCTCATATTTTCCCCTTCTCCTCCAATCTCTATGCTTCACCTGAGTCCTGTTGCTGAAGATCAAACCTTCTGTTCAACTCTGGCCATTCCAACAGGAACATTTGAAATTCCCCTGGTTCATTAAAAGTCCATCTTTTTCCCTGGAAGAGGACATTCAGCCTTGCTGGGTAGTTCATTCTTGGCTGCATTCTAAGCTCTTTTGCCTTCCAGTATATTATATTCCAAGCCCTATGAGCTTCCAATGTAGTTGCTGCTAAGTCCTGTGTGATCCTGACTGCAGCTCCATGATATTTGAACTGTGTCCTTCTGGCTGCTTGTAATATTTTCTCTTTGACTTGGAAGTTCTGGAACTTGGCTATAATATTCCTAGGGTGTGTTTTTTTGGGATCTCTTTCTCAGGGGGATCGGTGGATTCTCTCCATTTCTACTTTGCCCTCTGCTTCTAGAATATCAGGGCAATTTTCCTCTAGTAATTCTTTGAAAATGATGTCAAGGCTCTTTTCCTGATCATGACTTTCAGGTATTCCAATAATTTTTAAATTATCTTTTCTAAGTCTATTTTCCATATCAGTTGTTTTTTCAATAAGATATTTCACATTTTCTTCTAATTTTTCATTTTTTTGGCTTTGAAGTATTGATTCCTGATTTCTGGCAAATTCATCAATCTCCCAGAATTATATTCTTTGTCTCAAGGATTTGTTCTCCTCAGAGAGTTTTCTTATCTCTTTTTCCATCTGGCCAATTTTGCTTTTTAAGGCATTCTTCTCCTCAATAACTTTTTGAACTGTTTCATCCATTCGACCTAAGCTGGTTTTTAGCATGCTATTTTCTTCAGCATTTTTTTTTTTTGGATTTCCTTAACTAAGCTGCTGACTTCATTTTCTTTTTCTTCCTGCATCTCTCTCCTTTCTTTTTCCAGTTTTTCTTCCAACTCCTTCATTTGATTTTCAAAGTCTTTTTTGAGCTCTGTCATAGCCTGAGCCCAATTTCTGTTTGTCTTGGAGTCTTTAGATGCAGGAGCTTGTGCTTCCTCATCTTCAGACTGAGTATTTTGATTCTTCTTGGGCTCATATGCAAAATATTTCTCAATGGTTTTCCTCTTGTTTCTCTGCTTGCTCATTTTCCCAGTCTGGGCCTGGTTTGGGGCTGCTTCCTGAGCTTTTGGGACACTCCCACAAGGGTCTCAGTGTGTGAGGCTCTGTCCTACCTCCTGGTCTGTGAATGACCCTAAGTGTCCACCTCTGCCATGGGGCTGAGGTGGGGGGGGCCTGCTGTTCTATGGGGGGGCTTAGACTGCTATCAGAATCTGAATGTGGTCAGAGCCCCAGAGTCCTGTTCCAGAGGCAGAGGACAGAGCTCTGCAGTGTCTCTTCATTCCCCTCCCTCAGCTCAGTGGGCTCATGCCCTGGGGGCTCCTGCTTACTGGTTCGACTACTTCTGTTTCCCGGATCTGGGCTGCTGAAAGACCTAGCAGCTTGCTGTGTGCCCTGAGGGCTGGGCTCCACATTCTCACTCTGGCAGAGGTCCCCTGCTGTTCCTCCACTTTGTTCCTGGTGCTCCCCGGGGTGCAGGTCAGGAGACTCCCCCGCTGCTGTGACCTGCGTCTCCCAGCTCCCTGGGGCTGCCTCTGGGAGGCTGAAGTTCTTTGCCTCTGGCGGGCCACCCCTCTGGCAGGCTGCCCCTCCGACCCTGGGGAGAAGAGCCTTTCTCCTCTTTTCCAGGTTACCTTGAGTAGGAGAACTGACTCACTGGGTCCCGTTATGGGTTCTGTCTCTCGAAAGTTTAGTTAGAGTCCTTAGTTTCAAGTTTTATCAGAGAGCTCCTAAGACTCCATCCCTTCTTGTCACCATCTTGGCTCCCTACAAGTATTCTTTTGAGTTGCTCATCTATATGGACAAGCAATTAATTTTCCTGAATAAGTATTTACACAAGTGCAAGCATATTGGCACCCTTGATTTAAAGGTAAATGGCCTATCTAATCAATCTGCCAAACTTGGGCAGGCAAAGTGCCTCTAGCCAATTCTCCAGTTATAGTTTGGGGTATGGAACACTGACTGAAGAGCTGGCATTGGGGGCACTCTTTTGTTATCTGTTTAAAAAGATCCAAGGGAATATTAATTCCTCTAGCCAATGCCCACCTGTAAGATGCAAGAGTGCCATGATGACCTGTAGTAGTGTGAATCCATTTTCCTAGTGTCAACTCATCCCTATTGTTTGGGGACACTATCTGTAAGACCTTTCCTTCTAGTTTTGATAGTTCATCAACTGGAATGTTATACTCACGTTCCACCGAATCAGTCTTCACATGGGCATCTACATGAAACACAGACACGTTAGTTTTCTGACACCATTCCCACATTTGTTGCCACAGGCTTCTGGCCCAAACCTCTTTGTCCCGTATTCTCCAGCCATGTTTTTTCCACATGGGCATCCATACAGCCAATCCATTAGCAACTGCCCAGGAATTGGTGAACAGGTGGCATTGTTTACCTTGTTCATGTTGCAAAGCTTGAAAAGCTGCCATGAGTTCTGCCCATTGGCCACTTTGACCTTCACCTGTTGTTTCTAAAACTGTTCCACTCGTGGGATTATAGGCCACAGCCTTACAATGCCTTTTGTATCCCACATATTTGGCAGAGCCATCAGTAAACCAAGTGTGTTTCTTTTGTTCCTCCATTAAGGCGTTAAAACCTTGGTTCCAAGAAACAGGTGATTGTTCATATTGTTTCATAGCCTCTTCCACAGGGGTGTTATTAATAGGCAATTCCAATACTTTTTCATGTAAAGCTGACACACCCTGTTTCCCAATTTTAACTGTTTTGTAAATACCATTTCCATTATTCTTGTGCATGTCCAATCTTATGGGAAGCAGGGGTTCCTAGAATCCAACTCATAATAGGAAGAGCAGGTCTTAAAATTACATCATGACTTAATGTTATATACTCAGTTTCAATTAAAGCTAATATGTAACTAATAATTGTTGCTCAAAAGGGGTATAATTTTGGCCTACAGGGGGCACCTTTTGAGACCAAAATCCTAATGGGACATTCTTCCCTTGCTGTTTCTGCCAGAGACTCCAGTCAGCATATTCATTCATAGTTGAAACCTGCAATTCTATTGGTCCTTCTTTCACTGGCCATAAATCTAAGGCAGTCTGAATTGCTCTTTGCTTCTTCAAATCCGTGAGTCTCTTTTTCTCCCCATTCAAATTCATATTGTTTCCTTGTAACTTTATAGAAAGGTTGTAAGGTTGTAAGATCTGTCCCAAATAATCCTATAAATTTCTGAGCTTCCTTTTTGTCTCGGGGAATAGAAAAATCTAATATTTTCTGTTGGGCTTTAGGCAATATCTCTCTCTGTGCCCTTTGTTCCAAATTATACGCAAGAATTTTACACTTTGGGCTGGTCCCTGAATCTTATTGGGATTTATTTCCCATCCCTTCTTTTTCATATGGTCAATTAATTGTGTAAGGCGCTGCTCTACTTGTGATAAAGTTTGTGCCTGAATCATGATATCATCTATATAATGAGTTATTTTAACTTCTGGCCACTGCAGTTCATCTAAATGCTCAGCCACAATTCTGTGACAAATTGTTGGGCTGTGTAAATACCCTTGCGGTAGTATGGTAAAAGTATACTGTCTTCCTTGCCATGTAAAAGCAAACTGGTCCCATTGTTTAGAATCAATGGGTATAGTAAAGAAAGCATTTGCTAAGTCTATTACTGCATACCATGAACCAGGATAGGACTGCATGGCTTCTATTAAAGTTATATTATCAGGGACAGCTGCCTACAGGGGAGGGGTAACTTTATTTAATTTTTTATAGTCAACTGTCATTCTCTAGGACCCATCAGATTTCTTTACTGGCCAAACTGGATTGTTCCATACATTAGTGGTAGGAACAAGCACTCCTGCTTGTCCATATTCCTTTATTGTTTGTGTTATGTCTTCTGTGCCCCCAGGAATTTTATACTGTTTTTGCCTGACTGTCTGAGTCGGTGTGGGGACTGTGACAGGAGGCATTAACAGCTTGCCTACTACCACCGATATTCTCAAAGTACGTATAGCAAATTGATATCGGCCATCAGGTAAATGTAGGGTCATTCCTTTTAAAATATAAATTCCAATTATATATTCAGGGATAGGTACAATGACAACCTTATACTCTCTTTTAGGAAAGGTGTCTATTTTCATCATTAAAGATACGTGTTTGGCTTCTATTTCAGATCCTCCTAATCCAGAAATAGTCACAGGAATCCCATGCCTAAATTTTGATGGATTTCCATAATTCAATGTGGCCTCAGCCGAGGTGTCCACAAGGGCATTTGTTTTTGTAGTTGATCCATTCCTCCAAAAAATCACTAAGGGGACATGAGCTCTATAATCAGTATGGAGGGTATGGACATGAAGGGTTTGGCCTGCATCCTATTCATCTTTGAAGTGATCTAGGTACAGATAAAGTGAACTAGAGGTGGCAGGAGGTGCAGAAGGCTTGGTACTTAAGGCTGAAAAAACTTTCCCTTTCCCTCCTGTTTTATTCTTGTATAGTTGGTACATTTCTGAAGTACTTATTCCATCTATCTCTTTCTTTCTTACTCCTGCTTTTAATAGTGCAGAAAACATATCCTTCCGAGACACCCTATTGTCAGTTTGATTATGAAATTTATTCCAATTTGATTTCTGTTCTCCTCCACTATTAAGCTCTCCCAGATCTCCTAACTGAACAAGTTTATCAATAACATTCCCCAAAGTCTTTCCTGTAGATGCCACCAATTAAGTTAAAACCAAATGTTTGTAAACAGAAGGGGCTGTTTTTACAATAGGAGCTCTGTGACTTGCTAATAGGTGACATCAATGTATGTATTAGCATTCCCTGCAACAATAGCAATTTTCATGACTTCCTCCTTAAGTCCCTATCCCATCTTTAAGAGTATACCAAGGGCAGGGAGTGTAAGGCCACATAGAGTTATCGGGGTATTGCTGCCTTATCCCTGCAATTACTAAAGCCAATAGGTTGGTGTCACCCTGTCCTCTATTAGCATGGTCTCTGATAGTCCCTTGAACATGAGGGTTTATGGTTAGACTGTGGAATTTCCTACAATTATTACTATCTACCCACACTCCTCTGGCACCTCCATCAACAAGTCTTACTACCTAAGTAATAAGAGGCTCAGCAGGTTTTTGAGTAAATCTAGTAAGCAAATCTGAAACTTCCTGTTGTGGAAAGTCCTCTGTCATATCCACCTGAGCTTCAGGTTGCCTTGTTCTTCTTTCAATTTTTCTTCTGGTTATAGGTGTAGCTTTTTCTATTGGGGGATCAACCTCTCCAACTTCAGGAATTGCATCCTTAATTATTTCTTCCCATATTTCATCATCTTCATCCCAAATATCCCCTCCCATCTATCAGGGTCCCATTCTGGGGTGGCAGAAGCAACTGCATGTACCCTCTTTTTATTAACCTTTCATCATCTATTCTTGTACTTATACTGAGCTACTCTAACAGCAGCCTTTCCTGCTACATGCTGATAGTTCTGAGCCTGATCTCCTAAAATGAAGTTCTGACACTGCAGCATAGACATCTGTCCCTGTAAGTCAATCAATTCTTTCTCTAATTGAACTTTCTCTTCCTCTTTATTATCCAAAGCCTGACATACCTTAGGATATGCAGTTAAAAGAGCCCATCCCCTCCTGCAAATACCATTCATCTCCTTTCCTTTTTCTATGATAATTTTACTTAAGCACTCAGTAAATTGGGGATGCATTCCATCCCTAATGGGCTTTCCCAATCTTCACACCAGCATGCATTTTGAGCCCAAACCTTTGCTAAAGACAAGAAATGAGGGTCCTCCCATCCCGGTACTTAGACAGGGACAGGGATTTCTGTACTTTTCTTAAAGAGAGGCATTTGCACAACTAATCCTGTTCATGATGCCAATTTATGTTTTGTGATTTTAAATAAGGTTTGGATTCGTTCCTGTAAATGACACTCTCACTGACACCAGTAAAAAGTAAAGTAATTTAATTATACAATATAAGGAATAGATTGCTTACAATAGCATCCGATACAGCAGATAATACATAAAAGACAAAGGATTATTAATAAATATAATCAAAGTAGAAGAGAAAGATAAAGAAAACATCACCAATTTGGAGGAGCATCAACTCGTTTTCTCAGGGCCGGGGGATCCCTGTGGGTGACAGCCTATGAGTTCCATTTGGGAGAGAATTCCAGGCACAATGTCTCCTCCATGGATGAGATCCCAGAGAGGAGAAGGGGCTTAGAACTTTTATACCTTTGAGTACAAAGAAGGCTCAGAGCCATCTAAGTTGAATAGGATCCAATTCCCTTTTGGCTTCAGGTCCAGATAGATTGAATCAATATGTTATTTTTAAGGGGGATGCCATTTATGGGGCTGTAAAGCTATTTTTTATTAAACATCAGCACTGAGAGGATAGCCAGTCCTCCCGATCCTGTTTTGTTTTCCCCAGGAATGGCTAGTTCCTGGGATGTCAGAAATACAGCCAAATCACATAAAGCATACTCCAAATGGTGAGTTCACATACCGGTCATTTTCTAGTTTATATACCAGTCATTGCCTAAATTATGGCCTTCATGCATATTGAAGAGGCCTTACACTAATAATTTGGTAATTATTAATTAGGAATTAGGAATTATCAATTCACTGGATTTGAACTCAGGTACTCCTGACTCCCAGACCAGTACTCTGTTCCACCTAGCAACCCCTCAATTCTAATTTTTAAGAAATCATTTTCTTCAGTGAAATTTTCTTACATTTGGCCAATTTTAATTTTTAATAAATTCCCTTCTTCTTTGAATTTCTTATTTTTTCATTTAGTCTAATCTTTGTATTATTTACTGTTTCATTTTACATCAGTTCCATGTAAAAACCATTTTTAACATTAATTTTTTAATAGTTTAATTTCCAAATTGTCTCCCTTTATGTGCTGTCAGAGTTTTGCATTGGCCTGTGTTTTACTCTCACCCTGGTGCTACAGACCCTTCCTGCTATCATTCTAAATTGTCTATAGTGACTGTGGGCTGAGAGGCATGTAAACCACTGCTGCTGCAACTGCTTCAGGAACCTCAAGGTCTATTCCTGGCTTACTTGTGCCCAGTTTGTGCTAATAGGTCCTATACTTGACTATGCTCCTTTCTTACCATGGTGGAACAAACCTTTTCTGCCTGCCTTCTAAATTGTCTTGAACAGGAAATTTGTTTCACTCAATCTTTTGTGAGTTTTATCTCTCTAGAATTTATTTAGAGTTGCTATTTAAAAGTATTTAGATGGATTTGGAGGAGAGCGCAGGTGAATCTTTGACTTAATTCTGCCATCTTGGCTCTGCTTTCCTATTCTCTGGACAGCTTTTCTCTACCAGAATCATGCATTCCACTCATGGAACTTTATTTTTATTATAAATAATGTGGTTATTTTCTTTGACAATGAAAATCATATTTCCAAAAAAAAGAAAATCATACGTCCATGCAACTTCAAAAAATATTCTCAGAAGATTCCTTTTGTGTATCTTTCTTTTCCACTGTTTCCTGCTCAGAATCTCTTTATGTTTTCTTCCTTCACTAGGATAAGTTTTTGAGGGCAGAAACTTTCTTGTTTACTTGTATTCGCATGTTCTATGCTCAAATCAATTGCTGACACATAAAAAGGATTCTATGAGATAGTAAGAGTTCATCAAAACTATTGTATTATTCTATCTATCCATCTGATCCCTATCTAAATATTAATTAAGAAGTGTTTTCTCTTAATAGTTTCTTTTAAATTTCAAATATTTTTAAAGATTCCTATTTATCAAGATAATACATTACTACAATGAGGCAACAATTTTATTTTCCCATGGAGGAGATAAAGTAGAATAAAAAATTTCAACTCTGAAGACTTATGTAATTATGATGGGAAAGACAGGATATAAGACATGCTAAATTATAGTAATAAATCCTGTTATTTTATTGGCATAAGACATTCCTGGATAAACTAAAGCTCTTTATCAACTAATCCTCTTCAAAGACTGTTTAGCACATGGCAAGTTTAAGTGACTTGCTAAAGGATTATATAATCAATATATTTCAAAGGTGGGGCTTGATTGCAGGTTTTCCTGGATTAGAAGCTGCGTCTATATCAACTGTATGCCACAGTTATGCTGAAATAAAGTAAAATGGAGTACCCAGATGGGTGTAAAGGATACAAAAGTATTCTTTAATAAATCAACAATTTTGCTCAAACTATCCAATGCACAGTGTTACTATTTCTCCAGTTTGTCACAAAATTTCCCTTCCTAATACTCTCTGTTATCCTTTTAACTGTACACATGAGATTGCTTCTTAGATTCCATACCACTCAAAATATTTTTGAAAGTATTTGCTAGTAATTTACCTCTTAAGGGAAGCTTTCAGGCTATGTTTTTAACATTTAAATATAACTGCCACTCATGTTAACAGCAAAAGTTTTTCGCTTTGTTCAGTGTGAAGTGATAGTTCTGCAAGCACAAGCTTATTTGACTATTAAGTTTTTGGAGAAGAGAAAATGAAAGAATGACAAGGATTTATGGCAAACATCATCATCTCATCCTGCTGGAGTTTTCTCTGGAGTTGGCAGGGAGAGTCACATTTGTATGCTTAAAGCAGTAGATACTTTAGAATACCCATTGTATGATATCAGAGAGTTAAGCAGCAATGGATTCCAACTAAATCTAGGGATAAAGATACATTGAAGGAATCAAAGAACAAATAATTTCTAACAATCTAACTCATTTTCTGTCACCATTCTAGATAAGAGAAGATTAAAGAGAAGATCTAGTTCTTCCTATAAAATGTTGTATAATAACATTTAGGAGATGCCATCTACATATACAAAATTAA
The DNA here is from genome assembly GCF_037893015.1 of Macrotis lagotis. Taxonomy (NCBI): domain Eukaryota; kingdom Metazoa; phylum Chordata; class Mammalia; order Peramelemorphia; family Peramelidae; genus Macrotis; species Macrotis lagotis. The sequence goes on from NC_133666.1 coordinate 349,699,038, forward strand.
CTTTGTATAATGCAAAAACAAGTAAAAAATTGTAAGGTATATTAGTGGGGAAAATGTTCAATAACAATTGAAAACTGTGAAGATTTTATAGATGATATGAGCCTTAATGCAAAACTGATTACTCTTATCCACAATTTTTGTATGTAAGAAGTGGTTAAAATATCCTGTAGAAATGATTAGGAAATATTGTACTAGAAACGTTAATTTTGCAATAAAAGAAAAAAAAAGAAATCAAAGGAATTAGAATTGGATGAGGAAATATAATGATATGATAGTATATTAGACAATTCTGGAGAATCAACTGAAGAATTACCTGAAATAATGAAGAACTTTAGTAAAAGTTCAGAATATAAAATAACCCCCATAAATCCTCATCATTTCTGTTTATTACTAATAAAATTCAGCAGCAAGAAATAGAGAAATTACATTTAAAATAAATATAGAAGACATATTGGAAGACTACTAAAGCATATACACACACATACATATATATATATATATGTATATATATATCTGTACACCCACATGTATATTATATTATACAAAGAAACAAAGTAATAATAGAACTTTCCTTAAAATTCTGTCTCAAGAATTAATATTTAATTTCTTTCATCCATCTGTATTTGAGATATCTGTGGTTTTTGTTTGTTTAAATTCGCATTGTCATTTTATCTCTGGCTAAATTATAATTGATAGATTTAGATAGAAAAATAGATAGATGATGGATAGATATCTCCATCTCTAACTGTATTATCTGTATTTATATCTATGGGCAATATCTATATCTAGCTATATATGTCCAGGTCTTTTTATATAACAGTTTCCTTAAGTATTTTCTGGGAGGGGAGGATATTAAAAAAGCAAATTCTGTTTTATTGAAGTTTTATATCCCCTGACCTAGTATTTATTAAAAAGTATGATTGAATGTTTTCAAAAATTTAAGACTTACTGCCAGGTGCCAGGTAGTGGGAAAAAACCTAGAAGATCAAAGGCAATCTCCCTGTCTGACTCAGAGGCTCAGAATGTCTTCATGCAGCAATGTTTTAAAAACAATTTTAAGGCATTATAAAGACAGGAAAGTGCTATGGGTAACTGAATTACTAAAGTTCATTAGTATGATAGAAGGAAAGAGATAAAAACAGACAGATACAGATAAAGAGTGACAAGGCAAAAAAGACAAAGAAAGAGAAAGTGATCATGGAATTTAATAAAATGTGATTACCTTTTCACAAATATTTCTTTATTGTCCTTGATTTTTCACCATATATATATATATATATATATATATATATATATATATTTCTTTTTTCCTATAATATTTTTTCCTGTTTTCTTGTATTATTTTATTTTTGTTTTATTAATTTAAAAAAACTGACAGGGTTTGGATGAACTGACACAAAGCTAAGAAAACATAGAATATTTTCCCCAATGATTAGAATACTGTAAACAACTTTGAAATATATCAGAATTCCGATGAATGAAAGACCAGCATGTTTTCCATTTTCTCTCAGGAAATTGATCATCTCTAATTCTTTCCTATAAGAACAGGCACTTTAGAAAGGAGGGAAAACCATTGGAAAGTGGCAGTGACAGAAAAAATGATAAACTTTTTTTTTACAACAAAATTAAAATAAAATGCAGAGGTGCTTTAGCATGCAAACCAAAATTGAAATGGCATAAAGATTGCAAAAAAATGCCTGCAAATTCATATGCTTTTGTTTTCTTATTTTACTAATTTATATTTGCTGTTAAATAAATGACACTTCTACAGTTAACTAATCATAAATTTATCTAAAATATTCAGTATGTAGAGAGTGACTTTTCAATAAAAATATACTATGGTTTTTGAAAACTGTCATCTTCATTACTCTTACTAATGAAAATTAAAAGTCAGCATTTGGTTTAGAAAATGAGAAATAAATATAATTTTAAAATTTATGCAGACCTCAGTAAGTTTTATTCTATGTAGGGCATCACTTAACTTTCCCTTATATTAAAATTTGACTGGTTCAAGCCAAGTCTTTAAAGTCTCTTCCAATTTTACAATTCTGTTGGTCTATAAATAGATATTTGCAGCATCTATTCAAGTTTTAGGCAAGGCTTCTAAATATAAGTAGGATATTTTCTATTTATTTGGGAAGGGGCATCTTTGAATAATAGTTAAAGAGGACAAAGAATAGTCATCTATTTAGATAGGGTGAAAATATTAAAAGTTATTTAGTCAATCCAATTCACTATCCTGTCTCATTTTATAGATGAGAGCACAAGAAAGTGATAAAGGATAAATGATAGTTAAAGTCAGACAGAACTAAATTTAGACACAAGATCTTTTTGAGTGTTGCTAAATTAGGCTTTTATGCAGAAAGATGAAACTCTGAATCATATAATCTTTATAGATTTTTAGTAGGTGCAAGATGGTTCTAAGGATGATTCAGAAAGAAATAGTATAGTAAACATTTTATAATTTGTATAAATGTTGTTTATAAACACTGATGAGCTCTTGATCTCACATTCATTTCCCCAAAAGTTCTATAGTAGGTTTATGAATTAGATCACTTATGGGATATTTCCTAGGGGGCATAAGATGACTAAGGTTTGTCAATTAATAAAACTCAGTCATTTGTAAATGTTTGGAGATTTTGATGCCTCATCTTAAGGCATTGAATTAAAGACAATAAATCAATGATAGTGATCCGTTTTCAAGAAATTTTAAAGAGGGAAATTATCAATTGAAATAAATCAAAAATATGTCACTACTTGAAAAACTGATTGAGAAAAAATTAACTACTAACAATCAATATGGGGCAGAGCCAAGATGGTGGCATGAAGGCAGCATTTCCTGGGAATTATGACCCCCCCAACACCCCCCCCCCATGAAGAAAGGATGGCTCTAGCCATAATTTGGAGAGGAAGAACCTTCAGAAAAACTGAGTGATACATGTTCCCAGTCCAAGACAACTTAGAAGGTCTGCAGGAAATGTGTGTTTCACCAGGACCTAGGGTTGGAAAAAAGCCACAGCACAGCCCACCCCAGCCCAGAGATCACTGGCAACAGATTGAAGGGGCAGGGAGAGAAATTTGCTGCACCTGGGTGAGTGTGGAGTAAGGGGTACCACTGCAAAATCTGCAGTGAGAATTGGGAAAAAGCAGCCTGCATCCACTGAGATGGAAAGGGAAGTCTGCAGAGAGTTTTCTGCTATCCCAGGGCTAGGACACTCCTGTTTGCCTACATTAAGATTGGGCTTCCATACTAAATAATGAAGCTGGATCCCTCCTTATAGCCCCAGGGCAGAGGGAAGTGCTGTGTCCTTCTACATATCAAAGCACAGGCTAGAGAGCATAAGACCTTGGAGGAATAAAAGTCCCAGTGGGGTGTCCCCCACAAAAAAAAAAAACAACCCCTAAAGCCTTGGAAGGCTATAAATTAGTCTTGGGCTGAGGAAATGAGTAAACAAAAGAAAAAGAAGAATATGACCATAGAGAATTACTTTAGTCCCATGGGAGATCAAAATACATACTCAGATGATCACAAAATTGAAGCTTCCATATTTAAAACCTCCAAAAGAAATAGGAAATGGACTCAGACTATAGATGAGCTCAAAAAAGGCTTTGAAAAGAAATTAAGGGAGGTGAAAGAAAAATTGGGAGGAGAAATGAGAGTGATGCAGGAAAAATCATGAAAACCAAATCAAAAGCTTGGTGAAAGATATACAAAAAAAAAATACTGAAGAAAATAATATGGTTAAAAACCAGTTTAGACCTAATGGAACAAGCAAAAGAAAAGACAAATGAAGAGAATGCCTTAAAAAGCCAAATTGGTCAGCTAGAAAAGGAGATAAAATAGCTTTGTGAAGAAAATAGCTCCTTCAAATGAAAAATGGAACTAAAGGAAGCTGATGACTATGCAAGAAAGCAGGAAGAAATAAAATCTGCCAAAAAAGCCAAAAAATTGAAGAAAATGTGAAATATCTCATTGGAAATACAACCAACCTCAAAAACAGATCCAGAAGAAATAATTTAAAAATTATTGGGGTATCTGAAAACCATGACCTGGAGAAGAGTCTTGAATTCATCTTTCTGGAAGTAATATAGCAAAATTACCCTGAAATCCTAGAAGCTGAAAATAAAATAGAAATCATGAAAATTCACTGGTCACTTCTTGAAAGGGAACCCAAAAGAAAAACATCCAAATTCCAAATCAGAGAGGAAATTCTAATAGCTGCCAGAAACAAGCAATTCAACTACTGAGGCTCCAGTCAGGATTAGACAGGATCTAGCAGCATCTACATTAAGGGCTCATAGGAACTGGAATATGATATTCCAGAAGGCAAAAGAAATTGATTTATAACTGGTAATCAACTACCCAGAACAACTGAACATCCTCTTTCAGGGGAAAGGATGAACTTTCAATGAAACAGGGGACTTTCAAACTTTCCTGTTGAGACAGCCAGAACTGAACAGAAAGTTTGATCTCCAAGTACAGCACTCTGGTGAACCATACAGGGAGTGGAAGAGAGGGACTAACTATTAGGCACTTGATGATGTTGAACTGTTGGTATTCCTGCACTGGAAGAAGGTATTGATAACTCATATGAACTTTCTCATTTATAAGAGCTGTTAGAAGGAGCATATATAGACAGGACATAGGTAGGAGCAGAATATAATGGTATGACATGGTAAAGGGATGGAGTCAATGGGCTATGGGGGAAAGTACTAGGAGGAAGCAAAAGGAGATGAAGAAGCTGAAAGATTTCACATGAGAGTCAAGAAAAAGCTTTTTCATTGGAGTGGAGAGTGGGAAGGCAAGGGGGAATGAGTGAGTCTCCATTCTCTTTGGAAATGCCTCAGGTGGGAAATGACATACACACTTCATAGGGTGAGGAAATCTATCTTTCCCTGGAGAAGGATGGGAGGAAAGGGACAGGATGAGGAGGAATGGGGGGAGGGAAGGGGGAATAGGTGATAGAAGAGAGGGAAGTAGAGGGTACTCAGATTCAATACAGTTTTGACCAGGGCTAGGATGAAGGGAGAGAGATAATACTATAAATGAGAGTGGGGTGAAATAGAGTGGAGGAACAGCTAGTAATAGTAACTGAGGGAAAAATATTGAAGCAACTTCTCTGGTGGAATTATGACAAAGAAAGCAAATCGCTCCAGAGACAGAGTCATTGAAATCTGAATACAGACTGAAGTACAGTTTCTCTCTCTCTCTCTCTCTCTCTCTCTCTCTCTCTCTCTCTCTCTCTCTCTCTCTCTCTCTCTCCTTGAGGTTTCTCCTCTTCTTGGGTAGGGGGTAGGGAGTTTACATTTATTCTTATGTTTACTCTAATAACATTCAATTTCCATTAATGTATGGCATGGAAGCAGTGTAGAGACTGTCAGACAGCCTTCTGTTGTGGGGGCAAGGGAGGAGGGGAGAAAAATTGTAGAATTCAGAGCCTTGAAAAAAAAATGATGGGTGCATATTGATATTGTATATAATTGTAAAACAAATAAAATGTTTAAAAAATGTAAAATCATATGAATGATTTGGAGATTTGGGTATGTTTTAGGGAGGACTGTTGATTTGTTATAAGAAATTTGAGTAGTTGTGACTTTATAAAAATTACTAATAGTAAAAATAATCAATATATTAAATATCAATATATTTACATTTTCATGTCTCCTGAATATATTTGAAAATATTTATAAATGTATTAAGGGAGTCCTTAATGAAATTTTGAAAAAGTAATTATTTAACCAACTTAAACAAAGTTTAACAAACTTTATAGTCACAAAGCAGACTGAAAGATATTCTGTATCCAATAATTATTGACTATACAAATATTCTTACTCCATATAGAAAATTATTTTAAGTTTTATTTCAACAAGATAACTATTATATAAGAGCTAACTTCTTAAGCAGTGGCTTAAAACAATTTTATAAAGTGCAAATTGCTAATTTCTATTGAAATAAAAACAAAAACCCTTGCCATACCACTCTCTTCCATAAATAATTTATATTTTCTTTTAAATCATACCTATATTCTTACAAATATTAATATTAATATTTAAAATTAAATTTTATAAGAAACAAATTAGCAATATGTTGAAATAATTTTGACCTGAATCTAAAATGTTTTCATTTTCCTTTTTCCATTAAGAATATTCTTTCATCGGGGCGGCTAGGTGGCGCAGAGGATAGAGCACAGGCCTTGGAGTCAGGAGTACCTGAGTTCAAATCCAGCCTCAGACACTTAATAATTACCTAGCTGTGTGGCCTTAGGCAAGCCACTTAACCCCATTGCCTTGCAAAAACTAAAAAAAAAAAAAAAAAAAAAAAAAAAAGAATATTCTTTCATATGTCCATGATTCAAAGAATTTTTGTGTCCCTTGCATGATTAGCTACTCCATCTTAACAGATTACAGTTCTTGCATACTACACAGTCAAATGTCTTTATTTTCCATATCTTCTCTCAAATATACAGCAGAATGTTGCAATGGTACAAATGGAGTATACAGATTCTCATTGTTGTCTTCTAATTTTTTTAGATGACCAACTCACTCCCTTTCTCTCTTATCTGTTTTATGGTTATTATTCGAAGTTCATTATATATATATATATATATATATATATATGTATATACATATATATATATATATATATATATTACTTTAAGGAACCTTTTTAATGATCTTCATATGATTTTTGATTTTGATTACCTGAAAAAATATAGGAGATTTAGATATGAATGTTATCTAAAATAATTGAAAGGTATTTATAAAAGGGGCGCCATGAAAAGGACTTTGCTAAGGAGATACCTTCTTGTTCTATATTTCATTTGATGTCAGTAATTACACAATTGTTAAATACACTATTTTTGTTTTATCATTTAAGTAATCTAAGACGTAGATCAACAACAGGTGATGTCTCTTAGACAAAGGCCTTTAATGTAATGATCTGCTTTAGGTAATTGAAAACATTAATTAATAAACATGATGGGATATCAAGACATTTCAATCTGGTTAACTGTCTAGGTGGATCTGAAACAACAGAAAATAACATGCTTTTGAACCTTTTGTTTTAATCCATACATTAGACAAACACCCCAAATTAGAACCTCAACATCTATGATCTTAGTTATAAAATGCTCTTAAATTGCAGTAAAAGTGGAAGACTTTTGGAAGACATGAAAGTTACTATGTATTCTCCTTGAATTATAGCACTAGAATTTGAAGAGCCCTCAGCAGACATTTAATTTAATTCTTTTATTTTGCAAGTTAGGAAATCATGACCCAGGAAGGATAAGGGATGTCTGCAAGTTTATAGGTAAGCTCCTTAAAGATATGGTTTTTATTGTTTCTGGCTTTATCTTTTTGTATCTTTAATGTCTTTTCTCTTGTAGTGCTTAATATATTTTAATTGTATTGAAGTGAAGAGGATCTTCAATCACTGGTTGCAAATAGATACATTTTTGTTGCTACATTTTAATGGTAATGGTGAAAAAATTCAGTTATTTTATTTAGTATATTCATGAATTTTCAATTCAGTTTTAAAGTTTCATTTTCAAAATTAGTCATCAACAATTTCAAATGTAATTGGAACTTAAAAAAATGAAAAAATATTTAAGAGTAACACCTTTATTAAAATAAAGCATTTCAACTTCTCTTGCATTTTTCAAAATATGAATATAGATCTGAATATCTTCATATGTATTATGTGTTTACAAAAATATGAAAATATTTGTGTATATATATATATACCCATGTCTTTACACATATACACATGAATACATGCATATATAAATACATGTGTGCATGCCTTCACTGTGAAATGCTATGGTTTCTAATTTGTCATTTTCCTTTGCTCTTTTATTTACATTCTGAAAATTTTGTCTCAATAAATGAGCAAAAAACAAAGTTCAGTATGCAAGCTATTAATAGAATATTTGTTCCACTAGGTTTTTTCACAAACACTAAAGATTTTGCCATGATAGTTTTAAGACCTCAATAAAATTTGGCTAATATTTCAGGGATAGTGGTCATTTAAGGTAGAATTATTCAGGGGCAGCTAGGTGGCATAGTGGATAAAGCACCAGCCCTGGAGTCAGGAGTACCTGTGTTCAAATCTGGTCTCAGACCCTTAATAATTACCTAGCTGTGTGGCCTTGGGCAAGCTACTTAACCCCATTTGCCTTGCAAAAAATAAAAAAGATAGAATTATTCAGAGTCAGGATTTAAGAGATTTTTTTATAGGTGAAAAATAAGGTGAAGAAAACTCAGGAATAGGTTGAAGAAACCTATTTTATTAATGTAAATATTTTACCATTTTTCTTTCAAAGTGGTTGAAAAGATTTAGTGAGAAAAGATTTTTCTTGTGACAAAGAGTGAATTTAATGTTTCCAGAAATAAGGAGAAATTACTTGCCTGTATAGATATGGTTGGAGGTTGACTTGGGCTATGAATTTTCTCATTGTTGAAATATTATAATCAGTTATATATGTGTTACTTTATTAATGAAAACAATGATATTGAATTGAATAGCCCCCCCTGGGGGGAGGGGAAACAATGAAATAACTTTTCAGAAAAATATCTTGGAGAAATTTCAGGGAAAAGTCTGTCCCATATGGGTCAAAGGGTTGTGTAGTCCAGAGTAGGTGGAAGAGGTGGGAAGTTAGAAAGAGGCTCCTATTCAGATCCCAACAGGTACCAGTAAACCTCAGCATCTGGTGTGGCTCAGCTCCCAGTCTGGCTCAACTCCCTGCTTGGTTCAGTGTTCTGTTTGTTTGAAGCAGAACATGTAATATTTATTGCTTCATGATCTGAGAAGTATGCATTCATTCTTTCTTCCTTTCTGCATTTGATTATAAGGTTTTATGCCTCCAGACACAGCTCAGGTCCTGCCTAGGCTCATGTCCCAACCCAGAAAGTCAGCAATGGGAGCCTAAACCCCAGGATGCAAAACAAGGATCAAGTCCCAGAACATTGGTACAGCATTGGGCTATCCTACTTCAGGGAATAAACAGAAGACCTACAGCCCCCAGCAAAAGAAGTTTGGATCTAAGCAACCAATACTACAGAAGCAAAGTCCAACTATCAAAATGAGCAAAACATACAACAATAACAACAGCAGCAGCAAAAAAGAAACACACAAAAATGCTAACCATTGACTGTTACTATTCTGAATGGAAATAAAAATGCTTTCTCAGGAGAAGAAAAAAATGGCAAAATGATTACAATGTGAAGCCTCAAATGGATTTATGAAATGATATCAAATGCAAGAAAGACCTCCTGGAAGAGCTCATAATGGATATTGAAAAACAAAGAATAGAGGGGAAAAAGAAAAAAATGGAGAAAGGAAAATATATGTGTGGGAGGATTACGAAATATTGCGTGAAGATAACCATGATTTTAAAAGTAAAACTGAAGTACTGGAAAATAAAATTAAACAATTGGAAAAGGAAAATACCTAATTTAAAAATAAAATAAACTAATTGGTAAAGGAAACCAAAAGTTAACTGAAGAAAATTAAACTCTCTAAACTAGAACTGGACAAATGGATACTAAGGCCTTCCTTGAGAGAGCATGATTTCATCAAACAAAAGCAAAATGCTGAAAATATAGGAGAAAATATAAAAAATAACTCTTTGCAAAATGATCAAACTGGAAAGAAATCCAGAAGAGATAATTTACAAATTATTGCTCTAATTGAAAGTCAGCATCAGAAAAATAATTATGTACAATATCTTGCAGGAAATTATCTGATGTCTATCCATATGTTTCCATGGAAAATTTCTCTAATATACTAGAGCAAGAAGAAAGGCACTGAAAGAATCCATTTACCATACACTAAAAGATCATCCAAAATAAGAGCCAAGATTGAGAATTCAAAGTTAAAGAAAAAAAAAAAACTATAGGAAGTCAAAAAGAAACAAAATCTAAATACTGAGGCGCCACAGCCAGAATTATAACCTTCAAGCTATGAAATGTCTGGAACATGATATTATGGAAGCAAAGAACCTTAGACAACCAAGAATCAACTATTATTTTAGGAGAAAAGATGGAGTTTCAATTAAATAGAGAACGTTCAGGCTTACTTAATAAAAAGACCAAAACTGAAAAGAAAAGTTGGTAGAACTAAATTGCCTACATCCCTACACAGGAAGTCAATACTTGTAACACTTGAGGAATTGTATTTCTCTTAAGATAGTTGAAAGGTTTATATATAGACAGAGGGTGTGGATATAAATTGATTGTGATGCTATCAAATGTTTTAGCTCCTAACAATTGTATTTTTACTAGGATAGTTGGAGGGATTGTACTTGAAAAGAGGTTATGAGTTTAAATTGATTATGATTTAAGGATGTTTATGGCTCTTGAAGATAGTACTTCTATACTTAATTTATTGATCTTCTCTTTCTCTATTTTATTCATATGAGTATTTGGAGATATAAAGTTGCCCCCTCAAAACTCCTTAGCTGCATCCCATAAATTTTGGTATGATGTCTCAATGATAGCATTGTTATCATTTTCTGGGATATAATTATTGACTGTATGATTTGCTGTTTGATCTACTCATTCAAAATTAAGTTATTTAGTTTCCAATTAATTTTTTGGTTTATATTTCTGTGACCTTTTATCACATGTAGTTTTTATTGTTTCGTGATCTGAGAATTATGCATTCATTATTTCTGCCTTTCTGTGTGTGATTATAAAGTTTTTATGTCTTAGCACAAGATCAATTTTGGCAAAGGTGCCACGTTCTGCAAAGAAAATGGCATACTCATTTTAATCCCTTTTAATTTTTTCTCCAGAGTACTATTATATTTACGTTTTCTAAGATTTTATTCAGCCTAACTTCCTTCTCGTTTATTTTGTGGTTAGATTTATCTAGTTCTGGGAGAGGCTGAGATCCCACATTATTAAAGATTTGCTGTCTTTGTATCCTTGTAGTTCACTTGACTTTTCCTTTAGGAATTTGGGTGTTTTACCACTAGATGTATACATGTTTAATATTTAAATAGCTTCATTACCTATGATGTCTTACTTATTTTTTTCCATGCTTATCCTTTTTAATGAGGTCTATTTTTGCTTTTGCTTCATCAGAGACCAGGATCGTTACCACTCATTTTCTTTTTTTTACTTCAGCTGAAGCACAATTTATTTTGCTCCATCTTTTTATTTTTACCCTGTATATATTTCTCTTCTTCAAATGTGTTTCTTGTAAACAAAATATTTTCAGATTCTAGCTTTTAATCCATCTGCTATCCATTTCTGTTTTATGAGGCAGTTCATCCCATTCACATTTACAGTTAAGATTACTAATTATGTATTTCCCTCCATGATGCCATTCTCCATTTATACTTTTCTCTTTACTTTCCTCTTATTCCTCCTCAACAAAATTTACCCACTTTCCCCTTTAATTTTTTTTTAAAATTTGACTTTCACTTTATTTTCACTTATACCTTTACCTTCCCTTTTCTCAGTCCCTTTTCATCTTGTCTTTCCCTTTCCCCTTTCCCTGTAGAATAGATAGATTTTTAAGCCCAAGTGGGAATGTATTTTATTCCCTCTCTGGTACAAATCTATTGATTAGAATTTAACTTGATGTCCACACCCTTCATTTTTTCCCTCTAAAATTATAGGTTTTTGTGCCTCTTCATCTGATATTCTTTATCAGTCAAGTATTAGTAATAAAGTATCATCAATCATAGTTTGATAAGTTCAAAGTACTTTCAAAGTACTTCTAGGAGGACAGTTGATATAAGTATACTTTGAAAGAGGGCATGGTTACAAGTCAGCTGTAAAACAATTAAAAGATGAAATAAAGGCATTAAGTTAAGAAAATGTGGTGTTGTACCACATGAAGAGGCTCAAAGGACCTAATATAGTAGAGGGAAAGAAGGGAGGCAAAGAGTACTGAAATGTTTTACTCTCAACAGATTGGAATCAAAGGGGAAATGAGACATTTCCACCTGGGTTTAGAATTTATTCTACCTACTAATCATAAGACAAAAGTAAAAGAGATAAATAGAGTTTTAGAACAGTTAGATATGTTAGACCTCTGGAGAAAAATGAATGGGGATAGAAAAGAATACATAACCTTCTCTGTGGTACATGACACCTAAACAAAACTTGATCATGTTTTGGGGCATAAAAAACTCACAATTAAATGAAGAACAGAAGAATAATTACATGCATCCTTGTGAGATTACGATACAATTTAAAGTACATGAAATCAAGGGCCATGCTAAAATTTAATTGGAAACTAAATAACCAAATGTTCAAGAAAGACTGGATCAAACAACAAATCATAGTAATATTCAACAATTTTTTTTAACAAATTCTTTCAAGACAATGACAATGATGTGATAACATAGCAAAACTAGTGGAATGAAGTCAAAGCAGTTAACAGAAAAAATTTATATCACTAAATAAAAATCAATAAATTAGAGAAAGAAAACAAATAATTGTGCATGAAATTAAAGAAGACAGGAAAAGTAAAAATAAAAATCCCCAATTAAAGACCAAATTAGAAATTTTGAAAAATCAAAGGAGAAATTAATGAAATTGATTATGAAAAAACAATTGAATTACTAAATAAAACTGAGAGTTATTTATAAGAAAAAAGTAAAATATATAAAGCTTTGAATAATTTGGATTAAATATATGGTATCCAAATTACCAATATCAAAAATGAAAAGTTTAATTCACCACTAAAGAAGAGGAAATTATGAAGTAATAATTCTGAGGTACTTTGCCCAACTTTATGCCAATATATTTGAAAATCTAAGTGAATATTTACAAAAATATAAATTGCCCAGATGAACAAAAGAGGAAATAAAATGGCAAGATAATACCATTTCCAAAAAACAGAAAGAAAACAAGAAAGAAATAGGGAAAAAACCCATCATTGAGCTCTCTAAGATGTCCAGGATCAAATGCCTTTATGAGTAAATTCAAGTAAACATTTAAAGAGCAATTAAATCCATATATGTGTGTGTGTATATATATATATATATATATATATATATATATATATACACACACACACACACATCTATATACACACACATATATATATACACATATAATTTCACTTATTTTTCCACTAATATACATGACAGTTTGCATCAATCATTTTTTGTAAGGTATAGAGTTTCACATTTTTTCTCCCCTCCTGCTTTCTTTCACTGCTCATTGACAGAAAGCAATCTAATACAGGCTCTATATGCATAAGTGTTTTAAACCTATAACCATGTTAATCATGTACTGAAAAAAGAATCATATCAAAAAGGGAATAAAAATAGAAAAAAAAACATGAGAGGGAAAATATATTACATTAAACAAATTTTGAAAATTGAAAATAGTAAGCTTTGGTTTATACTTTCTTCTCTGGATGTGGATGGTAATTTCCATGACAAGTCCTCTAGAACTTGATTATTGAACTGTTGAGATGAACAAGCACTTCATTGTTGATCATAACACAATGCTGGAGTTAGTGTGCACAATATTCTTTTGGTTCTGCTCACTTCATTCAGCATCAGTTCATGCAAGCTTTTCCAGGATTTTCTGAAGTCCTTTGTCTCATGATTTCTTACAGATTAATAGTATTCCCTCAGGTTTTTTTTCAACTATTTCTCAAATCATGGGTATCTCCTAAATTTGCTATTCTTTGCCATCATGACAAGAACTGTTATAAATATTTTGTGCCTATGAATTTTTAATTTTTTTTATTTCCACTGTGCCCCCTATCTTCCTGCTTATGAATTTTTGACCCTTTCTTGTGATATCTTTGGGATTCAGATACAGTAGTTGTATTGCGAGATCAAAGGGTATGCACAGGTTTTGCCCTTTGGGGATAATTCCAAATTGCTCTCCCAAATGATTGAATCAGTTTACAGCTCCACCAACAATGCATCAGTGTCCGAGTTGTCCCACATCCATGCCAAGATTGATGACTTTACTTTTTTTGTCATATTAGTAAATCTTATAAGTTTGAAGTGGCATCTCAGATTTGTTTCTGTTTGTATTTCTCTAATTAAATTCATATGACTATAGACAACTTTGATTTATTTATCTAAGAACTTCCTGTAAATATCCTTTCACCAATTAACAATTAATCATTATATTTTTGATTCAGTTATCTATAAAATGTTGAAATGAGAAATTTATTAAAAGGCTACTTAAAAGTAATTTCCCAACTTATTTCATTTGTTTTATTCTTGTTTGTATTCATTTTATTTGTGTAAAGACTTTTCAATATATTTTAAGCAAAATTATCCATTTTTAATTCTATAATGTTCCCTATCTCTTATTTGGTCATAAACTCATCCCCTTTTTATACATCTAACAGATAATTGTCTTTATTCTTCGAAATGACTTACAGTATCACCTTTTAGGCCAAAATCTTGTATCAATTTTGATCTCATCTTGATATAGTGAGGGAGACATTGAACTATGTCTAGCTTCTCCCATACTATCTTTCAGTTTTCCCAACCATTTTTTTAATTGAAGAGTGGGGGCTTACCCCAGAAATTGGAGTCTTTGGGTTTATCAAAGAGTAGGTTACTATAGTCATTCACTGTTGTTTCTTTTGCACCTAATCTATTACATTCTATTTCTTAGCCAGTAGCAACTGTTTTGAAGACTGCTATTTTATAATATAATTTTACATCTGGTATGACAAGGATTACTATTTTTCTAGTTCAATAAAATAATTTTTGGTAGTTTAATTGGTTTGACATGAATAAATAATTTAATTCTGGGAGAATTGCCATTTGTACTATGTTAGCTTCTCTACTCATGATCTGTTGACATTTGTGGAATTATTTATATCTGAATTTACTTATGTAAAATATATTTTGCAATTGTTTTCATATAGTTCCTGAGCTTCTCTTGGTAGATAGACTCTTAACTATTTTTATCTTACCTACAGTTTTTTAAAATGGAATTCCTCTTTCTTTCTATCTCTTATTGCTATACTTTGTAATATACAGACATACTGATGATTAATGTGGGGTTTTTATATTTTCCAGTTTTGCTAAAGTTGCTAAATTTTTCATTAGATTTTTAGTTAATATTTTAAAGAATCCTTAAGTTTCCACTCATTTAACTTGTAGAGTGAGATATGTGTTTCCTCATTTTCTATTCTAATTCCTTCACTTTCTCTTCCTTCTCTTATTTCTAAAGCTAACATTTTAAATAAAATATTGAATCATATTGGAGATAATGGGCATCCTAGTTTCACCCCTGATCTTATAAGGAATGCTAACACTTTATCCCCAGTTACAAATGATACTTTTTTATAGGCACTTAATATATTTTATTAATGCTCTTTTTATAGCACACTTACTTCCCAATGACTCCTCATCTACCCCACTCCTGCCAATGATACAGTCCTTAACTGTAACAAAATACAACTAAACAAATTATGCCAGTACAATTGCCTTGTTTAAAAGCACTTATCACTTTTCAGACCATCAGTTTGCTATCTTCTTCAGTTGACATCAAAGGCCTCTTTCACTGTTTCTCTTTTCAATTATGATTGGTCACTATATTTATCAGAGTTCTGATGCCTTTCTTTTTATAATTTTAGAAAGGTTTTATTTATTTTGAGCTTTACAGTTTCCCCCCAATCTCTCTTCCTTTCCCCCATCCCCCAGAAGGAAGTTTGCTAGTCTTTACATCAGTCCCATGGTAGGCATTGCTCTAAGCTGAATATGTTAAGAGACAAATAATATCTTCAAAGAAGAAACATATAGTATGAAATATAGCACAATAACATAATAAGACAACTTTTCTTTTAAATTAAAGATAATAGTGCAGGGGACTTTTTTCAAGGTCCACAATTCTTTCTCAGGATACAGATGACATTCTCCATCACAGATACCATAAAATCGTGCCTGTTGTTGCCCTGTTGGTGTGAGCAAGTCCACTAAGGTGGATCATCACTCCATGGTGCTGTTAGGGTGTACAATGTTCATCTGGTTCTGCTCATCTTGCTCAACATTACTTCATGCAAATCGTTCCAGGCTTCCCTGAATTCCCATCCCTCTTGTGTTCTAATAGAACAATAGTGTTCCATGACATACATATACCACAGTTCGTTAAGCCATTCCCCAACTGATAGAGATTCCCTCAGTTTCCATTTTTTTGCCACCACAAATGGAGCTGCTATGAACAGTTTTGTACAGGTGATGGTTTTGCCCTTTTTAATAATTTCTTCAGGATATAGCCACAGAAGTGGTATTTCTGGATCAAAGTGTATGCACATTTATATTGCCCATTGGGCATAGTTGCAAATTGCTCTCCAGAAAGGTTGGATGAGTTCACAGCTCCACCAACAATGTATTAGTGTCCCAGATTTCCAACATCCCTTCCAATGATGATCATTGTCCTTTCTGTTCAAATTGGCAAGTCTGAGAGGTGTGAGATGGAACCTCAGAAATTTGCATTTCTCCAATAATTAGTGATTTAGAGCAATTTTCATATATATACACATATATATGTATGTATATATATATATATATATATATATATATATATGAATTAAAATGGATTGATTTGATTTTCTCATCTGTAAATTGCCTTTGGATATCTTTTGACCACTTGTTTTTTGGGGAACGACTAATCTTTTTTTTTAATTTGACTCAGTGCTCTGTATACTTTAGAAATCAGTCCTTTGCCAGAAATACTAGTTGCAACAGTTGTTTCCCAATTTACTACATTTCTTTTTATATTGTTTAGTGTGGCTTTGTCTTTGCAAAAGCTTTTTAATTTAATGCAATCAAAATTATTTAGTTATTTTTAATGATGTTCTCCTTCTCTTCCTTGGTCATAAACTGGTTCTTTCTCCAAAGATCCAACAGGTAAAGTACTCCTTGATCTTCTACTTTGCTGATAATATTGATTTTTATGTCTAGATCCTATATTCATTTTGACCTTATCTTAGTATAGGGTGTGAGGTGTTGGTCTAATCCACATTTCTTCCATACTAAATTCTAATTTTCCCAAAAGTTTTTATGAAATAGAGAGGTTTATATCCCAACAACTGGATCATTGGTTTTATCAAACAGCAGATTACCGTAATCATTTCCTGCTACTGCACCTAGTCTATTCCACTGATCCACCGCTCTTTTCCTTAGCCAGTACCAGACAGTTTTTGGTGATTGATGCTTTATAATATAATTTTAGATTTGGTAGGGCTAAGCCCTCTTCTTTTTCACTTTTACTCATTAAATCCCTGGAGAGACTCAACTGTTTATTTTTCCATATGAATTTACTTACAATTTTATCTAACTCATTGAAATAATTTCTTTGGAATTTTGATTGATAGGGCACTAACCAAGTACTTTAATTTTGGTAGAATTATAATTTTTATTACATTTGCTCAGCCTATCCATGAGCAGTTGCTATTTGCTCAGTTATTTAATTCTGATATTTTTGTGTGAGAAGTGTTTTGTAATTGATTTTAAAAAGTTTCTGAGTTTTCCTTGACTGATAGAATCCCAGGTTTTTTATATTGTCTGAGGTTACTTTCAATGGCATTTCTCTCTCTAGCTCTTTCTGCTGCACCTTGCTAGTCATATATTGAAATGTTGAGGATTTATGAGAATGTATCATGTGACTTTGCTAAAGTTGCAAATTATTTCTCGTAGTTTTTAGATGATTTTTTGAGATTCTCTAAGTATACCATCATGTCAACTGCAAAGAGTGAGAGTTTTGCCTCTTCCTTCTATATTCTAATTCCTTCTATTTCTTTTTCTTCTCTTACTGCAGAAGCTAACATATCCAATATGACATTGATATTATTGGGAATGCCTCTAGCCTCTCACCATTGTATATGATGCTTCTTGATGGTTTTGAATATATACTGCTTATTATTCTAAGGAACAGTCAATTTATTCCTACACTCTCTAGTGTTTTAGTAGAAATATGTGCTGTATTTTGTCAAAATATAATTAATTATACTGAGAGTTTTCCTAATATTCAAGCAACCCTGCATTCTAGTGATAATTTGTTGTAGTCATTTTGCTAAGATTTTATTAAGATTTTTCTATCTGTATTCATCAGGGAGATAGGTTTATCATTTTGTTTCTCTGTTTTAACTCTTTCTGGCTTAGGTGTCAGCACCATATTGGTGTCATAGAAAGTGTTAGGAAGAGTTCCACCTACACCCAGTATTTCCAATATCTTCACCTAACATCTCCAATATTGCATATGGTTTTTATTGTATTATAATCTGTGAAAGATGTATTCAATATTTATGACTTTCTGCAATTGATATTTAGGTTTCTATGCCCTAGTACATGATCACATTTTGTCTAAATGCCAAGTACTGGAGAAAGGAAAGTATATTTCTGTCTATCCTCATTCAATTTCTTCCATAACTCTATCATGTCTAGGTTTTCTAACCAAACTATTTACATCCTTAACTTCTTTCTTGTTTATTTTATAGTTAGATTTATCTAAATCTGAGAGTGGAAGGTTGTGGTCTCTCATTAGTAGAGTTTTGCTGTCTATGTCTTCTTCTAACTGTTTCAACTTCTTTAAGAATCTGGATGCTAGGACAGCTAGGTGGTGCAGTAGATAGAGAACTGGCCCTGGAGTCAAGAGTGCCTAAGTTCAAGTCTGGCCACAGACACTTAATAATTGCTTAGCTGTGTAGCCTTGGCAAGGCACTTAACTCCATTTGCCTTGGGAAAAAAAATGAACGTGGATGTTATTGGCTGCATACATATTTAGTATTTAAATTAGGGTACAAAGTACCATTCTGGACAATGCAGTCTGGTTTTTAATACACTCTGCTATTCACTTACATTTTAAGGAAAAGTTCCTCCCATTGACATTCAAAAATATAATTACTAACTCTTTATTGCCTTCCATATTATCTTCCCTCTGTTTGAATTTCCCTCCCCCCTTCTTTCTGTTTATCCATATTCCCGAGTATTTTGTTTCTGTGTTTGCTCTCCTATATCCAACGCTCCTCCTCTTTTTTTCCCCTTTCCCTTTTCCCGTTCTTCCTTCCCTTCCTTCTGTTGATTCCCCCATTCCTCTCCCTTCCCTTTTCCCCATTTAACACTTTAAAGATAAGTTTCTTAACTGTGTCTTTGTTTCTGTGTGTGTTTGTGTGTGTGTGTGTGTGTGTGTGTGTGTGTGTGTGTGTGTGTGTGTGTGTTTATGTTAACTTTAAGCCAATCTGATGAGAGTAAGATTCAGGTGGTTCTCATCTTCTCACTTCTTCCCCTCTATTGCAATAAATCCTTTGTACCTCTTAATGTAATGAGATTTATCCCATTCACTCTCCTCGATCCTCCCGTCTCTTTACTGTCCTCCTTTTTGTGGAGGTATCGGTCCTATTTTTTTTGAGGTATTAGTTTTAAATCATTCTGAGTCATAGAAACACCTTAAGTGTCCATCACTTCTGGCTATTCTTTCTCCTAGAATTAAAATTATTGAGAGTTATTAGAATCTTTCTCCCAGTGAAGAATATTTCCAGTTTTATCTTATTAGATAACAGTCATGCGTATCCATATCTTCTGGCTAATTAAATCGTCTCTAATAGAGTTACAATTCTCCAGAGTTGTTAAAGTCTGTCTTCCAGGTAGAGATATTGCTAGTTTCATCTTATTTGATAATAGTTTTTTCCCTCCCCCCTCTTTTTTAATTCTACCTTTTCATGTGTTTCTTGAGTCTCCTGTTTGAAGTCCAAATTTTCTATTAAGCTCTAGTCTTTTCATCAGGATAACTTGGAAGTCTCCTATTTCTTTAAATGTCCATTTTTTTTTGCCTTGGAAGAGAGGGTTCAGCTTTGTTAGATAGTTGATTCTTGGCTGCATTTCATGCTCCCTTGCTTTTTGGAAGAGTGCATTCTGGGCCCTTTGATCCCTTAATATTGCTGATGCCAGATTCTGTGTAATTTTAATTGTGGCTCCTTGGTATTTAAATTGTTTCTTTCTGGCTGCTTGCAGAGCTCTGATAGTTCTGGAATTTGGCACGTAGGGAGTGTTGGAGGCTTTTCACACTGAGTACAGTATCTCCTCCCAGCTAGTAGGGGATGCCAGAAGCTGGAATCTGCCTTCCAGTCCTTCATGTAAGTCCCACACTATCATTCCCATGGTCACAAATCTACTCTCTGATTGTTTACCAGAGCAATGTGATTCCCACAGTAAAATTGTACCCACAGGAAAATTCCCATGGGGCTAATCTTAGATTAGTCTTCCTTTTGCACACCATGGGTCCTGGGAGACAGACCTTGAGGTATGTGTTCTTTTTCTAGCTTTCTGGGTTTTGTTGATAGGACTTCCATTCAGATATTTATTTCATATTGTTTATGAGGGTAGATCAGAAGACCTTAGCACAGGGCCTGGCTTCTCTCTGCCGTCTTGGCCAAAAGTCTCCATTCTACAAATAATTCGTGCTGATTAATTGAGATAGATTGTTTTTTTTTAAAATCTGCTATGCTCTCTTGCCTTTTCAATAAGAATAATTGCTGTATTTCATCAAAAGGTTTTTAGAATCTATTGAAATTATATATTTATGTTAGTTTTATTATTGATGTGGTAAATGATTCTGATAGTTTTCTAATATTGAAACAATATTATATCCCTGGTGCAATTCCTTTGTGATTATAATGTGTTATTCTAGTGACAACTTCTGTAATCTATTAATTGATATTTGATTTAAAATTTTTGTATCAATATTCATTAGTAATATTGTTCTATAATTTGCCTTCTTTATTGTGATTTTTCCTGGTTTGATATCAGTACCATATTGGTTTTATAGAAGTAATTTAGCAGAATTACACATATTTATTTAAATACTTTCTATAGAACTGGAATAAATTTTTCTTTAAATGTTTCATGCAATTCACCTGTGAATCCATCTAATCTAGGAGATTCTTTTCTTAGGGAATTAACTAATGGCTTATACAATTTCTTTTTCTGAAATGTAGTTTTAAAAGTATTCCTTTTTCTTTTTAGCTAATTGGGATAATTTATATGTTTTTAAAATATTTACATAATTCATTTAGATTATGAAATTTGTTGTCATACAGTTGAGCAAAATAATTACAAATTATTGTTTTAATTTCCTCCTAATTGGTGGTGAATTTAAACTTTTCATTTTTAATACTGGCAATTTGTTCTTTTTGCTTTATTTTTCCTAACATTAATTCTTCACATAGTATTCCTATTGATCCTTTTTCCAATTACATCTTGTGAAGGTTTTCAGAATTCATCCACAGTCATATTTCTAAATTACACAATCTTCTTCTGCCCCCCTTTTCCATCTCCCTCCCCTCAGTGACAATCACTCTAGGGAGCATTGTACATGAACATTTGTGTTAAACATGAAAAAATTAGATCTGAGGGAAAAGAAGAATACCATGAAATAAGAAGGGAAAAGATAAAAGAAAAATTTAAAAAGTGTCTATAGTGTTCATTCAGATTCTGCACTGTTTTGTTGTTTGTTTTCCCTCTGGATGTGGATGGAATTGTCCATAACAGGTCTCCCAGGGGTGTTCTGATTCTCAGAAATGCTTAGAAAAGCTATGCATTTCAAAGTTGATCAAGTCACAATATTGTTGTTAATGTGTACAATGTTCTCTTGATTGTGCTCCCTTAATTGGTCACATTTTGATCACATAAGCACAAAGGTTTATCAATTTTATTAGATTTTTTTCATAAAAGCAGCATTTCATTTTGATTATTGCTGCAATAATCTTATTTTAAATTTTTATAATTTGATTTTCAAAATTTATAATTTACTATTTAATTGAGGATTTTTAAATTGCTTTTTCCAAGTTGTTTAATTTGTTTACTAATTTAATTGATTTACATACCCAATTAATTAATTTTAATTTTTGGTTTTAATTATAATACATTTTAATCTTAAATAATTTTAATTAATATATTAATTGATTAATTAATTATTCTTCTATTTTATTAAATGCGAAATTTTCCATTGTAATTGTTTTCATTGTATCCCACAAATTTTGATATGTCATTGTCATTTACTTAGGTCATTTAGTTTTCAATTGATTATTACTTCATCTTTTAATGAACCTTTATCACACAACCTTATTGAATCATGATCTGAAACAGTTGAATTTAATATTTCTACATTTGATTGTGAGGTTTCTATATCCTAATACTTGGGCAGATGTTTGTAGGTGCCATGTACCACAGAGAAAAAGGGAGATTCCTTTCTATTCCCATTCAGTTTTCTCCACAGGTGTATCATATCCAGCTTTTCTAATATTTAATTAACTTCCCTATCTTTCTTTTTTTATTTTCTGTTTAAATTTATCTAATTATGAGAAAGGGAGGTTAAGGTAATCCACTAGTATAATTTTTTTTCCTTTGTCTTCCTGTAACTCATTTAACTTGTCCTCTAAGAAGATGCTACCAAAATTGGATGCTACCAAAACTGACCATTGTACCAAGGCATAAAATCTTATAATTAAATGCAGAAAGGCAGAAATAATGAATGCACACTTCTCAGCTCATGATGCAATAAAATTTGCATGTAATAAATTGTCATGGAAAGATGAAACAACAATTAATTGGAAACTAAATAATTATATTTTAATTAATAAGTGGATTAAACAACAAATCTTAGAAATAATCAATAATTATATCTAAGAAACTGATTGCAATGAGAAATTATTTCAAAATTTATGGGTTGCAGCCAAGGCAGCTATAAGATGAAATTAAATGGTTTATATATATATATATATATATATATATATATATATATATATATATGTATATATTATATATTATATATATATATATAAAATAGATCAATAAATTGGATATATGACTAAAAAAACCTAGAAAAAGAACAAATTAGACATGCCCAATATAATGCCAAATTAGAAATTCTGAAAATCAAAGAGAGATTAATAAAATTTAATGCAAGAAACCACTGATTTAATAAATATAACTTAGAGAGTTGGTTTTAAAAAATCAGATAGATAAGCCTCTGGTTATTTTGATTTTTTAAAAAAGCAAGAAGAAAACCAATTAATAGGATCAAAAATTAAAAGGGTGAGCTAATAATCAATGAGGAGTTACTTTGCTGAACTGTATGCCAATATATTTGCAAAAGGTACCCAGATTAACAGAACAGTAAATAAAATACTAAAATATTCAGAAAGAAATATCAATAAATTCCCTAAGGAAAAGTTTTCCTCTCCAGTTAGATTTGGAAGTGAATTCTACCAAACATTTAAGAACATTTATTTCCTATTCTATATAAACTATATACTCTATTCCTCTCCTTCACTCCCTGCTATCTGTTCCTCCTTCCTTTCCCTTTATTTCCTCTCCTTATGCCTTAAGGATATAATAAATATAAATATAATAAATTTCTAAACCCAATTGAGTATTTGTATTATTCCCTCTTTCAGGCAAATCTGATTAGATTGATATTAATTCAATTCTCACCCCTCCCTTCTTTCCCTTTATTATACGACATCTTTTGTGTTTGTTCATATGATTTAATTTGCCCCATTCTGCCTCCCCTTCTGCCTATCTTATTACAATCCCTTTTTAATTATATTAATTTTTAAAAAACTCATTCCATGAAAATCAACTTATTCCCATAACTTCAGTGTAAGTATATACCCCTTCTAAAGCTGCTACAATTCTCAAAATTATGAGAATATTTCTGCAATTTAGAGATGTTACTAGTTTAATCATATTGAATAACAATCTTTCCCTCATTGTTAACCTTTGTTTGTATCTCAGTATCTTTGAAAGAACAATTTTCATTCAATTCTGGATATTTTATAAGAAAAATTTTAAATCACCTATTTTTTTTTGTTTGTTTTTACAAGGCAATGGGGTTAGTTGCATTGCCCAAGGCCACACAGCTAGATAATTGTTAAGTGTCTGAGGCCAGATTTGAAATCAGGTACTCCTGACTCCAGGGCCAGTGCTCTATCCACTGCTCCACCTAGCTGTCCCCAAATCACTTATTTTTAAATGCTTATTTTTCCCCTGAAAGTGACTGATAAATTTTTTATTCCATATTGTTTTACCCCTGCAGAATATCATATTCAAATCTCTTTTATCCTTTAATGTTCATGTTGCCAGGTTCCTTGTAATCTTGTCTGTAATTTCTTCAAATTTGAATTGCTTCTTGCTAGCCACATGCATGATTTTATCCTTGATCTTATAATTTTCAAGCTGTAATTGGTAGATTCTTTCAATGACTATTTTCCCTTCTGGTTCTAGTATAAGAAAGTTTTCCTTGATGATTTATTGAATGACGTGGTCCAGATTCTTCTTTTTATCATCACTGTCAGGTAGTCCATTAGTTCTTAAATTATCTCTCCTGGATCTATTTTTTAGATCAGTTATTTTTTTCCAAGAAGATATTTTACATATTCTTCTTTTTTTTGGTTTAATTAACTGATTCTTGATATCTCATGGAGTGATTAGTCTTTATTAGCCTCAACCCTATTCTTCAAGAAATTATTTTCTTCAATTGCCTTTTACATATACATTTCCACTTGATCCATTTTATTTTTTCCTTACTCAATTATATTTTTTAAGGGATTTGTTTTCTTCTGTCAATTTTCAATGCTTCCTTTTCCAAGAAACTGAATTTCTTTTGCATTTCCTTTTCCAATTTTTTTCTATGTGATTTAAAAAAAAAACATTTTGAGCTTTTCCAAGAAGTCTTTTTCAGCTGGAGGTCAATTCTTCTTCTGTGAAGCTTCACCTGTAGTGCTCACTGGGTTGATAGCATTTAGAGTGCCATCTGCTTACTTTCTCGACTGTCTGTTTTGGGAATGCTAGCTGTCTACTCCCTGGATCATCTGAACTGTCAACACATGGAATTTTCTCTCCGGGTTATCTGTGTTGGAACTCTAATAGCTTGCTCCATGGGTTAGAAATGCTGGGGGCTGCTAAGTTGGATCAGCCTAGTCATGCCAACTGAGTGGGGGTCCAAGAGCACTTGCACTGGAGTTCTCCCAGTTGGCCTGCTGTGTTATTTATTTGTTAAGCCTAGCCTCCAAGGTCATCTACTATAAATCTCTTCTGCAGCTGAGAATCCCCTATTTGTCTCCATTTTCCACCATCTCCTACTGTTCCTGTGCTGCTTTTCCATTCCTTACCTTCTTGCTCTCCTTTTGCCATTCCCCACCCCAAGGCATATATTGCTGGTAGATGCTTCAGTCTGTTCTTTTCTGGGTTCTATCACTCCAAAATCCATTTAGAGACATCATTATTGTTTCTGAGAAACCCATGAGAGCCTAAGGAAGTTTCTGGCTTTTCTCTGACACCTTTGTTTCACTACTGCTAATGTTAAATTTTAAAGTTTAAATTTTAAACAAAATTTTAGCAAAGAGATTTCATCAAATTATCATTAGTTAATGTAGTATGATCAAGTTCAATGTTTACTAGATATGCAGGGATGGTACTAAATTAGGAAAATCATCAGTACAATTGACCATATTAAGTAAAGACTTATCAGAAATCATGATTATCTCAAAAGATACCCAAAAAGTCTTTGACAAAATACAGCATCTATTCCTATTAAAAACACTCTAGAGTAAAGGAAAAATGCAGTTTTCCTTAAAATAATAAGCAATATCTATCTAAAACCATCAACAAACATGTATTGGGAATAAACTAGAGGTATTCCCAGAAGATAAAATGTGACATAAGAATACCTGTTATCATAAATAATATTCAATTTTATATTAGAAATGTTAGCTTTAGCAGTGATAGGAAAAAGAAATTGAAGTAATTAGAAGAGATAAAGAAGAAAGGAAACTTTAACTCTTCATAGATGATATGATGATATATTTGAAGAACTGTAGAAAAGTCAACTAAAAACTACTTGAAAAAATTACCAACTTTAACAAAGTTGCAGGATATAAAATAAACACACATAAATCATCACTATTTCCATATAAGTTTGAATTGTCCCAATAGCAAAAATCAGTAAGATAAATTCCATCTAAATTAAGAATAAACAAAATAAAATACTTGGCATACTAGGTCCCAAGAAAAACCCAGAAACCATATGAACACAAATTATAAAACACTTTTAATGCAAAATCAGATTTTAAAAATTGGAAAAAATGGTAATTACTCTTGGAAAAGCCTAGCTTAATAAAAATTGCAATTCTACTAAACTAAATTACTAAATTTAGTCCCATTTATATCAAACTACCAAAAAGTTATTTTAAAGATTTATAAAAGTACCACAAATTTCCTATGGATTGACAAAAGTTCAAGAATATCAATGTAATTAATAGGGGAAAAAATCCAAAGGAAAGTTGTCTACCCATGCCAAATATAAAACTTTATTATAAAGTGGAAGTCATTAAAATGTCTGATTCTGGCTAAGAAATAGAGTTATAGATCCATGGAAAGGATTGGGTACCAAAAAAACTAATAGCAAATGACTATAGCAATCTATTGTTTACAAGTCCAAAGTCCTGGTCTTAGGGATAAGAATTCACTATTTGACAAAAATAGTTGAGAAAACTGCAAAAAATTATTCCAAAATTATTGACCAATATTTCACACCCAATAGCATGATAAGGTTGGAATGGTTACAGAATTTAGATAGAAAGGGTGATACCATAAGCAAATTAGTAAAATAAGTAGATTATATGTCAGATTCATGGATTGGGTAGAAGTTGATGACCAAATAACAGAAAACAGCAAACTCAATAATGGATAATTATGTTTTATTTTTTTTAAATTGCCCAGATAAAACCAATACAACCAAGATTTGAAGAAAAGAAAGATGAGATACAATTTCCATGACTAGAATTTCTGATAAAGGATTCATTTGTAAATATAAACAAGTTATTGAGCCAATTTTATAAGAATATAAGATATTCTCCAATTGACAGTCAGAGACCAAACTTATTTTTCAGATGAAAAATTAAAACTATTTACACTCTTATGAAAATGTTCTAAATCATTAATGATAAGAGAAATGCCAATAAAATCAACATTGAGGTGCCATCTCAAATCCCTCAGATTGTCAGAAATGACAAAAAGGGACAATGATAAGCACTGGAGAAGACGAGGGAAATCTGGACAGTAATGTACTGTTTGTGGAGTTGTGAACTGATTCCAATAATACAGAGAGTAATTTGGAGCCATGCAATAAAAGAGTGAAGATTCTTTAATCCAGCAAAAAATATAATAAGTCTAGATTCCAAAAAGATTAAAAAGCAGGGAGTAGCTCCAAGGAGGGAAACCATAGACATGAACAAAATATATTTATAGCATCTCTTTTTGTAGTAGTAAAAAGTTTCAAACTGAGAGGATGCTCAACAGTTGGGGAATGGCTGAGCAAGCTATGAAATGTGAATGTTTTGGAGTAAGATTCTTCTATAAAAAATAATGAGCAGTCTGATTTCAGAAGCCATGGAAACACTTGCATGAATCAATGCTGAGTGAAGTGAGCAGAGACAGGAGAATACTATAGATATTAACAACAACATTGAGAGATGATCAACAATGACATATGCAAATCCTCTCAACAGTTTAGGGATCATATACAATCCTGAAAGACTTATTATGGAAAATGCCTTTGGAATTAAGTAATTAGGGAAAATGCATCCAAAAGTGTTCATCTGCTTATATATTTTTAGGAGAGGTATATATATGTAATATGTATCTCTCTCTCTCTCTCTCTCTCTCTCTCTCTCTCTCTCTCTCTCTCTGTGTGGGGGGGGTGGGGGTGTGTTGGGAAATTTCTGTAAATATGAGTGACTATTAGAGTAGGTGGTGAGAGAGGAAAAGGTCAAAGAACTAAGAGAAATTTTGAGGAAGGTTTTATTTTTTATTTTCATTTTGGTGTATTTAAAGGTCAAGTCCCAAATTACACCTAAGCTAGAATTTCAGGGATTAAACTGAAAGTGAAAAAATGACTTACATGAAACCAACTGTATAATTTTTAAATATAGTGCCTATGAATGATCTTTAATAATCTTCACAGTTCTTTCAATATTATGATGATCTTCTATATAACTGACTAATTGAAAATTTGAAATCAATTTTAATTCAGTAACAAAATCATGTCCTTGAATATGAACAAAACTGTTTAAAGAAAAAAAGCTCTTTTCAGTCTGTATTAATATTCCAGACCTATAGAAGGCTTTGGGAAGTGATTAAGAAAGGATTTCTTTATTAATGGCTGAAAGGATCACAGCTTTGGCTGGCATATGCTTTTTCATTAAACTACAATATGGGGTAGAGGCAAAGCCTGATTGTCAATGCTTCATTGGGTTGTTCCTCATCTTCATTGTCTACAAATGCAATAATGAGCAGACTTCCATCAGGGAAAATGACAAAGTTTCAACATAATCAGACTCAAAACAACTTCTGCAAATTTAAAAAGGATTCATATTTCATTTCTGTTGACAAGGAGACTTCTGATTTTATAGGTGTTTGCATCAATAGTCATTTATCCTTCCCTTTCCTTAAGAAATTATATGTTGGGAGCAGCTAGGTCACTCAGTGGATAGAGCACCGATCCTGGAGTCACGAGTACCTGAGTTCAAATCTGGCCTCAAATACTTAATAATTACCTAGCTGTGTGGCCTTGGGCAAACCACTTAACCCCATTGCCTGGCAAAAAAAGCTAAAAAAAAAGAAATGATATGTTGACTGTAAAAAACTTAGATAAAAGTCTGATAAAGTTTAATATTTTGATTTTTCATGAAAAGTGCCAACCAATGCTATGTCATGACTGTATAGTTTATTATGTACTGTTCATTTCTGAAATCCTGTGGTTTTGTGCTTTTGCTGTCTTTTGAAATGATTCTAATCCCAATTCAGCATGTGCCTGGTTACAGATCTGTGAGGACCAACTCAATATTAAAAATATGAGTTTGTAAAATCTTAAATGTGTTTGAAGAGACAAAAAATAGCTAAAGAAACATTTTAAATTACTTTAAGAAACACCATTAATTTAAATTCATGTTGTGAATTTTAACTTCAACATAATTATTTAAAATGACATTAAACTGTGTTGATATGAAATAAAATAGAATTGTTCAAAAACATGTGAATGCAAGTTTCTTTATTGAAAGAAATGAAATACTTATCCCCATGATTATTGACCAAAAATGCATTGTATATTGTACATTCTGGAAGCAATTTGATTGGTGATAATATTTTTGATTATCTATGAGATCCACCTATGTCTAAACTATGATATGCAAAGGACAATATTCCATGGTACTGGAAGTTCCATGATTAGAAATAAATTTCTTTGAATTTGGGCATAGTTAAATACTAATATGAATTAGTAATTTACTAATACTAACTGAAAGTTAAATACTAATATGGCTATGGGTAAAATAGGGCAATAATCCATGAATACTTAAACACAAATTAACTAATTAGGCAAATTCTCAAAACCTCCCAAAGATGGACAGCTACCTAGATTGTGAGGGTTAAGAAGGATATCAAAAATAAGAATTCTAGACATCTGGGTCACTTTGTCTAGGGTTTGAGGAAAAATAGTAGAAGGTATAAAATGATTAAAGGAAAAAATGCATAAATAAATAATCTCATTCAGAACATAATCTAGGGTTAAAGTAGATAAATATCACATAAATTTATATTAAAGTATAATAACATATTTTTATTTGATTAAAAGCTGATTAGTTTTCTTAACACTACTTCCTACTAGTTATTATTATCCATAGTTTACCAATAGTGAAACATATTTGAAAGATTAAGTTAATTTAATAAGGTCACAAAATTATTCTGGGAGACAGAATTCAGATCCATACTTGCTGATAAAAATATCATTTATGTATTCTTTAATATTGTAAGGCAATTTCCTCATGGTTATATGTTTGTTTATTATTTACATGAGTATATTACAATAGTTAAAATAGATTTTGAAAATGATCATCTTATTATAGGAAGTCTGGAAAGACTATGTTTTATATTACCTTATTTATTCTCTCCTAACATGTATGTCACTAGAAGTCATATGTAAGTTACTAATTATTTACATAATTTAATTTTGGAGGATAGTTAACTTGATCTCTTTATGTATTTTTCTCCTTCTTTAAAAACTTAAAATCGGAGCAATATTATTCCATATAACAAGTAGATATGGAGCAATATAAAGGTGCAAGAGAGAGGGAAAGGCTGTGTGTTTTAGAAAATGGTAGGGTACAATCTTCTGGAGATAACATGATTCTTAAAATTAATAATGCATGAAGAAGGCTTAACTTTGATCAAGAGAAGAAGCATCTTCTATTCTAAAGCAGAAATGAATGAGATAGTGGGACTAAATGCATGAATGTTTTATTATGAAAGAAAGAATAAGAGAGAATTCATAACAAAAGTATCCATAATACATACACAGATGTGTATGTATGTATATATATGCATATATATATATATATATATAGTACACATATGTACTGTGATGTGTGTATACCTATAAGATAATGTTATAAATATATCAACATGTATGTGTCGTGATATTGTGTTTACATATACCTATATTTATCCAATGATTCTTTCAAGAACAAATCAGATCTAAAACTCATACATACCCCTTAGGTCCTTTGTTCTCTTACACTGGAGAAGGTGAAAGCTCTTTCAAGATTCTCTTTTTAAGAAGGAGACTCAAACAACTCCTCATAAGTTTCCTTCTAGATGTTCCATGATTTTCTCAATCATCTCCAGAAATTTGTGCAGTATCAAATTATCTTTACTACTTATTCTTCCCTTGGACCCCTCTTTTCCTCTGATTGGAGAATGAAAATGGAGAACATTGAAAAGGTCTTACATTATCATCTATTTATAAAAAGGCCGAAATTGGGCATCTTCTAACTTCTTAACTCATTCTAGGACTTCATCATGCCTTCATTCAAGGTATTCTTACTCCTCTTCTTACCACTCACTTCTCAATTTCCAGATTCTTTTAAATATTGTCTTACCATTCTCTCATTGAATTATTGACTCCTAGAAGGACTCAATCATCTTCTGTATTTCTTTATATCAATAGAGCTTAGTTAACACAATGCCTTCAGTTTACTATGTACCTAATAAATGTTTATTGAAAGATTAACTGAGAAAATATCCTTAACAAGTGAGTACCCTTATTAAGACCAGCAGTGAGGGAGTGACTAGGTGGCACAGTGGGGTGTCTAAGTGGTGCAGTGGATAAAGCACTGATCCTGGGGTCAGGAGTACCTGGGTTCAAATCTGGTCTCAGACACTTAATAATTACCTAGCTGTGTGGCCTTGGGCAAGCCACTTAACCTCATTTGCCTTGCAAAAACCTAAAAAATGACCAGCAGTGAGGATGCAATTCATAACTCTCTAAGTACAATTTATAAACATTTTTAACTGTTAAAACTTTTTTTCTAAGAAAAACTTATCTCTGAAATACCCAGTTGTTGCTTCCAATTCTGCCCTTTGAAAAAGAAGTAAAACTGCTGTAAACTTTTTCTTTTTAATATATACTACAATGCAATATAGGTACAATAAAATATACATACAAAAGTACTTTGTATGGTGGTATACAGTTATAATTTCTTTTCTAAAGGTAAGTTTTGCTCCAGAGGGAATTCTGAGCTGCATTGGCATAAATTAGTTGGCTCTCTTCACTAAGTGTGGTACCAAGATGATAAATCTCTAAAAGAGCGAGAGGTTGAGTAACAGGAGTAAACAAGCCCAGAATAAAAGTAAATATAACAAATATAAGATCCCATGATGATCAGTAGTGGGATCAGGGTTGTTAATTGCCAGGGTAGTTCAGTTTGTGGATGATATGAAGGTCCAGACTCCAAACAAACAAGATCTAAAGAACATTCTCATTCTATTCCATTACTCCTTTCTTTCCCTTTGCATTCTTGTCTTTAATCAAGCTTCTCAATTCTTTAAGTTTCCTTTGTATATTATGCAGTTCAGCCCTCTTATCAGCCTATAATTTCTAGGTTAACATCCATCATGGGGTATGGGCATATACTGAAGGTAAATTATTTCTTCTCCCTTTAAAACCATAAATGACTGAGATGAATAGCCCTGTGAATGTATGCCATGTCTTTAGAGGGTGACATCTTTCTTGAATTTCCAAGAATTCAATATTGAGTATTTGATAACATTAATATGTTTCTGTTTCACCTTATAATTTAATTTAAATTCGAAGATTATTCAATAGATTTACCTCAAGATAAAAGTCCAGTTTTAGTTGTAGAGAGGTCTAACAAAATTATTTGGGGTTTAAACTAAAATTAGTATTATGCATATTAATGGACAAAAGTTTGGTAAACTCCAAATACAATTCATATACCAAGTTATAAAGATAATCAAGAAATAAAAGAGAAAATATGAATTATTAAGACAGGGAATTGTGACAAAGTTATTAAGTTTTATGAAATGGAATACATAATAATTTTAATTACAAATAGTACTGATCATTTTTTTGGTGAAAAATTTTGTAGTTGATTTTTTAAAATATATCATTTTAAAGATTGAAATTAAAATGAAAGTCTACAACATATTTGGCTAAAATAAATTATCTTAAGTCCACATTTTGCAAACTATATATAAACAAGTTAAATTACTATTAATTTGCCTTTTGAACCATGCTATATCTTCAACCAACAATCTTGTGTCCCCTGCCCTGGGTTTCTTTATCTTAGTCCCAGGTTATCAGAAAATGCTTATAATTTATTATACAATGACAAAAGTACAATATCACTTTGCCTTACTGGCAATAAATGATCATTTTCAATGTTTGTCATTAAAAAAAACAGCCAGGAATAATGCATTTAAATAGAAGATAATAAGAAAAATGTTAAATCAGAATAATTTTGATCTGGGAATAAGCCCAATAAATTTTGTGTAAAATGTAGACAGTTTTGTGTATAATTCAGCATAGTTGAGTCTTATACTTGGTTTTTTATATGGTATATTTTGGGACCCATTGATTTTATCTAATCAAAGATAACAAGTTAACAATTTTGTTCATATTGTATAGTATATTCATTTATCTAACACTCATCAAATAGTCTAATCACAATTATAATAACTAATAATGTTGAGATCATCAATAATTACCAACTTTCTCATAACTACCATTTGACTAGTTAAAAATAATTTTTATGAGCAATTCTATTGAAGCTAAACATGATTATATATTTTCATAAAAAATGAGGCATTAGAATTTTTTCATTTTAATCACCTTTGTTTTTACTTTACATTCAACTATGAATTAGAAAAATAGATATGCAAAACTAATAATAAGAATGAACTTATCTTAAAATTTAGGTAATAATTCATATTTGTACAACTTTCCTCAACTCTCTTCTTTAAAAATATATTGGCATAAATTTCTTTTCTCTCCCTCTCATCCTCATCTAATTAGGGAAGAAAGTAAAGTTGTTTGAAAATGATTAGGAATAGTGAAGCATCGAAAATTTCCTTAATAATTATATGCAAATGTATGATATTTGGTATCTTACAACTGTCATATGTCTGTTAAGTGTTGCCTGATACATCATTAATTATTGTACTAATATATAATTGTAATGTTGAATATATTGCTCTCATAACTTCATTTAATTCATTAGTTTAAAAATCCTTAGAATTTTCATTTTTGTAATATTTATTTCATAAAAATTTTTTCTTCTTGTTCTACTTACTTTGTATCAGACCATTTAAATCTCTATGTATTAATGAAAACATCCATATTTTCATTCAACAGTACTTCATTATATTCATATGCAACTTACTTAATCCTTATTCAGTTTTTGATCAAGTGATTCAGTATCAAATCCCTGAGCTTTTGAGATTTATGGGTGTCTTTGCAAGTCATCCTTATCATTAATACACTTAGGCTAATTTGATGTATTCATGTGAGATTTGGAAAGTGTTGAATTATTTCAACTTATTAATAAAAATTCAAAAGGCAACCTTATTTATGGAACTGATTCCTCCCCCTGAGGCAGATATGAGGAAGAGTGATTTAGTTATATTTTCCAATGCAGTGATTTTGATTTACATTTATTTCAGATAAATAATAAAAGAAAATGAGTTTCAGGTAGTTGTTTACTGACTGCACAATTTTAAATTTTGCATTAATAATTTTAGTAGGTTATTTAAACAGGCAGTGGACATCTGAACCAGACAAAGCAATTTTAGTCTCCAAAATTTTTTTAATAGGCAGTATACTCATCCTATAGCATTTAATTTATCATTTTTAAAATGTATGTTGCAATATTAAAAATTCTAGCAGCAATTCCCGTTATAAGCTATTGCCATTTAATTACACCAATACTATATTTTCTAAATTAATTTTCATAGGGCTTGAAATATATTTGACAGAAAATTATGTAAAAATGTGGAATAAGTAATTCATTCATTCTGAGAAATCCCAAAAGCAACATTAAGTATGCTTTTGATTTCTCCTTCCATTGTTCACATGTGAGGAATGATTTCTTGTGTATTATTCTTTATGAAGAAGAATTTTCATGCTTAGGTGAACATTGATAATTAGTGACAAGAAGATGAAGTTAGTTTTTGAACATGTTATCAAAAACTGTATAGATTTTCAATAACAAATTATGTATTTAATATACCTCTCAAATTCATTTGATTTCCCTATATCTAAAGCATAAAGGGTCAACTGGCAGTGTAGAGAATAGAGTGCTGAGCCTGGAATCAGGAATACCAAAGTTCAGACCTGGTATCAGATATTTAAGTATTTTGTGACCCTTGCCAAGTGATTTAACCTTTCTTGCCCCAGTTTTATAAGCTGTAGAATCAAGTAGAGAAGGAAATAGTAAATCACTTCAGTATCTTTCCAAAAAAGACCACAAATGGAATAACAAAGCCTTAGACAGGATTATTAATTTTTAAATTATTAAACAGTAACAACTTCAAATATATGTATCCGTGTGTATATTTCAGAACAATATTTTAACTTGAGTTTCTATCTAGATGAATAACAAAGTTACAATGATATTTTAAAACCTGTACAACTTAAAGGACAATTGAATATATTCCTCAAAACATTATCATTTTCCCTTAGTTTTATCATTAATTGTTTCCTGGTTTGATTTTAGGAATATGTTTGTTTTTGAATCTTTTCAACTTGAGTCTTCATTTGTTGAAATTCTATTACAAGAATGAAAATGTTTTTTCTTGCATTATTGATTGACTTGAATTCAAAACTTCTTGGACAACTTGATGATTCCTTGTATAAAATTGTATTTCTAAAAGAAAACATTATACTGAATTTATTGAATGGATTGAATTTATATATTTAATGAATGAAATCTGTAACATTATTTCATGAATTAAAAATTATATGGAAACTTTTAGCTGACGCTTCAGGAAAAATAAAGAAAATTCTACTTTTATACCTTAATAATTACCTCAAATCCTCCATTGATGAAATGCTAAACTTTCCTCATAGAATAGTCATGAATCAAATCTTTAGTTCCCCAAAGGATGAATATTCTACAAAATACTAGTTACTATCAAGATTAAGATGAAATTACAGATATAGTTGTTCAGAGTTTTACTACTTATTTTATAAGCAATATTGTAAACAGTCTAAAAATCTGGTTTCTCAACAAATGCAAGAAACTGTTTCTGGCTAAGATGGCTGAGTGAAGCCAGAAATTTCCTGGCTTTCTCTTTGAAGTGATATGTATTAAGTATCTTAACAGAATTTGTATCCTCAAAACCCAGACAAAGAAACTAAGAGAACATCTCCCAACAAGATCTGTCTCAAGGTAAAAAATACTGCTATTCAATAAGATGAAACGAGTGATATCCCCACATGGGAGAAAGATTCTCATAACTATTGAGAAATGTAACTCTATTGTAGAGATTATTCTTAGTCAGAAATAATGGAAATTCATGAGATTCTGATAGGATTATTTAAAAACAATATCTTTTTAAAAGTGGGGACAGTAAAGAGATGGGAAGATGGAGGTATTGAATGGAGTAAATTACATCACATGAAGAGTTGAAAAGGGCCTATTGCAACAGATGTGAAGAAGGGAGGAAGTGAGAATCATCTGAAGCTTACTGTCTTCAGATTTTCCTCAAAGAAGCATTTATATGCACAATGAGTTGGTAAGAAACTTATCTTACCTTTCAGGTATTAAAAAGGAAAAGGGGAAGGGGGGAGGAAAATAGGAACTGACAGAAAGGGAAAGAATGAAGTGCAAAGGGAAAGGGGAAAGAAAGGGGAAGGAGGTTGGATATAAGGTGGCCAAACATGCTGAAGGATGTGATATTGAGGAGCAAAATACTGGAATATATGGATAAGGTAAAAACAAGGGGGAACACAAACAGAGGGAAGAGTAGCATGAAGGGCAATAAAGATTTAGTGATTTTAACTTTGTATGTGAATGGAATGAACTCTCCCATAAAATGAAAGTGAAGAGCCTAGTAGATTAATAACCAGAATACTATAATCTACTGCTTAAAAGAAACTCATTTGAGACAGAGAGAAATATATGGAGTAAAGAATAAAGCTAGGAACAGAATATATGCTATTTCAGTTGAAGTGAAAAAAAGGTACAAGTATAGTAATCCTTATCTCAGACAAAGCAGTTGCAAAAAAAAGATTTTATTGAAAGAGGTAAAGAAGGAAATTATATTCTCCTAAAAAGTATCATAGATAATGAAGCAATTTCAAAACTAAATATGTATTCACCCAATGGTACAGCATCCAGATTCTTAGAGGAGAAGTTGAAGGAGTTACAGGAAGACATAGACAGCAAAACTCTCCTGGAGGGAGATGTCAAATTTGTTCTCTCAGATTTAGATAAATCTAATCACAAAATAAAAAAGAAGCAAGTTAATTATTTAAATAGAAGGTTAGAAAACCTAGACATGCTAGATCTTTGCGGAAAATTGAATGGGGAAAGAAAGAAATATACTTTTTTTCCTGCAGTATATAATACACAAAAATTGACTATGTACTAGGGAATAAAAGTCTGATAATCAAATGGAGAAAAGCAGAAATAGTGAACACCTCCTTCTCTTATCTAAAAGCAATACAAATCATGTGCAATAAATGGATCAGGGAGAGATAGACCTAAAACTAAGTAGAAACTCAATAACCTGAATTTTAAAGAATGAATGGATCAAACAACAAATTCTAGATAGAATTAATGATTTAAGTACTGAAACAACATATCAAAATTTTGGGATTCAGCAAAGGCATTTATTAGGGGATATATTTATTGTTAAATGCTTACATGAATAAAATAGAGAACGAGGAAATCAGTGAACTAAGCATGTAGCTAAAAATTAAACAAAAAACAAATTTAATCCCTTATTTAAATAGAAAATTAGAAATTCTAAAAATTAAAAGACGTTTTAATAAAATTCAAAGCAAGTAAACTATTGAACTAATAAATGAAATCAAAAATTTGGTTCTATGAAACAAAAAGCAATCAAATTGATAAAACCTTGGTTAATTTGATAAAAAAGAAAAAATTATAGTATCATAAATTAAAAAGGTGAACTCACCACCAATGAGGAGGAAATTAAAGTAATAGTATAGGAAATATTTTGGCTAACTGTGTTCCATTACATTTAATAATCTAAGTGAGTGAATGGAAGTTTAAAAAGGAAATTAAATACTTAAATGACCCTATTTCTGAAAAAACAAATATTTAAATCATTATTGAACTACCCAAGAAAAATGTCCAGGGTCAGATGGATTCACAAGTGAATTCTATCAAACATTTAAGCAACAATTGTTTTCAATTCTATGTAAGTTCTTTGAAACAATAGGTGAAGTTGGAACTTTGCCTAATTCCTTCTATGACATCAAAATGGTGTTGATACCTAAACAATGAAGAATCAGAATAGAGGAAGAAAATTTTAGACCAATTGTCCTAATGAAAATATGAGCAAATTTATTTTAAAAAATCTTTGCAAAGTGTTTATAACAAATTATCACTAGAATAATATACTATGACCAAGCAGGATTTATCCCAGAAATGCAGGGTTGTTTCAATATTAAGAAAAATTTTCATATAATTGACTTCATCAATAACAAACTTAATAGACACCATATAATTATCTCAATAGATACTGGAAAAGCATTTGACAAAATACAGCACCTAATTTTACTAAAAACACTAGAGAGTGTTAGAATATTTGGATTGTTCCTTAGAATGATAAGTAGTATCCATTTGAAACTATCAACAAGCATAATATGCAATGGAGAAAAGCTAGAGGTATTCACAGTAAGGTCATGGGTTAAACAAGGATGTATGTTATCACCACTGCTATTCAATATTTAATTAGAAATGTTAGCTTTGGCAATAAGGGAAGCAAAAGAAATGGAAGGAATTAGAATTGGGGAGAAGAAACAAAACACATCTTTACAGATGACTAAAAAAATCATCTAAAAAACTAAAGTAACAATTAACAGCTTTCCAAAGCCACAGGAAATAAAATAAACCCTCATAAATCCTCGGCATTTCCATATATTACTAGCAACATACATCAGCAAGAGTCATTTAAAGTAACTTTAGACAATATAAGTTACTTGTGCTCTACCTGCCAAGGAAGACTCAGGAATTCCATGAAAACAACTATAAAACATTAGTCACACAAATAAAATCAGATTTAAATAATGGGGCAAAAATCAACTGTTCATGGATTGGCAGAGTTAATTAAATAAAAATTATAATTCTACCTAAATTGACAAATCAAACTTCCAAAAAATTACTTCAGTGAACTAGAAAATAATTAAATTCATGCAGAGAAACAAAATGTCAAAACTATTAAGAGTTTTGATGAAAAAATGTGCAAAAGTAGGTGACTTAACCTTACTAGATCTAAAATTATACCATAAAGCATCAATTATCAACACTGCCTGCTAATAGCTAAGAAATAGAGTAGTGGAGCAATGAAATAGACTATGCACAAAAGACACAAAAGGAAATAAACAAAGTAATGTGCTCTTTGTTAAACCCAAACAGACCAGCTTCTGGGGCAAGAAATCTCACTTCAATAAAAACTGTTGGGAAAATTGGAAGTCATTATGGTGGAAACTTAGATTTGACCAACATCTCACACTCTATACTAAGGTAAGATCAAAATGGGTGCAAGATTTAGAGTAAAAATATAATATTATATGGAAACTAGGAGATCATTTAATAGTTTTCTTGTCAGATCTCTGAAAAGGGAATCAGTTTGTGAAAAAGAAAGAGGTGGAGAACATCATTAAATATAAACTGGATAATTTTGATTACATTTAATTAAAAAGCTTTTGCTCAAACAAAACCACTATAATCAAGATCAAAATAAATGTAAAAATTGGTAAACAATTTTTATAACTAATATTTCTGAGAAAGGATTAATTTCAAAAATATATAGATAACTGAGTAAAATTTGTAAAATAAAACAAGTCACTATCCAGTTGACAAAAAGTCAAAGGATATGCAAAGGAAATTTACAGATGAGGAAATCAAAGGTATCCATAGTCATATGAAAAATTACTCTAAATCATTAATGATTAGAGAAATGCAAATTAAACCACCTCTGAGGTACCTCATATGTCTTAGATTGACCAATATCCAGAAAGAATAATGATCAATATTGGAAAGAATGTGAGAAATCTGGAACACTAATACATTGGTGGTGGAGCTGTGAACTGATCCAACCTTTCTGGGGAGATATTTGTAATGATGCCCAAAGGACAATAAAAATGTGTATACCCTTTGATCCAGCAATACCTCTACTGGTTCTATACCCTAAAGAGATCATGAGAAAGGCTAAAATCATCATTTGTGCAAAAATATTCATAGCAGCTTTTTTGTGGTAGTAAAGAATATGAAATTGGGTGAATGTCCATCAATTAGGGAATAACTGATCAAATTGTGGTAAATGTATATGTGTGTGTGTTTGTGTGTGTGTGTGTGTGTGTGTGTGTGTGTGTGTGTGTGTGTGTGTGTGATGTTACACTAATGTTCCTTCAGAAACCAGGGGGAATGGGATTTCTGAGAATCCTAGAAAAACTTTCATGAAATGATGCTGTGCAAGCTGAGCAGAAGATGAAGAACATTGTACACCCTAACAGCAATATGGGGGGTGATGATCAACCTTAATGGATATGTTCATTCTAGCAGTGCAATAATCAGGGACAATTTTAGGATAACTGTGATGGAGAATATCATCTGTAACCAGAAAAAGAAATGTGGAGTTTAAACAAAGACTAAAGACTATTCAATTTTTTGTAAAGGAAAGTTGTCTCAAGTACTACATAATTTTGCTATCTCTAATATTTTACTTTTTTCCTCAAGCATATGATTTTACTCTCACATTCGATTTTGATCAATGTATAGCATTGAAAAAATGTAAAGATTATCAGACCACCTTCTTTTGAGGGGAGGGAAATATGTAAAAATCAAAACCTTTCGAAAACACGATTTGTAGAAACTACTAATATACATGATTGCAAAAAGTGAAATGTTTATATAATAAAATAACAAAATAAAATACAGGAAACAGAGTAGTTTATTCTATAAAAAATGCCTTCAACCTGATAAATAGGATTTCTTCTCAAAGGTTCTTGAATAACAATGACAATTAGAATTTCATCAGCTATTTCAAGGACCTTAATGAAGATAAAAAGAAAACATTAAAAATTTATTTTAAAAAAATGTTTAAGCAGAATTGTAATGTTACAACAAAATTAAATTTTATGAAAATTTCTAGAAAAGGAAAACACTTTTGGTGCCAACTAATTTAACCTCCACTTTTTATACACAAAGGAGCTGGGAAAAAATAGTTTCTTTCTTTCTTTTTTAATTGATATTTTATTTTTCCAAATACATTTTATGAAAGGTTTTCAACATTCATTTATATGCATATGCATTTTTTGAAGTTACAAAATTTCTTTCCACCTTTCATTTGTTTTATATATGTCTACAGATTAGTCATTTTCAGTATGAGTAATTAGATTAAGGGAAAAAGACATAAGGGATATTTTTTAAAAAGTGAATGCAGTGTTCATCAGATTTTGAAGAGGATTTTGTTTTGTTTTGTTATTCTCTGGATGGGGATAGCGTAGCTGGTCTAAGAAAGTTTTCCTGGCTCTCTGCACTGATGAGAGCAGTTACAAACATCAGGGTTGACCATCTAATAATATTGTTAATATTTACATTGTTCTCTTGGTTCTGCTTGCTTCATTCTGCATCAGTTCATAGTTTCTGTGACTTGTCCAAGATGAAATAAGTTCCTAATAAGTGCCAAATAGTAGTTTGAATTTAAACCCAAACATTTAGTTCTCTGTGTATTGCACAAAATTTTAATCTTGGAATTCAGTACAAAGTGGGTATTTTCCACTGTTTTCTATTTAATTATGTTTCAAAATATTTCCTCCCTGTCTAACTTCTATTATGCAAGAGAAGTATTTGGCCCCTGTTCTGTTAATAGCATCAACAACCACTATTTCTCTTGAATTCTTGATAGTCCATTCCTTTATTTCACCCTCTCTCAACACTTGCCACTGTAATCTACAAATCTGCAACATATTTGTCCATTTTCCAATGATTTCAGTGCTAGATTTATAATTCTTACTCTAATAGTTCCCAAGGAGATGAC
This sequence comes from Macrotis lagotis, assembly GCF_037893015.1. Lineage (NCBI taxonomy): Eukaryota > Metazoa > Chordata > Mammalia > Peramelemorphia > Peramelidae > Macrotis > Macrotis lagotis. Next base: position 349,740,626 of record NC_133666.1, read on the forward strand.
TTTTTAATTGTGGCAAACAGTACAGCTTCCTTATCATTTTCCATTTGTCTTCTCTCCTATACTTCATTTCCAAACATTAAATTTTTTTTTTAGTTTTTGCAAGGCAATGGGGTTAAGTGGCTTGCCCAAGGCCACACAACTAGGTAATTATTATGTGTCTGAGGCTGGATTTGAACTCAGGTACTCCTGACTCCAGGGCCGGTGCTCTATCCACTGCACCACCTAACTGCCCCTCAAACATTCAATATTTTGCAAGATAACATCAGTTTTGAAAGTCACATATCCTCCTTTCTCCCTGTCTTGTGAGTCCCTCTTACCATTTATTTGAGTATTTGGACCATATAAATTAGAGAGCCTTTCCAAGAACTTTCATTTAAGCAATGGTCCCAGGGCAATCATCTTATAATTTACCTTCCTCCTGCAAATCTTTTTGCATGCTTTTGTGCCAGTTATCATTTCTCTTTTGTTTTCCTACTTCTCCACTTTTTAGCTTTGTTTTTCCCTGGGGTCTTTAAGGACAAGACTTGTTTTTTGCCTTTCTTTGCATGCTCAGTGGTTAGTATAATATCTGGGACATAGAAGGTACATAATAAATTGTGACTGACTAACTTGGGTCACAATCATTAATGACGCTAATATTTATACTTCTGGCTGTTATCACACTTGCTGCTCAGTTCATCAGATTTACCAGTCATGACTTCTGTATTTATTCGACTTAAGGCAGCAATGAGATATTTACAACTTGCAACTCAACAGGACCTAAAACTATACCAATTTCAAGATATTCCACTGAAAATTGATTTTTTTTCAAGTATAATCTATTATAATGAAAAGAAATATTTACAAAAGAGTCTAATTTACGAAAGCAGTAAACGGCAGAGACAGAATTGAAAGACAAGTCTTCTAACTCCAATTGCTATCTATTAAACTAAGCTTCCTCAATCTGTAGTCACCAAACCTAATAAATTAGGTTATTGTTGGTACTCTGTTTAAATATGTACTCAGTTGTTCCATACTGTACTTTACTCAGTACTCAAATGCTTTATGGTTATCCATACATTTATTGTGATCTATCACACTTGTTGCAAAACATTAATGCTATCAAATTTTAACCATACCCTTACTATCACATGGCAATTATTTTTTTAAATTCTTATCTGATATGCATGTCTTTATCACACCTACTGCAATTGTTGTCTTAGATATTCTTTCATTTCCCAAGTCTTCTATGTCAACTCTTTCTCTTCAGAGATGGCATTTATTCCTGTTTATGATGATGAGTGTTTTGTCTCTGTTACATTGTTGTCTTAATTCTTCTCTTAGCTTTCTTATATGTATCTTTCAACTTTTTGAGATGGTTCATCTTCTTATAGATATAATCCAATACTCTCTTCTTTTCCATCTTTAGTCTATTCTTTTCCTCATCTAATACCATTAACACTATCTTGGGTTTATTTATAATACTTATGCAAAAAACTTCAATATTGGATTTCTTCCATAATTATCAACTCTGAACTCTAATCTAAGATGTGAAATTGGTTCCCAGATTTCTCTCATTTCCTAAAACTCCTGTTTCAAAAGATATGACTATTTTTAAAACATCTTTTATTACAACTTTCCATCAACTTTTGCTCCATTCCACTGTTGATAGTACAACCACAACAGTAAAATTTTTTCTTAATTTGATAAAGGATTTTATTTACTTTGTTTTATTTTATTTACCAAGTGTATTTACCAAGACACAGAAATGACCCTGGCACTAAGAAAGGCCAAAGCCACATCCCACCCCAGAGTCCCAGCAACTACCCAGCCCCATGATCCTGGACAGACCACCCAATCCCATCACCTTGTGAAAAGTAAAAAAACAAAATAAAAATGTGTTTTATCTGGCCATCCTTTCCTATGATCTGAACTCTCCTTTATCACCCATGTCTCCCCTCCCCTTGATCTGTCCCCCTTCTCTCCTTTTCATTCTAGATGTCTATACCCTATTGAGTGTGTATGCTGTTTCCTCTCCGGGGCATTTCTGATGAGAATGAAGGCTACCTCATTTCATGTCGCCTTCCCCCCCCTTCCATACCATTGCATACCCTTCCATGCTATTCATTTAATTTGAAATATTTTAGCCTATTCTATCTCTTCTTTCTCTTATTAACAGTGCATTTCCCTTTCACCAATTAACTAGATTTTTATAATATATTATATCTTCAAATTCGTCTCTTTCCTGTGTCTCAGCTATATATACTTTTTCTACCTAATCTATTAAATTAGAAGGTTCATATGAGTAATATGAATATCATCTTTTCATGCAGGAATACTCATAGTTCATCATCATTAAGTTCCTCATAATTTACCCTTCTTGTCCACTCTCCATGCTTCACCTGAATCCTGTACTTTAAGATAAAATTTTCTGTTCAGTTCTGGTCATTTCAACAGGAACACTTGAAATTCCCCTGTTTCATTGAAAGTTCATCTTTTCCCTTGGAAGAGGATGTTCAGTTTTGCTGGGTAGTTGATTCTCAGTTGCATTCTAAGCTCTGTTGCCTTCCAGAATATTATATTACAAGCCCTAATAGCCCTTAGTGTAGTTGCTGCTATGTCCTGCGTAATCTTGACTGCAGCTCCACAATAATTGAAATTTGTCGTTCTGGCTTCTTGTAGTATTTTCATTTTGATTTGGGAGTTCTTCCAAATTTTGTTTGGTGCTCCCTTGGCTGCATGTCAGGAAACATTGTCTGCAGCTCAACGCCAGCTCTCCCAGGCACCTGCTCTCCCATGCTGTTCCCAGGTGGTTTAAGTTCCTTCCCTCCAACACAATTGCTGCTCCTTCAACCCATAAAACAAAATGTTCACAGGATTTTCCAGGTTATCTTGAGCTGAAAAATAGCCTCATTGGAACATTCTGTGGATTATGTCTCTCAATAATTTAGTTAGAGTCATAATTTTAAGGTTTTTGAAATATTTTGGAGAGGGCACCCAAGAGATGCTATACTCCTGCTTCCATCCAATACTCTCTATATTTTATTTTTTATCATTATTTATTTATTAATTTTTTTATTCTCATTTCGTACAAATGTTTTTTTACATTAATAAAATATACTTGTTTACAAGTAAACAAAATACCCCTCCTCCCATGAATGTAGATACACTTGCTTGGGCGAAAAAGTAAAGGGGAGAGAAAACAATTAAAATTAAAAAATAACAGTAATAATTGTAGGTATGGCCAGGGGGCACAATGGATGAAGCACCAGCCCTGGAGCCACGAGCACCCGAGTCCATATCCAGCCTCGTAAACCCAATAATTACCCAGCCATGTGACATGCAAGCCACCCGATCCCCACTGCCCTGCAAAAACCAAAAAGAAGAAAGGAAAAAAAAGACCCCAAATAAAATAAAATAGTAATAATAGTAGGGGTGGCTGGGAGGCAGACAGAGCATTGGCCCTTGAGCCAGGAGCACCTGGGTCCGAATCCGGCCTCAGACACCCAAAGATCAAATTATCTTTCCTAAGTCTTTTTTTCCATATCAGTTGTTTCTTTTTTCAATGAGATATTTCACATTTTCTTCTAATTTTTCATTTTTTTGGTTCTCAAGTATTGATTCCTGATTTCTATTAAATTCATCAATCTCCCTGAATTTTATTCTTTGTCTGAAGGATTTATTCTCCTTTAATCTTATCTCTTTTTCCATCTGGCCAATTTTGCTTTTTAAAGCATTTTTCTCCTCAATAACTTTTTGAACTGTTTTATCCATTTGACCTAAGCTATTTTTTAGCATGCTATTTTCTTCAGCTTTTTTTTGTTTTTTTGGATTTCCTTGACTAAGCTGCTGACTTCATTTTCATGTTTTTTCTGCATCTCTCTCCTTTTCCCAGTTTTTCTTCCAACTCCTTCACTGGATTTTCAAAGTCTTTTTTGAGCTCTATCATAGCCTGAGCCAAATTTCTGGTTTTGTTTTTTTTTTTTTTTGGAGTCTTTAGATGCAGGAGCTTGTGCTTCCTCATTTTCAGACTGAGTATTTTGATCCTTCTTGGGCTCATTTGCAAAATATTTCTCAATGGTCTTCCTCTTATTTCTTTGCTTGTTCATTTTCCCAGCCTAAGCCTGTTTTTTTGGGGGTGCTTCCTGAGCTTTTGGGACACTCCCACAAGGGTCTCAGTGTGTGAGGTTCTGTCCTCCCTCCTGGTCTGTGAATGAACATAAGTGCCCCCCTCTGTCATGGGGCCGAGGTGGGGGGGCCCTGTTGTTCTATGGGGGGGCCCAGACTGGGACCAGGATCTGAATGTGGTCAGAGCCCCAGAGTTCTATTCCAGAGGCAGAGGACAGAGCTCAGCAGTCTCTCTCTCTCTCTCTTCACTCCCCTCCCTCAGCTCAAAGGGCTCATGCCCTGGGGGCTCCTGCTTACCAGCTCCCCCTGCTTCTGTTTCCTGGATTTGGGCTGGGGAAAGACCATGCTGCTGGCTGTGTGCCCTGAGGGCTGGGCTCCATGTGCTAGCTCTGGCAGAGGTCCCCAACTGTTCCCCCACTTTGTGCTGGTGCTCCCCGGGGTGGAGCTCAGGAGTCTCCCCTGCTGCTGTGAGCCTCAGCTCCCATCTCCCTGGGGCTGCCTCCTGGAGGCTGAAGTTCTTTGGCTCTGCTGGGCCATCCCTCTGACCCTGGGGAGCAGAGCCTTTCTGCTCTTTTCCAGCTTACCTTGAGTAGGAGAACTGCCTCACTGGGTCCCTTTGTGGGTTCTGTCTCTAGAAAGTTTAGTTAGAGTCCTTAGTTTATGAGTTTTTATCAGAGAGCTCCTAAGACTGGAACTCTTCATGTCTCCATCTTGGCTCCGCCCCTCTCTTTGTATTTTAGAGATGAAACCTTTATCAGAACTCTGATAAATTCCTGGTTGTGAAGTTTGTTTCCCAGCCTTCCATTTTTCTTCTAATTTTGGCAGAATTCATTTTATTAGTGCAAAAATTTTTAATTTAAGTTATTCAAAATCATTCATTTTGCAGTTTATAATGTGCACTAATATTTGTTTGGTAACAAATTTATCCCTTTTTCATAGATCACATAGGAAGAGTATTTCTTGGTCTATTGATTTATCTATAATATTCTTGTTAGGTCTAAATAGTGTACCCATTTTGACCTTATTTTGGTATAAAGTGTTGTTGAGATGTGGATTTATGCCAAGTTTCTGTCATACTTTTTTTTCCTGTTTTCCAAGCAATTGTTGTCAAATAATGAGTTCTTATCCCAGAGGCTAAAGTCTGTGTTTGTCAAATAGTAAATTTATGTAGTTGTTCACTGTGTTTTCTTTTGAACCTATCCTAATTCACTGATACATTACTCTATTTTGTAACCAAGACCAAGCAATTTTGATTACTGCTACTTTATAGTATAGTTTAAGATCTGGTAGAGCTAGGCCACCTTCCTTTACATTTTTTTTCCATTAGTTCTCTTGCTATTTTTTACCTTTTTTTGATCCAGATGAATTGTTACTGTTTTTTTTTCTAGCTCAAAAAAGCAGTTATTTTGAAGTTTGATTGGGAAAGGCACTGAGTAAGTAATTTAATCTGGGTAGAATTGTAATTTTTATTATATTCGCTCAAACTAACCATGAGCATTTGACATTTTTCAAATTATTTAGAACTGACTTTATTTGGGTGAGGAGAGCTTTATTATTGTGTTCATAAATTTTTTGTGTTTGTCTGAGGAGGTAGATTTCTAAGTATTTAATGTTATTTATTGTTAATTTAAATGGAATTTCTCTTTCTATTACTTGTCTTTAGGCTTTGTTATTCATATATAGAAAGGCTGATGATTTATGTGGATTTATTTTATATCCTGATACTTTGCTGAATTTGAAAAGTAATTCAAGGAGGATTTAAGATGTTTTTCTATGATTATGTATACCATCATATCATAAACAACAAGTAAAAGTTTTGTCTCCTCATTGTCTATTCTGATTCCTTCAATTCTTTTTTCTTCTTTTATTGTTCCTGCTAGCATTTCTAATACAATATTGAGTAGTAATAATGATAGTAGTGGACATCCTTGTTCATCCCTGTATTTATTAGAAATGTTCTGAGTCTACTCCCATTAAATATGATATTTGTGATTTTAGATAGACACTATTTATTATTTAAGGAAAATTCCATTTATTCTTAAACTTTCCAGAGCTTTTAATAAGAATGGATGTTGCATTTTATCAAAGGCTTTTCAGTATGTATTGAGATAATCATGTTTTTTGTTGGTTTTACTGTTGATATGTTAATTATGTTGAGTGTGTACCTAATGTTGAATCATTTCCTGCCTACCTTATATAAATTCAACTTGATTATGGTGTATTATCCTGGTAAAAACTTGCTGTAGTCACATTACTAACATTTTATTTATAATTTTTGAATCACTGTTCACTAGGGAGATTGATCTTTAATTTTCTTTGTCTGTTTTGATTCTTCCTGATTTAGGTATCTGTACTGTGCTGGTATCATAATAGGAGATTGGTAGAACTCCCTTTTCTCTTATATTTTTAAATAGTTTATGTAGAATAGGAATTATTTGCTCCTTAAATGTTTGGTAGAATTCACTTTTAGATCCATCCGGATCTGAAGACTCTTTCTTAGGGAGTTTGTTGATGTTTTGTTCAATTTAATTTTCTGAAATGGGGTTATTTATGTAATTTATTTCCACTTCTGTTAATTTGGCAGTTTATATTTCTGTAAATATTGATCCATTTCACTCAAGTTGTCCAATTTATTGCCATACCATTGGGCAAAGTTTCTCCAAATTATCTTTTTAATTTCGTCCTCACTGGTGCTTAGTTCACCCATTTGATTTTTGGTACTGGTTATTTGGTTATCTGCTCTCTGTTTTTTTTTAAAATTAAATTAAATAGAGATTTGTGTATTTTGTTGGTTTTTTCAATTAAATGAACTGAGGTCAATGGTTTTTTGCTTTCTGCATTATTAATCTCGCCCTTGATTTTCAGAATTTCTAGTTTACTATTTAATAGGGGATATTTAATTTGTTCTTTTTCTAGATTTTTTAGTTGCATATCAAATTCATTGATCTCCTATTTCTCTATTTTATTCATATAGTCAGTTGGAGATATAAAGTTTTCCCTCTATGTGCCTTGGCTGCATCTCAAAAGTTTTGGTATGATGTCTCCATTATTATCATTTTCTTGCATATAATTATCGATAAAATCTTATATTTGCTGTGTGATCCACACATTACTTAAGATAAACATATTTAATTTCCAAGTAATTCTTGGTTTATATTTCCCTGATCCTTTATTACATGTAATTTTATTGCATCATGATCTGAGAAGTGTGAATTTATAAATCTTGTCTTTCTGCATTTGAGTTTAAGGTTTTTGTGTCCTAGTGTATTATCACTTTTTGTGAAGGAACCATGTATTGCCAAAAAAAGGTATATTCTTTTCTGTCCCTATGAAGGCTGATCCAGAGAATTATCCTATCTAAGTTTTATAAGATTTCATTCACCTTAACTCCCTTTTTGATTATTTTGTTGGTAAATTTGTCTAGTTCTGAGAGAGAGAGGTTGATGTCTCCCATTATTTGTTTTGTTTTCTATTTCTTTTGTAATTCACTCAACTTTTCCCTCTCGGAATCTGGAAATGACTTCAATAGGTGCATGCATGTTTAATAATAATAAAGCTTCATTTTAAATGGTACCTTTCAAGAAGATGTAGTTTCCTTCCTTATCCCTTTTAATGACATTGATTTTTGTTTATACTGAGATTATAAGCACTACTCCAAAGTTTTTACTTCAGCTGAGACAAAATATATTTTGCTCCAACCTTTTACCTTTACCCTGTGTGTATCTTTCTGCTTCAAATGTGTTTCTTGAACAACATATTTTAGGATTTTTGTTTTTAATCCATTCTGCTAGCTGTTTCTATTTTATTAGACAGTTTATACTATTCACATTTACAGTTAAGATTATTAATCTTGTATTTCCTTCTATGCTATCTTTCTTCATTTATATTTATCTTTTTTCTCTTATTCCTCCTAAACAAAATTTTACTACTTTTCTGCTTTGATTTGTTTTAAAAATTTAAATTTCAACTTATTTTCATTTATACCTTCACTTTCCCTTTGTTTACTTCCTTTTCCCCTTATCTTCCCCTTTCCCAGGCCCCCCTTCCCTGTAGATTAAGTTAGATGTTTAAACCCAAGTGGAAATATATCTGATTCCCTCACTGAGATAAATCTTTTGAATAGAATTTACAGAGCATTCTCATCTTTCCTTCTAAAAATTATAAAGCTTTATGCCTTGTCCCTTGGTATTCTAATATTATTATTCAGGTATCATCAGTCACAGTTCTTACTTGATTGTTTGATAAGTAGCATTGATTCAGATTACATCAAATTATAATTGTAATCATTTTATTCCTTACTCCTTTTCAAGTATCTTTCAAGTGCACACAATCCTCTTCACAAGCCAAAGTATCCTCCAAAGCATATCACATCTTCAACTATTTGGGCCCCTCCACCCTGGCCTATTTTCTTTCCCACTTAACCTACCCACATTACTCCCAAGGTACTTAACATTTTATTAAGTAGTGAAAGAAGACCATTTGCCTCGCCCCCTTCCCCTTCCCCCCCACCACATGTTACTTAACCACTTTTAAATTTATTTTAAATTTATTTATTTAATTTTGAATTCTACAATTTCCCCCCAATCTCACTTCCCTCCCCCACCCCTACAGAAGGCAGCCTGTTATTCTTTACATTGCTCCCATGCTATACATTCAACACAGCTGAATATGTAGAGTGAGAAATCATATCCTTAAGGGGAAAAATAAGATATAAGAGCAAAATTTTATAATAAAATAACTTTTTTTTTAAATTAAATATAATACTCTCTGGTCTTTGTTCAAACTACATAATTCTTTCTCTGGATACAGATGGTATTCTCTATTACAGATGCCTCAAAATTCTTCCTGATAGTTGAAATGATGGACTGTTAAGATTGACCATCAACAGACATCTGAGCACGATGGTGGAGAGAAGACAAGCACTGTGCTAAGGTCTCTTGGTTTCCCCTCAAAATTAACATGAAAGAAACTTCTTAACAGAAATTCAATCTATAAAAGCCAGAAAGAGAAGCTAGCAGAAGAACATCTACATAAAGATCTGTCTCAAGGGACCCTGGGTGAACCTGATAGTGGAGAGCAGAGAGCCAGTGGGGGCAGGCTGAAGGCAGAGGATTGATATTAGCCTTAGAGGCTTTGGTGAGTGGCTGGTCCGAGGACCAACTTTAGCAGCGTATTCTTCAGCTAGGGGAATGGAGGTCTGGTAAGTCACAGTTAGGCTGGAGGGTGAGTTCCATCACAGAGTTGCAGAGCATGTATATACATCAACCCAATGGGGGCCTTAAGTTCCAAAATTTTAGCAAAGCCCTCTTCCCAAAACAAACAGTAACATTCACTGCCCCCATCCCCTCACTCAGGCTCAGGTGTGGGTAACAGAGTTCCCTCAGTTGAAAGAGAGGTTTACTACAAACCCCAGGGCCCAGCCCACATTGTTCAAAGACAATTCCGACCCTGCTGCCACCCCTCACACCCTCCAGGCCTAGGAAAACAGCCTCAAACACTTCAGAGAATGCAATCAGCCCCCCTTACTGGCCTACCCACTTGTAGTTACTAAGTCAAGTGAACAAAACCTCTTCGGTTTTCAAAAGTAAACCTCTGAGAGCAAGCCCCTCCTACAATACAAAATACTAGGAAAATGTAAAAAGACCAATGGGGGGGTCCATTGAGAATTACTTTGAAAACACAGAGTCAAACCCAGAAAGATCTAGACCTTCAGAAGAAAATTTAAATTGTTCTCAATCCCAGAAAGACTTCTTTGAAGAAATCAGGAAGGAGTTTAAAAATAAATTGGAGGGGGAGCTAGGTAGTGAAGTGGATAGAGCTCTGGCCCAGAAGTCAGGAGTATCTGAGTTCAAATCCAGCCTCAGACATTTAATAATTACCTAGCTGTATGGCCTTGGGCAAGCCACTTAACCCCATTGCCTTGCAAAAAATGAATGGAATCCATGGAAACTAAGTACTTCCTGAGACAACAAGAATCTGTTAAACAAAACCAAAAGATTGAAAAAAATAGAAGGAAATATAAAATACCTCATCAGCAAAACCATTGACCTTGGGAATATATCAAGGAGAGTTAAACTAAGAATTATTGGTCTTCCTGAATATATAGAAGAGACATGTAAATGACAGATAAAAGAGAAAAAAAAAGCTTATACTTAATATTACAGTACTTACTGATGGAAAATTACCCAGATATCATGGAACCAGAGGGCAACATTATTTATTTAAAGAATACATCAATCCCCTCTGGAAAGGGATCATAAAATAAAAACACCAAGGAATATTGTGGACAAATTCCAGAACTGCTAAATAAAAGAGAAAGTCTGGCAAGCAACAATAAAGAAACAATTTAAATCCCAAGGAGTCAGAGTAAGGATTATGTAGGACATGGTTGCATCAACATTAAGGGATCAAATAGCCTGGAATGAGATATTGCAAAGAGCAAGGGAGCCTGCAATGCAGCCAAAAATACACTATTGGCAAAACTGAACCTTCTCTTCCAGGGTAAAAGATGAGTATTTAAAAATATGGGAGACTTCAACATTTCCTGATGAAAAGACCAGAGCTAAATAGAAAATTTGGGCATCAAACCGGAGATTAAAGAGAAATGAAAATGTAAAAAAATGTGGGGGGCTCAAAGATAGATCATCAAACCTATGTTGCTATTATATTATACAATCCTCTTCAGGGTCTGCATCAGTTCATGCAAATCCATCCAGGCTTCTCTGATTTTGCATCCCTCCTGGATTCTAATAGAACAAAAGTGTTCCATAATGTATATATACCACAATTTGTTCAGCCATTCCTGAATTAATGAATATTCATTCAGTTTCCAATTCTTTGCCACAAAAAACAGAATTGCTATAAATATTTTTGTACAAGTGATGTTTTTACCCTTTCTCATAATTTCAAAGGATATGCTCACTTTTATTGATATTTGGGAATAATTCCAAATGACTCTCCAGAAAGGTTGGAGGAGTTCAGATCTCTGTCAATAATCTCTTAGTGTCCCAGATTTCCCACATTGTCCTTTCTGGTCCTATTGTCCAGTCTGAGAGGTATGAGGTGGTACCTCAGAGATGCTTTAATTTGCATTTCTCTAATAAGTAATGATTTAGAGGAGTTTTTCATAAGACAATAAATTGCTTTGATTTCCTCATCTGTAAATTGTCTTTGCATATCCTTTGACCATTTGTCAACTGGGGAATTGTTTAGTTTGTTTTTTCAATAAATTTGGCTCAGTTCTCTAAAAATTTTTGCAATGAATCCTTTGTGAAAAATAATAACTGTGAAATTTGTTTCTCAATTTACTACATTTATTTTGATCTTGGTTGTGGTGGTTTTGTCTGTGAAAAAGCATTTTAATTTAATGTAATCAAAATTATCTAATTTGTTGTGGATGCTGTTCTCCATCTCTTTCTTAGTAATAAACTACTTCCTTTTCCATAGATCTGACAGGTAAACTATTTCTTGATCTCCTAGTTTGTCTATAACATTTTTTTATATCTAAATCTGTATGCATTTTGATCTTATCTTGGTATAGAGTGTGAGATTTTGGTCTAATCTAAATTTCTGTCATACTAACTTCCAATTTTCCCAACAGGTTAATTGAAGTATTGAGAGAATTATTTTCTTTTTGCATTTTCTACTATTGCACCTAGTGTATTCCACTAATCCGCCACTCTATTTCTTGTTTTGTTTTGTTTTGTTTTTTGCAAGGCAATGGGGTTAAGTGGCTTGCCCAAGGCCACAAAGCTAGGTAATTATTAAGTGTCTGAGGCTGGATTTGAAGTCAGGTACATCTGACTCCAGGGCCACTGAACTCCACTGAACCACCTAGCTGCCCCCACCACTCTATTTCTTAGAGAATACCAGACAGTTTTGGTGCCTGATTATTTCCCAGATAATGGATTTTTTGGCTGCATTCCAGGCTCCCTTGCTCTTTGCAATGTCTACCCAATACCTACCCAATGAGCTGGACTCTTTGGGTTTATCAAACAGCCAATTACTATAATCATTTCCTGTAGTGTATCTAGTCTATTCCACTGATCCACAACTCTATTTCTCAGCCAATACCAGACAGTTTTGGGGACTCTTGCTTTATGATATAATTTTAGATCTGGTGAGGCTAAGCCTTCTTCTTTTGTACTTTTTTTCATTAAATCCCAGGAAATTCTTAACTTTTTATTTCTCTGTATGAATTAACTTGCAATTTTTTCTAAGTCTCTGAAGTGATTTTTTGGAAGTATGTTTGGTAGGGCACTAAATATGTAATTTAATTTTGGTAGAACTGTCATTTTGATTATATTAGCTCTCCCTATGCATGACCAGTTGATATTTACGCAGTTATTTAAATATAATTTTATTTGTGTTAGAAGTGTTTTGCAATTGTTTTCATAAAGTTTCTGAGTCTGAGTTGACAGGTAGATTCCCAGGTTGTTATCTGAAGTGACATCAAATGGTATTTCTTATTCTAGTGTTTTCTGATGTATCTTGCTAGTCATCTATGGAAATGTTTTATACTTATGAAGTTTATTTTATGTCCTGTGACTTTGCTAAAGTTGCTAATTGCTTCTAGTAGTTTTTAATTGAATTTTTAGGATGCTCTAGGTATACAATCATGTCATTTGCAAAGAGTGAGAGTGTTCTCTCTTCCTTCCCACTTCTAATTCTGTCAATTTCTTTTTCTTCTCTTATTGTTGAAGCCAACATTTCTAATACAATATGGCATTGTAGTGGTGATAATGGGCATCATTTTTTCACCCCTGATCTTATTTGGAATGCCTGTAACCGATCCCCATTACATAAAATACATGTTAATGTTTTCAGATAGATGATGCTTATTATTCTAAGAAACAATCCATTTATTCCTATGCTCTCTATTGTCTTTAGTAGAAAAGGGTACTGTATTTTGTCAAAGGCTTTTCCTTCATTTATTGATATAATCATACAATTTCTTTTAGAATTGTTACTGATATAATTAATTATACAACAGTTTTCCTTTTATTGGACCTTATATTGAACATTCCTTGGATAAATCATATTTGATCATAATGCATTATCCTAATGATAAGTTGCTGTAATTGTTTTGCTAAGATTTTACTTAACATTTTTGCATTTATATTCATCAGGGAGAGAGGTGTATAATTTTCTTTCTCTATTTTGAAACTTCCTGGTACATATTGGTGTCATTGAAAAAAATTAGGCAGAGTTCTGTCTTCACCTGTTTTTTCAAAGAGCTTAATTAGAATTGGAACCAATTGTTTCCTAAATGTTTGATAGAATTCACTTGTGAATCTATCTGAACCTGGAGATTTTTCTTTAGGGAGTTCAATAATTGCTTGTTGAGTTTCTATTTCTGAAGTTTGTTTTGGTATTTAATTTCCTCTTTTAACATGGTCAACATATATTTTTGCAAATACTTATCCATTTCACATTGATTATCAAACTTATTGGCATACAGTTGGGAAAATAATCCAGAATTATTTCTTTAATTTCTTCATCATTGGTGGTGAATTCCCATTTTTTATTTATGATACTAGTAATTTGTTGTTCTTTCTTTTTTTAATCAAATTAACCAGACATCTTGTTGAATTCAAATTTAATATTGAAATTGCTTCATTGCCTATGCTAGCTTTTAGGAAGATATACTTTCCTTCCTTAACTCTTTCAATGAGTTCTAATTTTGCAGCTGATTTGTCTACGATAAGCATTGCTTTCCTGTTTTTTTTTTTCATTTCAGTTGAAGCTAAATATATTTTGCTCCAGCCTTTTACCTTTACTCTATATGTATCTCTCTGTTACAAATGAATTTCTTGTAGGCAGAATACTGTAAGATTGTGATTTTAATGTACTTTGCTCTTTACATTTTATGAGAGTTCATCTCGTTCACAAAGTTATAATTACTAACTCTTTATTGTCCTACATGCTCTGTTTCCTCTGTATTTTACCCCTTTCTTTACTTTATATTACCCAGTATTTTGTTTCTGAATATTACTACCTTCAGTGTGTTTGCCCCCTTGTATCTAAACACCCCCCCCCTTTCTTGCCCCTTTGCCTTTGACCCTTCTTCCATTGGTTCCTCTTTTCCTCCCCCCTCCCCTTTCCCCTTTTAATACTTAAAAGGTAAGATTATTTTCCTAACTTAATTGCATGTATGTTTCTTATTGTTAAGCCAAATCTGATGACAGATTCAGGGGGTTCTCACTTCCTCCCTTCTTCCCCTCTATTGCAATAGGTCTTTTGTAATTCTTTATGAGATATTCTTTACCTCATTCATTTTCCTCCATCCTCCTATCTCTTTATTGTCCTCACCTTTTTAGGAGGAATTGTTTTATTAATAATTTTATCAGAGTCATAGTTGTCTTGAGTATCCATTATTTCTGGCTCAGTATATTCTCTCTAATAAGGTTACAATTCTTGAGAGTTTTGACAGTCTTTCTCCCAAGTGGGGATAAAACACATTTCATCTTATCGTATAGAAGCTTTTTTTTCTTTACCCCTTTAATTTTTAACCTTTTCTTGTGTACCTTGAGTCTCATGTGTGAAGTCCAAATTTTCTATTTAGCTCTGATCTTTTCATCAGGAAAACTTTTTAATCTCCTATTTCATCAAATGTCCACCTTTTGCCCAGAAAAGAGGGCTCAGATTTGCCAGATAGTAAATTCTTGTCTGTATTCCATGCTCCCTTGCTTTTCAGAATATCACATCCCAGGCCCTTCAGTCCTTTAATATTGATGCAGCCATGTCCTGTTGTAATCCATACTGTGGCTCCTTGGTATCTTAATTGTTTGTTTCTGGCTGCTTGCAGGAATTTCTCTTTTATCTGATAGTTCTGGAATTTGGCCACAATATTCCTTTGTGTTTTCATTTTGGGGATACCTTTGGGGAGTGGATTGATGTTTTCTTTCAATAATTATCTTGCCATCTGATTCCTTGATGTCAGGGAAATTTTCCATCACTAAATTCTATAACATTAAATCTAGGCTTTTTTCTCTCTTCAATATTTTCAAAGAGACCAATGATTCTTAAATTGTCTTTTCTAGATCTATTATTGGGTTCAGTAGTTTTGACAATGAGGATTTTTAATTACCTTCTATTTTTTTAATATTTTTGGTTTTGTTTAACAGGTTCTTGTTGTCTCATAAAGTCATTAGTTTCCACTCAGTCTATTTTTTTAGATAATAATTTTCTTCATTTATATTTTGCAACACCTTTTCTAATTGATCAATTCTATTTTTCAGGGAATTATCCATTTGTACAATTGAAGTATATGAGAGAATTATTTTCTTTATATATTTATCCAATTTTATTTTCCAAAGATTTGTTTTCTTGTTCCAAGGTGTTAATCTTATTTCAGGTTGCTTTTCCCAAATTTTCCAATTGATTTTTAAAGTCCTTCCTGATTTCTTCAAAGGAGTCTTTCTGTCCTACAGACCAAACATATTCTCCTCAGAATTTCTAGATCCCTCTGTGTTAGGGACTTTAACTTATAGGTAGTTTTCTATGGACCCTGTTTTTCAATGACCTTTCTTCATTTTCATAAGATCTTGTGTTGGAGGAGGGGATGGTTCAAAGAGTTTTGGGACTGAAACCTTTCTAGGCTATTGCTCACTGGGTTTTGAAACTCCAAGTGGGCCAGCTCATTTCGCTTAGGAACTGCAAGTGGCCTGGTCAGTAGGTGGTGCTGGTTGCTTTCTCTGTACTGTCTTTGACCTTGATTTGAGGCTTTCTCCCTAGGCCTGGAGGGGGTGGGTGGAATTTCTGGATACTTTTATCCTTGAACAATGTGGGCTGGGTCCTAGGGCAAGGTATTTAATGTCTTTATTTAGATGAGGGAGTTCTGCTGCCCACTCCTGGACCTGGAAGGAGGTGGGCTATTACTGTATTTGTTCTGGAAAGAGGACTCCACTGAAATGAAATTATGGAGTCTGAGGTACTCAAGACTAGTGGAAACCAGTGGAATGATGTCCAGCCACACTCTGCAATTCTCTTCAATAGAACTCACCCTCCAGCCTTGCTGGAGTGCCCCAGGCAGCTGCTCCCACAGCCAAAGCCTCTGAGGTCTAGTTGGTTCTCCGACCATGACTCCCACAGTTAAAATTTCCTTGCTGATCTTAGGTTAGTTCCACCCCTGCTGATCTTTCCACTCTGCCCCTGGTTAGCCCATGATACCTGCAGACAGATATTTTCCATAGATGTTTTTCTCCCAGCTTCTTTTTCTGGGACTTTCAATCAAATGTATGCATAGCCATTTGTTTCTTATTATATATTAGGGAAGAACAGGATAACTTATTCTCCAAGATCTTGGCTGGAGGTCCTTTACCCCTTGTTAAGTGAACCATCCTGATCTAATTGACTGAAAATTTCTTGAAGATCTCTAATTACTAGGAGGCTCTGGGAGTCTCACTGAGAACTATACAAATGATCATCAGTTACAGAGAGTGTGACTCAGGACCTGGCAGATCCTGATCTCCTTATTAGACAAGGTGCTTAGGATCTTGTGATTAAAGCCAGTCAATGTGTAATAAGATACTTAAGTTAAAGTTAACACTCCTGTTTTTTTTTTTCCAGGACTTCTTATCTCAAACATAGTAATGTGATCTTGGACCTCTTCAATTTAGAGACAAGACATAACTAAACTTACATCCTTTAGGTTTGTTCTCTTTGATTAGATTCAACCTTTTAATTAGCCTTAGAGAAGTAAAGTTCTAATGAATTTAAATTATTATATTTTTTTCTTTTTAGGGACCAACATTTGTTTAACACAGTCTTATTTTTTCAGTGCACTTTTTCATTTACCTTTTTTTATGTGACTCTTCAGTTGGGTATCTGACAATTGAATTCTCTGTTCACTTCTGGTATTCATGTCAGGAAATTCTGGAAGTACTGTATTTCATTGAACATCCATCATTTTCTCTGACAATATATGCTGAATTTTTCAGGGTAGTATACTCTGGGTTGGGATTCCAGGTCCTTACCTTTTGGAAATATATATTATTCCAGTTTTTCCAGTCCCTCAATGTTGAGGCTGATAGGACACACATTTGTCTGATTGTGTTCCCTTTGTATTTGAATTGTTTTCTATTTGCTGTTTGCAATATTCTCTCTTTTAATTGAGGATTCTGTAATTTGCTATTACAGCCCTTGGGGTCTCTTTTGATAGAATATTATATTCTTGTAGATTCATTGGTTTCTAACTGTTCCATTTTAGTTTTAGTATTTTATTTTTTTCAATTACCTTTTGTGTTTCCTTTTTAAAGATGTTGAATTCTCTGGTCATCTTTTCACAATTTTCATGCACAACTTTCTCCTCTTTTCCATTTTTCTTCTTCCTCTCTTATTAGGTTTTTAAATTCCTTTTTAATCTCTTGGATATACTTTTGTATTTGAGTACAATTTATAGACTATTTAGATAATTCTCATGAGAGTGATGTTTCACAGCTTTCTTCTTGATTCATGGTCTTGCTGTCATCTTTATTTGTGAAGTATTTTTTCTAGGGAGTACTATTTAAGCCATTTTGTTCATCTTTCTTGTTGTAGTTCTGCTCCTGGGGTATATGGAGTATAGATCCAAGCTTTTATTTTGCTGGGACTGGGATTAACTTTGTCCAAGATGTTGCCTATGTAGTCCAATCCTTGCCTTCACAGAGGTTCCCCCCCCCCCACCTCCTTTATATCCAGGTTCTGACTTAACAGAAGATTGTTCCCAACCCAGTCCTGTCTTTACCCCCATGTTTTCAAGTTTCCTATTTTATTTGGGGTTGTGAAACTCCCTGCTAGCTTGCTGTCCAGCTGCTGGGCCCTCTGTTATTTTTGATCTGTCGGGACCTGGATTGTACTGTGTCTAAAACCTCTTGCTGGCTTTCCTTGCTCTCATAAATCCTGGACTTTTCTTCCCCTTTTACCCCAAAGAGACAGAACCTCAGTGAAGGTTCTTCACAATTGCTGCAGTTGAAAACATCTTTGAATCTTCTCTTTTTCTTGGTTGTTGCATCTGTAGTGTGAATGTGAAGTAGAGGCTTCATGTATGATAGGCTGTGGGAGCAGGGTAACTTCACACTACCAACCTGAGTCCATCACAGAAGATCAACTCAATATTCTTTTGTTTTTGTTTGTTTCCATTTTTGCAAGGCAATGGGGTTAAGTGACTTGCCCAAGGCCACACAGCTATTCAATTATTAAGTATCTGAGGTCAGATTTGAACTCAGGTACTCCTGACTCCAGGGCTGGTGCTCTATCCATCGCACAACCTAGCTGCCCCCACTCAATATTTTTAAATTATTTATGGAATATTTTAATACATTTTAAAACCTTTTTCTTGCTCCTCCATCTTCCTTGAGTAGAAAAATAATTTGATATTGATTATACAGGTAAAGTCATGCAAAACATATTTCCATAATAAACATGTTTATTTTCATTTCCATTTCTCTAATCAGTAATGACTTCTAGCATATTTTTATGTCAGTATAGATATGTTTGATTTATTCTGCTTTATTTTCAAAAAAATTTGTTCAGGTTCCTGTATCTTTGAGAAAATGAGGTCCATAGAGAAATGCTTTAATTTTTTCCATTGCTTATTTTCCTTCTAATCTTTACTAAATGTATTTTGCTGGTACAAAAGCATTTTAATTTCATGTTATCAAAATTATCTATTTTTCTTCCTTTAATCTTCTCCATGTGTTTTCTTTTTTCACAAACACTCCTTTTTTCCATAGAACCAAAAGGTAAAATTTTCCATGGCTCACTAATTTATTTATGATATCAATATGACTTTATCTTTATACGGGGGTGGGGGCTGGGATGTTGGTCAATGCCTAGTTTCTGCCATACTCTTTTCCAATTTTCAGATTGTTTTTGTCAAACAGAGAACTGTCATTACAAAATCTGGAGCCTTTGGGATTGTAAAATAGTAGATTACTAGAGTAATTACCCCCTGTGGCTTGTCTACCTAAATTATTACACTTATACCACTCTATTTCTTATCTAGTAAAAAAAAATTGATGGTTGTTACTTTTAGATCTATTACAAGTAGTTCACCTTTCTTTGCATTTTTTGTTTAATTTCCTATATATTCTCTACTTTTAGTTCCTCCATGCATTTTTCTTCCTATGTTACCTATCTCTATAAATGATTTTTGTTGGCTTGATTGATATGATAACAAATAAACATTGATTTAGGAAGAATTATCATTTTTACTATATTATCTTGACCTACTCACAAGTAACTGATATTTTTTCCCAATTGCTTGGATGTTAATTTTAAAAGAGTAAATTAAGACATTACTTACTAATTCCTTTAGATACTCCTCACTTCATGAATATCCTCTTTATTTCTTTCAGTATTGAAAAAATAATTCCTTTCATCCCAGTGTTGAATATTTCGTTCCAAATTTGGGTCAAACTGTGAATTTTCCAGGGATCAGTTATAATGGCATTTTATTTTAGTGTCTTCCTAACAACTGTATAAATCAATTGTAAACAACTAGTAACAAATACAACTTGCAGAAAACAGTTTTAAAATAACATGCTTTATTGTCAATAACAGCAAAAGTAGTTTCAAACATCATTTTTGAATTATAACTTAAACTATTGAATGCATTAGTGTATTACACTGTTTACATTATGTGGTACACTGTTGTATACAGAATTTTGCTCATACCAATGGAATCATAAATACTCTAAATGAGTTGAAATATGAGAATTTCTGTAGAAATGATAACAAATTCTCAGCCAATCCTGCTCATGGTCTGTGTCCATATTTTGCTCTGTTACTACTCACTTTACAATAAGGTCGTGAACTTTTCAGCACAAATTCTGTAGAGCTCTCAGAATTTTGTGATTAGATAATTCACTAGAGCAATTTCAAGAAAACTCATTGGTAAACTGGTTGATACCAGTTTACAAACTTTTGTGTGTGTGTGTGTGTGTGTGTGTGTGTGTGTGTGTGTATGATGTCAAATGTTGATCAAAAGGCTCATTCCTTCAATTTTTCATATTATGTTTCTCTAATAAAACAGGTTTTTTTGCTATTGGGATTGCCATGCGAACAAATTACTTTATCTTAAGAATTACTTATATGCACAGCTGAAATAGCTATGATGCCCTTCATGCCATGTCAGCAACAAGCAAATAAATTGTCATACAATTGAGGCAATTAGCATTGTAGTTGATGTCTGTCAGCATGTAAACATGGTTGTAATACCAAAGCCCTAGATGTTCCTCCCCTCTGACACAGCCCCTGCAGTCAACTTCACTCTTCTGCACTGAAAATGTTAGAGTCTCAAAATTAGTTTTCCTGCTTCTGGGTTCTCTACACTCCATCCTCTGTGTTACCACTATATTACTTTTCCTAAAACACTAATTTCAATATCTCAAAAACTTCCAATGACATCTGACAATCAATTCCTTTTGGCAAAAATTCAAACTCTTCTGCCTAGCTATGAGGCTTTTTTGTAAATGTCTAAATTAAATTCCACTAAAATTTAATCTTCAGATATTTGGATTAAGATGGGAGGATATAGAATTAATACTGTCACAAAGAAGGAAAACCAGTTGGGGCCTACTTGTGGGTAAATGCTAAATAACTATATGATTTGTTGAGTATAAAAGGTAAAGGATGTGAAATATTTTGGGGAATAAAAAGATAGTTTCCAGGGAAACCTTTCCTTCTTTGGAAAGTTTTCACAGAAATTTTGCCCAAACCAATGGAATCATAAATCCTCTAAATGTAGTTGAAATATGAGAATTTCGGTAGAAATGATAACAAATTCTCAACCAGCCCTGCTCATGGTCTATGTCCAGTCTTTAATATAGGAAGGCATTAGTTAGAATGCTAATAAGCAGCATAATGCATCATAACTATTTTTAAATTAAGAATTATAATCTAAAAAAGCTGAAGGGAAAAAAAGTGTCTGTGTGAGTTTTTCATATTAAAGGTGACTTAAAAAACATTAAGAATAGTAATATCATCTAAGAGAATTTTGGGGAGCCCAATTGACATCTGACACTAAACAAAATGAAAATAATGGATGGAATTTTTAGTTTTTCAAAAAATAATATTAAATTTAATATAAGCAATTATTAAAGAAAACTTTCCTTCATCAGTATACTTATATTTTAAGACTTTCATTTATGACCAGTTAGGTGATGAAAAGGATAAAGAACCAAGTCTGGAGTCAGGAAGTTATGAGTTCAAATTTGACCTCAGGCACTTATTAACTATGGTATCCTTAGTTAGTCTTTTAACATGCTTGCCTCAGTTCCTCATCTGTAAAATGGGTTCAAAATGTAGATGGAAATGGCAAACCACTCTATTATCATTGTCAAGAAAGCATCATTCACAATATCCATGAGTTTACATAGAGTTAGACATGAGTGAAAAATAGTAACAAAAGCTAGTTCTTAATAGCAGTCTTGGGCAGTTCATTTATCTCCATGAAAGAATTATTTAGGTTTACAATTATGCAGTGTAGCTCATAAAATTTTCAAGAATACTCAAGGATCCATGATGAAAATAATATTGTTATTCCCTCTAGGGTTGCAGACTATGACTGGTTATGACTAACTACTTAGCTAATTAGCTCTTTGTCACTGAATGGATAAAGCACTGGAAAAACAGTTCAAATTCAGCCTCAGAGAATTACTAATTACTTCTCCCCTAAGTTGTTTTTTTCTATAAAATTGGAATAATAAAAGCAACTAGGTTTGTTGTGAGGATCAAATGATATAATAATTTTAAAACATTTAGCACACTGTCTGACCCATGCTTGAAGAAGAGCAAAATGATATCACTATTTCAGGTTCAAGGTACATGGTGTCAGACTATGATGGACCAGAGAAATATGATCTCAAAAGATTCAACTGCATGTAAATCACAACTAATCTATGAACTTTTGAAGTGATGTTGGCTCCAAATTTATACATTTTACATTTATTTTGAGGTACTATAGTTCTGCTATTTTCATAAAGCATAACACCTGATTTAATGTGATCATGCCAGGCTGAGTGCCTATGCCAGTGACTCTGTATCTCACAATCAGTTCCAAAGTTATTCAGAGATATCTTGAGAGTGTCTTTGAATCATTTCTTATTATCTCTGTGTAGCTACTTATCTTGTGTGAGTAATTCATAAAATAGCCTTTTAGACAGAGGTATAGTTGGCATTCAAATAATGCCCAACTGAGTTTAGTTCTCTGAGTCATTTTGAATCTTTAGCAGTTTAACTCAAGAAAAGGAACTAATGTCCAATACCTTATCTTGCCAGTTAAACTTCAGAATCTCCCTAAGAATATTCAAATGGAAACAGTTCAGTTTACTGGTATGACACTGGCAGACTGTTCAGATTTCATAGTCACACAACAATGGGGTCTACACAACAACTCTAGAACTTTAGTCCCAAATAATCATCACATAATCCAATGCACTGAGTGCATTGTCATCTGTGTACAAAAAGTCATACACCAAATCTCCCTCCACTTTAATCTTGGTATGCAGTAGTTTCAAGTAAAATAGTTAACCATCTTATGTGGTTATTGACATTGATATTATTTTCATTCTATTTAAAGTTATCAGCAACATAACTGAAATCATTATGTTAAAGGGTATAGCAAGGGATCAAGCAAGCAATCCTTGTTTCACTTCATTGTTGACTCAAAATTGTGAGAACATGGTCCATTATTCTGAAGCCATAAAAACATGCTGACATGAAACTATAATACAATATTGATGAACTTCTCCAGGTAACCAATTTCTGTGCCCTAGGATCTTCCACACATCCTCACAATTGAAAGTATCAAAATTCTTGATCAGATCCATAAATAATTTATATGGACCTCTGTTCTCATTCTATCATTTCTCCAGGAGTTGTTGAGAAGTAAACAACTGAGAATTTCAATCATTTTTCATCCCTTTCTGAAGTTATACTGGCTTTCAGGTAAGTGGTAACCTTCAAGCTGAAGGATCAACCTATTAAGGAGGGCTCTGGCAAGAATCCTACAGTCAATAACTAAGAGAGAGAGAGAATCCTGTGATTATCATAGGACAACCTATTTCATTTTCATTCATAAAGGTGGTCATTGGAGTCATACTTTATCTCCTGAGAAAGAACCACAATGTCTCAGTCAACTTTTTTTAAAAAATGTATTTATTTTCATCCATATGCATGTATATATTTTTGTTACAAAATTTCCTTTCACCTTCCTTTCCCACTCCCCTCCCCTCAGCAGCAGTCAGATGAGCATTGTATATATAAACTTTGATAAATATGTTTAAATACTAGTAATTTTTAGTAGTTGTAATTAGGATTTAAGGGAAGAGATACATAAGAGATCATTTTTAGAAAGTGTTCATTAGATTCAGAAGGGTTTTTTTTGTGCGTTCTTTCTTTTTCTTTGTTTTTTCATTCTCTGGATGTTGATAATATAGTCCATATTCAGTCTGATATAGTTGTCCTGTCTCTTTGGACTGCTGTGAGGAGTTACTTCCACCAAGGTTGTTCATCTCACAAAGTTGCTTTTGATGTATACATTGTTCTCTTGTTTCTACTTCAGTCAGCTTTTGTAAGAGTGGAAGAACTATTGCCTTGAAAATATTTGTTGGAATAGAATTAGTATCAAGTGCTTTACTACACAAAAGGAGTCTCATGGTTTTCAAACCCTCTTCTTTTTGTTTAGAGAAGGATTAACTTCAACATAAGATTGAATGTCTTTTGGCACTGGTTGATGACTATGTGTTGAGAAGATGACAAAAAACTGTTCAGCCTATTCATGTCCTAAGTAAAGTGGTTCCATCAACACTGAGTAGTTGAAATGTTCTGGAGGTCTTAGGCCCCTTAAAAATCCTTCAGGGTATCATAAGAGTTCTTTTATCAGTGCTATAAATAGTTAACCACAATATTTGGTTTGCCTCACTTTTTCCCAACCCTACAAAACTACCAATTTGATAAACTGGGTGTCCACCTGTCATCCCTTACTATCACCACTTCACCAGCTTATTTTATTTTTCCATAAATTTCCATGTGCAGTCTTTTCCTCCTATTATTCATCAAAGTTCCTCATTGGTTTTGCATGATAGCTTGTTCATGCTCACCATGCCATCTAAGTGTCATATTCATTCACATTCCATGAAGAGCAACATAATAGAACACAATTCATTTTGAGGTAACAAATAGATTTTAATGAAAATTAAATGGAAAGAAATATAGGTACAAAGGTTCACCATTCCTCTTTCTGATGCTCCATAAAAGCTGGTTACCTACAGTACTAATCTCATCATTTCCACATAGCTGCACTAGCATGCACTACCAAATCCTGAATACCATTGTTTCCTGAGCTTTTCAGGTTTTTTTTTTCAGCTCCTCCCACAATTAATTAACTTGTGAACTGTTTGTGGACAGGATCTGTCTTTGACCTTTCTATGTACAGTGCTTAACAAGTTGTCTGACCCAAAGCACTTAATGAATATTTATTGATTGACTTCTAATTCTCAAATTATATTATAAAATTTATCATAATGTACATATCCATAAAACAAATTTAATAAGGAAAACTTAAAAAAACCTTCCCTATTTGAAAATTAGATTAAAATACTGGAAATAAGTTGATAGAAATGAGATTCAGATTGCTACTTTATCCCACAATGAATAATAAACCTTAAATAGATATTTGAACAGAATATTAAAGATCATATCATAATAAGATATAGAGAGTCACAATGAGTATTTTTAGAAACTAATAGTGAGAGAATTTTTTAACATACAAAGAACAGAAAAATCACAAAAAGATACAAAAATATTATTATCACATTACTTGAAAATAGGTATCAAAACAAAAGCAAGATGACTGGAATAAGGAGGAAAGCTGAGAATTTGTTGGAGAAAAATTTTCATCAAATATGTCTGCAAAAGGTTCTGATACCCAGAATAGCTAGGCATTCAACAGAAATGTGTAAGAAGAAGAAAAATCCTACTAGGTAAAATTAGTAATTAAGAAAAACAACTTGTGGTCAGTTATTTACCAAATTATATATTCCAGATAATCATATGAAATATTAATTGGAATTATCAATATTAAATGAAATGGAAATAATTTTGAGCTTTTACCATGCAAATACAATTTATCAAAGATAAACAAGAGACAAATTGTGAGTTCTGGGAAGTTGGTTGCAAAAAATGGGGCTTGGGGTGGCTAGGTGGCACAGTAGATAGCACATGGGCCCTGGAGTCAGGAGTACCTGAGTTCAAATCCGTCCTCAGACACTTAATAATTACCTAGCTGTGTGGCCTTGGGCAAGCCACTTAACCCCATTGCCTTGGAAAAAAACTAAAAAAAAGGGGTGGGTCTTATTATTACATTATTGATGAAGTTGTAAATTGGATTAATCTTTCTGCAAAGCATTTTAAAAATATTTTCAGAAAATCTGTATAATATCCTGACTCTCTGACCCAGAAATACCATCAATATATATATTTGCCTAAAAGGCAATTACAAGAATTATAAACCACATATAGATCAAAATATTCAAAGTAACTTCTACAATCCCAATGAGCTAGAATGAAGCAATAAACATTCATTAACTGAAGACTCTAGCCAACCCTATTCTTTTTATTTTTTGTTTGTTTATTTTTTGTTTTGCAAGCCAATGGTGTTAAGTGGTCACACAGCCAGACAATTATTAAGTGTCTGAGACTGGATTTGTACTCAGCTCCTCCTGACTCTAGATGAACAATTCACTGTGCCACCTATTTACCCCCTATTCCCTCTGAAAAAATCATTTGAACCCAGAGACTCTCCCAACCATGAAAATAATTTCAGAAAAAAATGGATATGAAGAATTTAAGCTCATGAGAAAATTTTCTTTATTTTTACAAATTGACAACATAAAGATACAAAAAGGAAATCCATGCATAAAGAAACCACAATCATATCAATAAAAGGAACAATAAAATGGAATTCAATGATAAATGAATATGAACAAAATTTTGATCAGAGAAGAAATGAGAAATAAACTTTGCTCCATTTTTATAGAGGTCAAGACTATGTTTGCATTAACTGCATGTTTTCAAATTTTATGGATGTGCTGTCTGTAAGAGTTAGGAAGACTCAAGCTCAAATCTGACCTTGGAAACTTACTATCTATGTGAGCCATTTATGTTTTGCTTTAGTTTCCTCATTTGTAAATATTTTTGAAAATAATATCTACCCTATATTTAGAGTGAATGGAATATTGATTGTAAGGCACTTAGCAAAGAATCAGGCACAAAATTAGTACTAAAAATTTTAGATATGAGGATGGTAAATTGTGATAGAGGTGATGATAGTGATGAGCTTAATGTTCATATTGAACTGCATATATTTTGCTCCCTTTTTGTTAAAAGAAGCAGCTGCAATTTCTAAAATGAAAGTGGTGCTAAAAAGAAAACTAAAAGATAAATGAATAATTTAAAGAGTTTGTCAATCTTTGGCTGCTAAATTTCTTGCAATCTTAATTCTTCTAGAGCATTGCATGGAAAAATGAAATCTGGAAAATATATTTCAAAGGGATTAACTGAAATCTTTTCTCTCTTCCCTCTTTCTCCATTTGCTATTTGAGCCCTTTCTACTTGTAAGCAGCCTGACAGCAAACTTAGAGATTAATCAACTCTCTGAAGATTTTCCTCACTGCCATGATTTGACACCTTAATTCAGTCAATTTTTATTTCATAGTAAACATAAAAAAAATTTCCTTAAAGGATCTTGAGTAGCATTACATTTTTTATTTTAACATTTAGCCCTTCACGTAAAAATTTTATCACGTCAAAATAAAAAGAGGTAAAAAAGGAATATTTATTCTCCTTAGACTAATCATAGTATAGTGCTTGGGGAAATACAAGGACAATCAAAATAAGAATACATTTTTTTTCTGGAAAAAAAGCTATTCATTTATCTGATTTTTAGTATTTTATTGAAAATTGTATATGTATTTCACAATCAACATATTAGGATGGCATAATGCCTAAGTTTGATATACAGTACGCAATTCAATTTGATAGATATGTATTATTAAGCATCAGCGATAATTCAGCTTTGGAGGAGATTCAAGGATAAATAAAAATGCTTCCTGTCTTTTAGAGCTTATACTTCAGAAGAGGAAAACTATCGTGTATGTGTGTGTGTTTAATGTGTATAAAATAAAATTGATGGTAATAAGATTTCAGGTTTGCTATAAACAAAATGGTCTACTTTAAACAAGTAAATATTTTTAACAACATGATGGAGGGGACAAAAAGGAAAGTTTTGAAGGTTTTTTGTTTGCTTGTTTTTTTAACATTTGGGAGTAATTTTGAAAAAAAAATTGCATTTAAAAAATGTGGAGATAGAAATTACTAGATTCTAGTTCTAAGGAATGGCATTAAAATTAGGGAATTTTGTTCTTTACAAAAGAGATAAATAGTATAATAAATTAAGAATTTGAATATGAGAGAACAGTATGAAACAATGCAGAAAAGGTAGAAAACATGTGCCTGAATTATCAAATGAGTAACAAACTTAATTACCAACTGTAAGATTTTGGTTAAAGGGTTTTCAAATGAAGGAATGAAGCTACTTGTGCAGAAGGAAGATCAAATCTTCATCAACATTAAGGATAAATTGCAGGGTTTGCATTCCAGAAGCCAGGAGCCAAGCAGAGTAGTAGCTCTGATAACCAAAGAAAGCCTCAACTAAATTGGTAGTAGAGACAATAAAAAAGGAGTCCTGTATGAGATATTGGGATAAATAGGACAGATAGTTTTGTAGTTTATTTCATGGAAAATGTGAAATGGAAGAGTCAAAGATAATGAAGTGGTTTTGAGTCTAAGTAGTAGAAGTGATATTATTGATAAAAATAGGAAATTAATGAAAATGAATGTTTTCAATGAAAGATAATTAGTCCTATTATTGAATAAGTTTACTTGATTTGTTCCCCTGTCTGTTAAATTGTTTGTATCATTCTCTGTAATATTATTAAGTCCTTTACATCACTAGGTGCTATCAATTCATTTATTATTTCTTCAAAAGAAAAAGTTTATTGACAAGAGGTCTAGGTCTTCTGTTTAATGTAGAGGTAGCTGGCTTGTTTCATTTCATTTTCATTAATGATACTTTCTCATATATATATTTTCATCATCACATTTTTCCCATTTTTATATTATACTTATTAAGTATGAGGTGTTCTTTTTATTTGAAGAGTCTTATCACATTCTTCATAGAATTAACTTATTAATTCATTTTCAATAACCAATAATTAAGTAATTATTTCTGTAACATTTTTTGTAAATACTTATAATTAATGCTGATTAAAGTGATTATCAATTGTCAAATGAAATAATATATTTTAAGTTTTGGGCATGGTATAACACCTAATCTTAGCAATCCTCTTCTTTGTCACATTCTTCTATTAACGTGAAACTTTCTTATTATATCTGGTCCCATTTATATCCAGGATGTGAAGGTTGATACAATTTAGCTATTCCAATGACCTTATTGATTAGTGGAAATGTATTTCACATTTAAATGACAAATCTCTAATTAAATTTGGTTGATGACATGGAATAGTGTGATTCTTAATGAACTCCCTCTTTTCCCATCATTCTGTTATCAGTTATTCAAAATTTCAAGAAGATGTTATTGGAATACAGAAAATTGTTTTCTTTGTTTCCTGGTTTTCCATGATTATAGAATTTATCAGAGGGCCAGCCTCATTGCACTGTATCTCTCAATGATTAGCTAAGCTGGTCTGGATCTGAACTTATTTTTGTATTAGGAGATAGTTGCATTTACTAGAATGAAAGATTATTGTCAATATAAAATGTGAATTATTTTTTTTTTTTTACTGTGAGACTATATGTCAACTTACAAATTGTCCCTGATTGTTGCACTGATGGAGTGAGAGAGTCAATCAAGGTTGATCATCACCCCCATTTTGCTGTTAGGGTGTACAGTGTTTTTCTGATTCTGCTCATCTCACTCAGTGCTAGTTCATGCAAATCTCTTCAGACTTTCCTAAATTACCATCCCTCATGTTTTCTAAAAGAACTATAGTGTTTCATGACATACATATACCACAGTTCTAAGCCATTCTCCATTTGAATGACATTTACTTGATTTCCAATTCTTTGCCACCACAAACAGGGCTACTATTAATATTTTTGTATAAGAGATTTTTTTACCCTTTTTCATCATATCTTCAGGGTATAGACCGAGTATTGGTATTGCTGGATCAAAGGTATGTACATTTTTGTTGCCCTTTGGGCATAGTTCCAAATTGCTCTCCAGAAAGGATGGATGAGTTCACAGCTCCATCCACAATATAATAGTGTTCCAGATTTCCCACAACCTGAAAGTTCTTTTTTAAAAGAAACAAAATTGTTCAATGATCTTGTTTCTTTGTAAGTATAGTATAATAGTCTTTAAAGAATTGTAAATAATAATCCCCCCAAGAGTAATGATGAGATACATGAGAACATGGACAGGATCTAATATACTTCAATCATGGAATTATTTGAATAAATCAACAAAAACAACATGATTAAATATATTTTCAAAAATGTTGCGCATATCATGGGAAGTAACATTATACAAAAAAAAAAGAAATGGATTTGGAATCAGAGGACCTGGGTTCAAATTTCCACCCAGATAATTATCTTGAACAATTTATTTCATTTCTCTGGGTCTTAATTACTTTTTTATGTAATTTATTGGACTGAATGACTGAAAAAATCCATTTCAACTCCAAATATTTGATCTTGTGTCTTCAGAATGAGTGATAATCTATAACTGGAAGTTGAATGGTGCCTGGATGTTGCATGAAACCCCCATAACAAATTTGTGGAAAGATTTAGAAATTAGTCTCTATTAATAGGCAAGAAAGGATGCATTCTGTGAATCAAGTGAATCCACACAATGGTTCTATTTAATAAATAGAATCCTGTCTGAAAGAGTAACAATTTTTCTTTAAATCTTTAAGTTAATTTGTGTTCATATAAGTGTTTTATTATATATTTTATACATGGAGTATAAGTATATGCATATATATGTGAATATATTTATACATAAGTATATAAACATAATTGAACTATAATATGTATTCAAGAAAATCTGAAAAAAGCATATTGGTTTAATGATTATAAATCAAAGAACAGAGAAGTTAAAATAATTTTTATTATGAATTCCCTTCCTAAAATAATAATAAAATAATTATTTTATAATGAAAAGGTTTTTAATACTTCCATCATTGATTAAATGTCAGAGAAATTGTTTTCATTCAGATTATTCAAAACAGTTCATTTTCTTATTAGTTGTCCAAAATTCATCAGGTGGCTATTGTTGTGTATTAAATTTAAAGCCTCTACATGACTTCATGAATACTTCATCATTCAAAGAGAATAGCTTAGATGATCTGAGATTCATTGTGTTTCAGTCATTTTTAGCATAATTGCATTCATGAAGATACCCTTTTAAGATCGAAACAGTTGTAATTTTAATTAATCCTGATTTGAAAATCTACTATTGTGCTTTAATTTGCAGGACCTTATTACGAATCGTAAGTATGAATCATGTGCAGTTTTTCCCTCTAAATTCTTCCATGACTTAAAGAAATCTGTAATCAATAAATTTTCACAATAAATTTTTACAAAAGAGAATGCAAAGCATCACAGGCTGAAATTTAGTTATGTTTAGAGTTTATCTGAATCAAGTGATAGATTTGTAGAGAATTTACAAGACTATCATAAACATTTCAGTTTCTTAAACATTAGCAAGACCAGTGAACAAGGGCACCACAATTGTTGATAAAAATAATCAAATATGTTTCTAATTAAATAACAATACACAGATTTATTCTAAAAACTATTTTAGTTCAGTCTTAAAAACAGGTAGTGTCTTTTGGCAAGAGAACAGTGATGTAAATAAACAATTTCTTAAGAGAAGAATTGAATAGCTTAACAGTATATATGCCATTTCATCTCGATTTTGACATACATGTGTGATATTGTTGAAGCTGAGCATAATGCATTATTCTAGGCTTTCAACAGTGACATGAGAAAAGCAAGGCACATGGGAAAATCTATACAGCTTTAAGAATTGTATAATGTTAAAATTAACTGAAAGGTTAGTTTTGGGGACAACTTTATTGTGGCCCATAATTGTTGGACTAAGCAATTTACAGTATTAAGTGACTGACATTTAGAATTATCACTAATATAAGGAAAAAAGCAAGTAGAAAGAAAGTATTAAAAGTGGTCATTGGAGAAGGAAAGCATACCAAGACAAACAGGGTACTGAAAC
Source organism: Macrotis lagotis (assembly GCF_037893015.1). Classification (NCBI taxonomy): domain Eukaryota; kingdom Metazoa; phylum Chordata; class Mammalia; order Peramelemorphia; family Peramelidae; genus Macrotis; species Macrotis lagotis. The sequence goes on from NC_133666.1 coordinate 349,772,031, forward strand.
AAATAGATAGACCTGTATCTATTGGCAAGAGTTACCTGGAGGTGGAAGGGTAGCAGAGGGTGGAAAGAAAGAAATATTCCTGAAGGTCATGTGTTAGTTGTTTACTTCTCAAAAACTCCTGAAGGTCTGTCATGGGAATTGGCTTGACTAGTGATAATCATTGAACACCATGAGAATTCATCTGTTAGATGGAGACTAGAAGGACACTAACTTTCAGAGAATTTTTGCTAAACTGTATCAATAGTTTAGCTTGAACTCCAGAAGAATGTGTTTTTATGAGTTATTAGCTAAGTGGTATTTGAATTCCCTTGTATTATTTGTTGAAATCAGTGTTCCCAAAAACTTCAATGGTTTGGTATTCAAAGGGGAGCTCAGTCTTTACTGCTATTTCCATCACTTGAGAATATATATCATAGTACAATCCTATATCAATACATTTGCTTAGACCATAATTACAGGTATGCCAAGCACTATGTGGCAAAGGATCATTAAAATCTCAGCAGCACAGATAAAATAATATCTGTTGTCATGTTATCTCAAAGATTACAAAATATCGATTTCTCATAGAATTTCTATTAAATATTTTTCTTGAAAGACAATATCCCAGTTGACTATATTCAGTCAAGTTTTCTGATTTTTTAAATAGCAGTTAATTGTTGCTGTTGATGGTACATATATATTTTTAAGAAGTTGTGTTATTTGCAATACTAGTCAAAGAATCAGAAGACCTGAATGCCAACTGCACCACTAATTGAAAATTCTACTTTGCTGTCCTATGCAATGTCTCCCTCTCTCCCTCCAATTCCCAAACTGTGTATCCCAATTTTAAGAGAGGAAAAGATTTCTTACTCCACAGATTGAGGACTTATAAAAATACATATCAATAGAATTACAATATTTGCTTGCATTGATGTTGAGTACTTTATTTGTCCTCAACAACTTTTGAAATTTGTTCTGTTTTATTTTAACAAGCTTTAATCTAGGATCCTAATTAAAACGTATTGTCTATGGTTCAGCAGAGAGATAGTCTTAGGATGCTGAGTTAGGGCTTTTTTCCTTTGCCTTACAGCTTAATGTAACTTAGCCCAGCAGCTAGGTTGAGTTAGAAAATTAGAAACCAGCTTGAGCTAAACAAATAAATTAAATATTTAACATATGAATGAATGGATATATGAAATTAATAAAGCAAAAAATAGTCCTGATTCTCATCTACTTCTATACATATAACAGTATAACACCTTTATATGTATTCCTCAAGCTGAAGATATCCATTTAACTATTTTGTCCTCAATTATAGCTTTACTTGTATAAACATAATAGGACTAAGGGAAAGGAAAACATGATTTACCCTGGGCCATCAATTCTATTAAATGTGGTGTTGCTTTTCACACCTACATCAGATTAACTAGTCTTGATGTGATGTTTGTCATAAATTCTCAAAGAATACTATGATACTAGGGAGGTGATGCCATGACAAGCACATAAATTGGATTTGAGTGAGGGGAACTGTGCTAAGCCATCTGTCTCACTTTCTCCTCCAGAGTCATCTGTCTCCAGTGGTCAGATAAGAATACAGATGACTGAAGATGACCCTGGATACCAGGTATCAGGTAAGTGACTTGCTCAGGATCACATAGCTAGTATGTATTAAGTATCTGAGGACAATTTCAAACTCCATTCCTCCTGACACCAAGAGTAGTGTAGGAATCCACTGAACCATCTAGCTGCCCCTTCACCTAGCCTTAGTGAAGGATGGTATATGCTACTAAAGAACAGAGAAACAAAGGGACAATTTGAAAACATGAATGTTTCATCTTTTTGTTATTTGTTGTTGTTGTTCAATCATTTTAATTGTGTCCTTTACTTTGTCCTCTCTTTAGTTGTGACATTTGTGGGGGTTTTTGGCAAAAATAACTGGATTTATTTGAAATTTTCTTTTGTAACTCAATTTTACTAATAAAGAAGTAAGGTAAATGGTATTAAGTGCCTTTTTTGATCAGTGTCAAATAACTCCTAAGTCCTTGAAGGCAGATTTAAACTTATGAAGATAAGAATCCTTGTCTTCAGGTATGGCACTCAATCCATTGTGCCACCTAGCTGTCTATTTGACTTTTTGCTCATAACTATGAATATAATGATTTTATCAAATTAGTTAACTGGCTGTATTCAAAAGGACTTTCTTCCAAGTATGAACATTGAGGTGAATTTTATATCCATCTTATTTATCAGTATTATTTTTAATATACATGTTCAAATATGTCAAGTCCACAAGACAGATTGGATGATTTTATGTAATAAAATCAATAATATCTATGTTAAATAAAATAATTTAACATAAATTAATAAAATATAATGAGATTAATAGTAAAGAAAAGTATTGAAGTATAATCATTGTTTTTAAGGTTATTATGATAAATGTTGCTTCTGCCATTTTTAGGGGTGAATTCCAGCAATGGGATCTATGTTAAGACATTTAGTTTAGTGAATTGATTGAAAAAGCAATTATTGTCCCTTTATTTCTGTCATTCTACAGCAGTTAATCAGAACTCAAAAGATACATCTTAAGGGAATAACACAGAAATTAAGGGTAAGTTTGCATTGTAAAGTATATATTTGTCTTTTATAGAAGAAGTGTATATTAAAAAGATATACTCTATCATATCATTCTGGATATGTAAGTCCCAAGCGTGAACAGCAAGGAAATTATTTCCTGTCTTTATTAACCCCCCTCTCTTTTTATTGTCTCCCTCCCTCACCCCTGCCCCCACTCCCATTTCTATCTCTGTTTCTATCTGTTTCTCTGTGTCTTCACTCTGCTTCCCCTCTGCTTTCCACAAGTTTATAACTAACAAAAACATAGAAGTTTTTGTCCCAGTGAATGGCAATTTAAGCATGCTGACAATATATTCCACCATTAGGTAGATATAAATGAATTTAACAACTATTCCACAGTTACCCATCAACATTTTAGGTTTTTAGTTATAAGAGTTTCACAAATCTTTCTCTCATCAAGGAATTTTGATTTTTCCCTCTTCTGATACCTTCCCTGCCCAATATCCACCATGTACCTTCTTTATTGCAATATAACTTCCATAAATATGAATAGCACCATTTATCTTAAATCCAAAAGTAGTATTAAATTCACATTACTATTTTCAAAATAATATAGTTGGAATGTAGAAATAGTTTTTCATCGTTGTTTTAATCAGATTTTCACATATTAAAGCTCAATTCCAAAAACATAAATCATTTCTCATATATAAAAATCAATCAGAAAATCCATTCTGGGTAATTATTTAATATCTTTATTCATAGATTTCAAATGTACAATAATGATTATTTTGGAGTTCAGAAGAATGAAAATAATTGTTCTCAGAAATATATAAAATTATAAAATTTTCAATGAAGCCATGAGCCATAAACTCCTTCTCCCCTTTCCAATTCCCATCAGGACAGATTTACAAACTATGTATCATTCTTAACTTTCCCCACATAGCCAATATGTCACCAAACTTTCTAATTTCTACTTGTACAATATATTTATAATCCCTTACTTTAAACTCACACCTAAACATCACCCTCTAACAAACCCTTATCATCTCTCATCAAAACTACTGCTGGTTAGTCTTCCTCACTTTAAAGTCAGAAGATTGTGGCAGTAATACAGGACTGAAATTTGTCAGGGCAGGATTGTTGTAGGAAAGGAGGGAAAATACTTAAGGAAAGGGAACAATATAAATTTGAACTGGTTCACCATCGGATCAAGTTGGGGATGTGTTAATAAGAATGGACCAGGAAACAGCTATGGTTTTGGGGGTTTGAAAGATTATGGTGAAAAAGAAGACTGATAAAATTTGGGATGATAAAAAATTAAGACAATAATATCAGATTTTCTCTAGGTCTTGCACTCTATCAATATGTGTCCCTCTGTTTTTTTTCTCTTCTTCTAAAACACCTCCTTTGCTGATCTCTTTAATTACCATAGAATGAATTGCTATTTCTATGCTAATAATCTTTAAATCTACCTTTCCTTCCCCAGTATCTTTGAGGAACTATAATCCTGTATTTCCCAATCACTTTTAGACACCTACAATTAGAAATCCAATAGACATATACTTTTATAACATCTCTTTAATGTACCTCTTCTCCCCTCTGATACTATCCTCACTCTAATTTGCCCACATCCCCTAAATATATTATTGCAATAGCCTATTGATGTGCTTACGTGCCTTTCTCCATTCCAATTCATTTTCTATTGAATCTCTAAAGTGATTATACTAAGATAAAAATCTGATTATGTAACCCTCCTCCTTACTCAATAACTAGATTATCTTTCTATTGTTTTCAGATATGAATGGGGAAAAAAGGATCTATTTGACATTCAAAGTCCTTCATAAACTAGTCCCTTACCTACCTTTCTACTCCTCTTATACCTCAGATTGGAGAAGTTCATCATTATTGTGCATCAGTTATATGAAATCTTTCATGGGTTCTGAATAATGAACACTGCTCTCATTTTTTTCCACTCACCAGTGGAGTGAATTATGGCTGTGTGCTTGCTTTCTTGCTTTTCTAGCATGATATTCGACATCTTAAACAAGGATGGAAATGACAACAAGGTCAGCTATCACATAGTTGGTAGATTATTTAACTTCAAAAGATTATAAACTAAGTCTAAAGTGGAAAGTTAAGACATTACATCAGTTTTTGCTCACGTTTGATTATATACTCAAGGCATCCTCTGGGGTTTAGATTGAGTGAAATATGAATTAATTCCCTGCTGTGTGGACTAATTTTGTAGTAATAATTGACACTAAGAAGTAAGGTTATCCACCAGTCTGCACCACTTCATTCATACATTGAACTATTGGTTACAGAAAATGGATAAGAATATTTTGACTCACCAGCTAGATGGCATGGTGAATATTGCACTGGCTTTAGAGTTAGGAGAGCAAGAGTTCAAATCTGGCTTCAGACTCTTGACACTGAACTAGCTGGGTGACCTTGGGCAAGGAAGTTAACCCTGATTTACTCTCATCCAGGACCATCTATAGTCATGTTGATTCATATCTGGTCACTGGACCCTGAGGGTGGTATACATGCATATGTGTGTGTGTGTGTATACATATATATGCCCAGACAGAAATTTTCATTGTTTTCTGTGGAGTGCAATAGCCAACTCATATCTTCTTATTGGAGGGCAGTTAGGTGGATCTGTGAATAAAGTGCTTGGTCTGAACTCAGAAAGACTCCTATTCCTGAGTTCCAATCCAGTCTCAGAGACCTATTATCTTTGTGACCCTTTCGAAAAATCACTTAATACTGTTCACTTCAGTTTCATCAGCTGTCAAATGAGTAAACTGATCAAAGAGAAGAGAATCATATAAGAAAGATAAAATTCTTTAGTCTGATGGCTATATGATTGGTACTTGTCCGTTTTAGAAGACCAAAATGACATCACTATATTTGAGACAAATTGCAGTGTGTCCTACTGTGCCTGATCAGACCAATATGAGCATGGAATGCTCTATAACAGGATGGGCACAAATAGTCCATGTGGACACCTGGGTGGTACTCTAAACTTACAGATGTCACATTTCCTTTGAGTTGCTTCAATTCTATCAAACTCATAGAGTGCAGCACCCTCACTGATGATGGCACGCTATTCTGGGTGGTTCTATGTTGGTCTCCCATGCTGTACAATCAATTATAAAGTTCTTCAATGAAATCTTCAGGGTATCTTGGCATCACTTCTTCTGTCCCACCTCACTTGTGAGCACTTGTCCTGTGTGAGTTCGCCATAAAACAGTTTTAGGGCAAACCTATATCTGACATTCTAACAAGGTGTCCAGTCCATCAAAATTGCACTCTCTGTAGTAATGTTGGAATGCTAGTCAGTTTATTTCAAGAAAGAACCTCAGTGTCTTATATTTTCTCTTGCCAAGTGATCTTCAGAATCTTCCTAAGACAATTTAAATGGAAGTGATTCATTTCCTGACATGGTGTTTGTAGACTATCCAGGTTTCACAGGCATATAGCATTGATGCCAGCACAATGGCTCTATAGACCTTCAGTTTGGTAATCGGTATAATACCTCTTCTCTCCCACACTTTCTTGCAGAGTCTACAAATACTGAGCTAGTTCTGGCAATGTGAGTACCAACCTCATTGTTAATGCTTTTGGAAAGGACACTGCCAAGGTTAGTGAACTTGTCCACAGTACTCAAAACTTCTCCATTTGCTGTAATTGATGGTTGCACATATAGATGGGGTGGTGCTGACTGATGGAGCACCTGTGTTATCTTGGTGTTAATTGTTAGACCACAATAGCCAAGAAACAGCGAATTGATCCATACTTTGCTGCAGCTCAGAAGATCATGTACCAGCACTCCCTCTATTTTGGTCTTGACTTGTAGCCTTTCCAAGTTGAAGAATTTGGCATTAGTGTGGTTGCTGACCTTGAAACCATGTTCATCCTCAGTGAAGGCATTTGATAAGATGGCTAAAAACATCATACTAAAAAGTATAGGAGCAAGGACAAATCCTTGTTTTACTCCATTGATGACTGGGATATCTCAAGAGCATCACCCATTATCCAGAACCTGGGCATGTATGCCATCGTGGAAGTCACGTACAGTGATAATGAACTTCTCCAGGCAACCAGCTTTTGACATAATTTCCAATAAACCTTCACAACTGACAGTTATCAAAGACCTTTGGTCAGATCTATAAATGTTTTATACATATCTCTGTTCTCTTCCTCGAGTTTTGCCACGGATTATCAGGCAGCAAACAACATTTCAACTATTCTTCAACCTTTCTGAAGCCACACTGGATCTCATGGAGGTGATAAACTTCCAGGTGAAGGATCAGCCTATTGAGAAGGGCTCTTCCAAGAATCTTAGCAGCAATGAATAAAAGAGAAATACTCTGTGATTGTCACAGAACAATCTATTCCCTTTACTTTTATAGAGATGGACATTGGATGCATCCTTTCTTGGGAGATAACCTCTTCATGCCATATAACTTGGAAAATTTCAGTCAGTTTTTGGATGAGCAATGGACCCCCCTACCCTGTAGATCTCAGTTGGAATAGAATCATCAGTAGGCACTTTACCACTTGAAAAGATCATAATGACATTCAAAACCTCTTCTTCATTTCAAATTTCAGTTAAGGATCAAATGACTTCAGCTTGACATAAATGGTCTATGGCTTCTGCATTTATTGATGATGACCTGTTAAGAACACTTGGAAGTGTTCAGCCCATTTCTCTAGGATCATGTCCCTATTGTTAAACAATGTGGATCAATCAGTACTGAGTAGTTGAAATGCACCATATGTGTTTGGTCAATAGATAAGCTTCAGGGCATCATAAAAAACATTTTAGTTTGTTACTGTCTGCATAAAATTGAATTTTATCTGCCTTCTTACTGAGCCATGAGTACTGCAACTCTCTAAACTTCACTTGGACTGTAATTGTGATGTAATTAAAAGCGCCTTCTTAGAAATTAATGAGTTTTCCTGCTAGTAAACCCTGTGAAGTTCTTGTTTTTCCATTTAGCAGCTTCTTAACTTCCCCATCATGTTCATCAAATCTGACTTGGTGTTCACAAATGTTTTGGTGCAGATGAGCAAATGTAATGCTGTACATCAGATCTCTGAAAGCTCCTCATTCTTTTTCTGCTCCAATGAGGCCAACTGTATGTTGGCTCAGTTGTCCCTCCAATATAGAAACAAACTGTTCCTGTTCAGAGAGGCACTCTAATCTCTTGATATTAATTCTTCTATTTTGGGTCAGGGCAGCTGTTTTGGATGAATATGAATATTTGTCTTATGGAAGAAGAGTCTGAGGACCATCTAGCATTTTTCATCACACATTACCTTTGTCATTCTCACATTCTGTCTGTCTCTTCTCCTTACAATCACATAGTCTAGTACATACTGATGTTTTCATCCAGGAGGTTTTATTGCATTTAGTAAAATGGAAGGCAGTGTTTGTGATGAGAAGGTCATGAGAAGAGCAATTCTTCATTAGAATGTGACCATGTTGTTACCTTTTCCCAAATCCATTCCCCTAGAGGTCTACCTGCCATTTTTGGTAATCTGTGCCTACTCTAGCATTAAAATCACCCAGAATTATTAGCGTCTTCTCATTTGGTTACAATGATGATAGTGGTGTCCAGGTATTCATAAAAGTTTTATTTAACTTCATCAGTGTTCATCATGCTGGGAGCAGAGGAACTGATGATGGTGACATGGTGTTTTCCTAGTCTCAATCTCGTGTGACATGAACCTGTCATTCAGTCTTTTTGGTAAGCATTCAAGAATGTTGACTAGATTAGTTTTGATAACAAAATTTACTACAGCATCATGGCTTCCCTTTCACTGGGGTCACTCCAGAAAAAACATGTATCCAGCTACGAATTCAGTAAGTTAAATTCAGTAAGTTAGCCTTCATTTGCCAGTCTTGTTCACTCGGGGCTACTATTTGGATACTGTATCTGCTCAATTCTTTCACAAGAGCAGTTTGTATTTCAGGTTTTTTGGATCTTGTGTTGTCTATATAAAGAATACATTTTTGTTATGGCATGAATATTAAGAGAATCACTTGAACTAATATGATAAATAGAACGAAGGCATTTTCATTGTTTATAGTAGGGGACAAATATCCATTCTTTAAGGCATTCTGCTTTCTCCTGACATTTTAGTGGAAATATTTGACTGTAACTCTGGAAACAAAAGAAATATTTTGAAAAAAGAATATTAAGAAAATCACTTGAACTAATATCATAAGAAAACAATATCTTAGAGAATCAGTATTTCTTCCCTGATATAAATAATAAAAATTGTTCTTTCCTATTTATCACATTAGTTTGTGATTTGCTTAATATTCATGTCATAAAGAACTTGACTTTTCAGTCACTTTAGCTCATGAATAAATTAATATATTCAATTATAAAAAGAATATAAACACAAGCCAAAGGAAAGAAAAGAATGAGCAAACAAGGCCTTTGAAATTAGTTCCAAAATAATGGGAAAAAGTCAATTAGCACTTAAGGATTGGGGGGAGCCTCTAAAATAATAAAACATTGAGATGTGTGTATGAGTGTGTGTGTGTGTGTGTGTGTGTGTGCATGTGTATGAAACACCAGTATGTTCCTATATCCAAATAGACATAAATCTCTATGTATGAATTTATAGATGTATAAAAGTAATAAATAATTTTTCATAAGCAATTATGTGTAAGATCCAGCCTTATTCCCTCCTTTATTTCATTGTACCAAGACAATTTGAATAACATTGCTGATTTATTTTTCATATCTATGTGTGTGTGTGTGTGTGTGTGTGTGTGTGTGTGTGTGCGCGTGTGTGTGTGTGTGTGTTTGTCTGTGTACTTAAGCCAATGGGGTTAAGAGTAACTTGTCCCAAGGTTATACAGCTAGGCAATTATTAAGTATCTGAGGCTGGATTTGAATTTAGGTCCTCCTGACTCCAGGGCCAGTGCTCTATCCATTGCGACACAGAGCTGCCTAATGTTGCTGATTTTTTTCCACTTTAGCTTCAGTATAAAGAATTCTATTAGATTCCCCAAGGCTGGAAGTAATTTAGAAGGAAATGACATAAAGTTCATTAGAATAAGTCCTGTCACTCACTGAATTATTCATCATCCCTAACATATTAACCAATTTACTAATTATTTATTAACCAATTAGAATTGATTGCTTCCCTCAAGGATTCCTATTCTTCTAAGGGCATACTAACTATGAGTACCCTACTAAGAGGAATCCTTGGCATTTGAGAGTGTCATTGACTTATCTTCTTAATAAAATGTTACCATTGCTGTTAATAAAATAATTACTGAGAATCCGTGTACCATTTTTTAAACATTACATATATAAATACATTTTGACTGAGTGTATATATATATATAAATATGCATGTACACACACATATATACACATCTCTTTATATCTATGTACAATATGTATATCTATATGTGAATGTGCATATATATGTAATATGAATTATACAAGGTTATCTTTATTTATCTATAAACACATGACTACATACATGTACATATATGTATATCCATCCAAATATACACATGTATAGAAACATATGTGTGTTGCCTACATAAGATTAATAACAGATATGAAATTTGAAAAAAAAGGAATACATGCTTACCAAATACATTTACCATTTCATGAAGGATATCCAAAATATATTCCAATTTGGAGAAAGCTTCTACATGAATTGTGATATTTCCTAGATATTCTTGCTTGTGCATAATATCAGACTGGTTGCTTCAAGTATTGAACCTTTGCTGAGACTTCTAGAATTTATTTGCTGTCACTAAAAAATAACTGTTTCATCTACACTGGTTTATATGTACAAATAAATGGCATAGTGAATATTATGCTAAAGTAAATTGAGTATGACTTTTCTTTCTGAGTTCAAGTCTGGCAGGGTAACACTGGGCAAGTAATTTAGCCTTGTTTGTCTTGAATTCCTAATTTCTAAAATGAGAAAAAAGAAAAATGACAAGCCTTTGCAATATATTTTTTCAAGAATAGTCAAATTGGTATCATGAAGTGTTAAACATGGTTGAAACCAATGAACAACAAAATCTACATTGAAAAAATGAAAATAGATTAGCATATTTATTTTTCAAGATTATTACATATATTTTGATTGATCCATCTGAGCACTTGAATATCTTTCATTAGAAATAGGTTACAATTGTATAAACATATAGTAAGGTTTTATTCAATTTCTAGAAGCTAAATGAAATTAATTTTATCATTAATTTTGAACATTCATTATTTACTTCATAAATATTTTTTGCAGTTTATAAAGTAAAAGGAAAAAGTAGCTCACTTTATTACATACAAATATATAAACTCATATACACTTGCATGCTTGTTTTATATAAATAAATAAATATATATATGTATATATATATATATAATATATATATATAATTTAACACAATTCACTTTCTATTACTCCAAACTTCTTAATCAACACAATAAAATATATAATTGCATAGATTTTCATAATACAACAGAAAAATATAGAATTAACATGCATCTGCTAAGATACTGATTAATATGTGTAGGTTTAAATTACATCATTCATATTTCCAACAATTGTTTGACAAGTTTAAAAAATATTTGCAAACATTTCATATAAGCACTAATGTACTTTTTGTTGCTCTATTTATAGATTTCCTCTTTTCTTTTTCTACATAAACATTTGATTGTTATTGTTGTAAGATATCTAAAAATAAAGAAATTAGGTTATCTTGGAACACTTCAGTTAATATTTATCTATGTAGCTCATCATTATTCTCATCTTCTTTGGAGTGATTTTCTATAGTCAGAGTCAAGATAGTGGAGTGACACCAGTATTTTAGCCAAATTTTATGCATTCAGTCTTCAAATTAAAAAAAATCACCAAACCAAAGCATCAGCCAAAAAAAATCAACAGATTATAGTTAAACATTTATTTCCTAGCCCAATCATGCTTAGGAATATATAAACCGGTATTGAACTAGCCGTGAGTATGATGAGGTCATGCTGGTTATAGGTTCATGAGGTAGCAGTGGAAGCAGTAAATAACAAAAAATCATAGCAGAACTGAAGGTTGGTAAGAAGTCCTCTGTATTATCAATAGGAGCAGAATCATTTGCCATTTGTAGACTTTGTCATCCATTATCCAAGGCAAGGTTTCATGTCTAGAGTAGTGTGGCAGGATTACAGTTACTAAAGAACTAAGTCACTACAGGCATGAGGATCAGAGGATACAGAGAGGCTGTGCCAAGACCTCTTCCTCAGTCATACAACTTTTGAAGCCCTGAACTTATAGGCACCAACTGAATTGTAAAAGCAACTTGTGACATAATTTACAGAAGAACAAACTAGGTATTCACCATAACTTTTTATGTAAGCAGAATTCAATTCTAACAAAAACTTAAATGTAATAAAATAGAATGGAAAAGATATAAGTAAGGGTGGCTAGGTGGCACAGTGAATAGAGCGCCGGCCTTGGAGTCAGGAGTACCTGGGTTCAAATCCGGCCTCAGACACACCTAGGTGTGTGGCCTTGGGGAAGCCACTTAACCCCATTGCCTTGAAAAAATTTTTTAAAAAAGATACAAAAATCATTAAAAAAACAATCTAACCACAACGTGATCAAGAGTGACAGGTAAATATAATACATAAATTCAGAAAAAGAAAATTTCTTGAAAACACCTGCAAATAAAGCCTCAAAGAAAAATGGAAATGCTTTCATTCTATATCTATATGAAATATTACTTGTGTTGTGTAGATGGGAGTCACTTCCTAAGTGTGCTGACAAGCATATTTTGATGAGAAATCAAATGACAAGTGATTATTTAAAATTTGATATAAAACCTTTTTTATTTATATAAATATTTTGTTTTCCAAATACTTACAATGTCAGGTTCTACCAATCATCTTTTGAATTTTTCTCTCTCCTTCCCTTTCCTCCCTTCCCTCCCCTAAATAGAAGGCACTCTGATGAAGGTTTTACATTTGCAGCCCTGATAAACATAGTTTTGGTATTCATTTAAACTATATAGTTCCTTCTTTTAATATAGATGCTATTCTCCATCACAAATTCCTTAACATTGTACCTGATCATTGCACTGATGGGATGAACAACTACATCATGGTTGACCATCACTCCATGTTATTGTTAGTTTGTATAATGCTATTCTGATTCTGCACATCTCACTCAGTGTCAATTCAAGCAAGTCCTTCCAGGCTTTTCTGAAATCCCATCCCTCATGATTTCTTATAGAACAAAATTGCTATGTTACAATAGTCATTTCCTATTGTCTCATTTGCACAAAATATTTTCCATTGATTCACTTTTCTGTTTCTTAGCCAGTGCCAGGAAGTACTGATAGCTGATACTTTATAATATAATTTTAGATCTGGCATAGCTAGGCTGCCATCTTCTGCAATTTTTTCATTAATTCCAATGACAATCTTGATTATTTGTTCTTTCATATGAATTCAGTTATAATTTTTTTCTAGCTCACTAAAGAAATATTTTGGACGTATATCTTTTCCTTCAGTGTGTACCCCCTTCTGTCCAACCCCTTCCTTTTCTTTGTCCCTTCCATTTTCCCCTTTTCCTTCTCTTCCTTTTATCAGTCCCTCCTTCCCCCACACCTTTCCCCTCTTAATACTTCAAAAGGTAAGATAAGTTTTTAAGCTCAACTGAGTGTGTATTAATCCCTCTTTGAGCCAAATATAATGAGAGTAACGTAACGTTTGAGTATTTCTCATCTTATTCCTACCTCTTCATATGATGCAATTTACCCCCATTTAATCTCTGCCTTCCTCTTCTCTTTACTGTCCCCCTTTTTAAGTAGATATATGTTTAAATCATTCCATCAAATTCATGTGCATATTATGAATGTCCATTCCTTCTGTCTAAGTATATTCCATTTAATAGTGTTATAATTCTCAAGAGTTCTGAGAATCTTTCTTCCAGGAAGGGATATAAACAGATTAATCTTATTGGATAACAGTTTTTTTTCTTTTTCCCTAATGACTTTTTCATTTATCTCTTGAGTCTCCTGTTTGAAGACCAAATTTTCTGTTTTAGTGCTTTTCTGTTTAGTCTTTGCATCAGCAAATTTGAGAATCTCCTATTTCCTTATATGCCGATATTTTCCCCTGAAAGAGAGGGCTCAGTTTTGCTGTAAGATGAATCCTTGACTATAATCCAAGCTCCTTTGCTCTCTGTAATATCATATCCCAAATCCTCCAATCCCCTAATATTCATGTAATCAGTTCCTGAATAATCATGACTGTAATTCTTTGTGATTTGAATTGCTTTTTTCTGGCCTCTTGCAGGATATTTTCCTTGATTTGATAATGCTAGAGTTTGGTCACAATATCATTTGGTGTTTTCTATGTGAGATTACTTTCAATAGGAAATATATGTATTCTTTCATTGACTATTTCATTCTCTGATTTCAGGATATCAGTCAAGTTCTCTTTCATTATATCCTGAAGTATGGCGTAAAGGAAATAGCCTTTTTTTTTTCAAAGTTTTCAAGTAGTCCTATGATTCTTAAAATGTCTCTCTTGGATTTATTTTCCAATTCAGTTGTTCTGACAATGAGGCATTTTATATTTTTTCCATTTGTTTTGTTTTTTAAATGTTAATTATTTAACTGATTTTTGGTGTTTCATGAAGTCATTAGTTTCCACGGATTTCAATCTTTTTTTACAGAAGTACTTTCTTCATTTGCCCTTTGCATCTCTTTTTCCAATTGGCCAATTGTATTTTGAAGGAATTTTTATCTTTTCCTATTTGCTGAATTTTGTCTTTGAGAGAATTATTTTAAAAGGATTTGTTTTTTGTTGTAAGATGTTAGTTTTCTCTTGCATAGTGTCAATTTTCCCTAATATGCTTTTTCTCAATTTTTCCTCTTGATTTTTAGACTTCTTTCTGATTTCGCCTGAGATGTCTTCTTGTGCTGGAGAGCAATTCATATTCTCTTCTGAAGTTCCATCCCTTTCTGAGAGACTATCTTTATTTCCAAGGTAACATTCAATGTACCCCACTTTGTGTTGGCCCGTTTTTTTTATTTTTTTGGTACTTTCCCTAGGGGCTTATATTGGGGAAGGGATTGGTTTGCAGACCTTTGGTGTTGAAATTTCTAGATACTTTGCTACTTGGTGTTAGGAACTTCAGGGGGTTACTCAGTGGTCCCACCAGTAAAGAATACCAGAAGTTTTCTCTACATTATCTGTATTGGTGAAGTCAGTGGCCCACTCCTTAGGCTTTGAGCAGGATTGGGACTGTCCTTGCACAATCTGGGTTGGGCCATCAGGCTAGAAAATCCAAAGGCTCTCTCCAGGTAATAAGAATTGGGGAAGATCCTCCAATCCCAAATGAACCTGGAAGTACCTGGGGCTATTTCTGGAGAAAGGCAGATCTTCTCACAGGAGCAATGGGGTGCTTAGATGGAAATGTGAGGACTCCTCTTCTGGAGACATATTGTCTGGGTCTTCCAGACCAGCAGAGCTTACCAGATAGATGTCTTGGCAGGCATGCTGTAGCTCTCCCATCCACCTTCCATGCACATGGCAAGGGCTTCCATCATATCAGTTCTCAGATTAGTCTCCAGTCTCACCCTGTTGCCCTTGTGCTGGGTCTCTGCTCTCTGCTCTGGCATGCCCACTCTACCCTTTGTCAGACCTTGCTGAGAGATATTCCTCTTGGGTCTTCTATGGGTTCTGTGGATCCAAAATCAGTTAAGACACTTGATTCGTGTTAGTTCTGAGGAGAGCTTAAAATAGTGCCTGACTTCTCTCTGTCATGTTGGCCTGATGTAGATATAGAGACATTTGATCCCAAACATGGATGAATATAGAAATATACTAAACATGATCAAATGTGTATCATATATATCATCATGCTCACTGGCATGCTGAGGGTAGAGGGAAGAGAGGGAAATAGAAAAATGTGGAACTCAAAGGCTTCCAGAAGGATAAATGCTGAAAACTCATTTTACATGTAATTGAATAAAAAATAAAATGAAAATAAAAAAAACAAGTATAGCCAGCTACAAAAAAGTAAATAGTCAAATATGATAATTTCAAAAAAATAAGTAGCACACAATATAAAAATTTTCTTTCTCCAGTCTTTAATTCAAGAAGATTTTGCTTCTCAATTTTTTCCTTAGTTCATTGAAAAAAAATTCAATTAAAACAACTGATGAGGAGGTATGCTTCACATTTATAAATCTCCTAAATATTAAGACCATAATGAAGACACAGCATGCTTCTTGCTCTCTACTCAAATGTTCGAATATCCCCTATGTCACCATAACAGAATTAAAAAAAAATCATTCTGAATACATTTTGTTAAAGAAGGAAATATAGGTAACTTTTTCCCCTTGCCAATAATTTCATTACCTGACTTCCAATCTACCACTCTAGACAAACACTTCATCACTGTTCTCTTAAGTTCTTGTGCACAAAAGCTAACATATTCTTCTTGGATTAATTAAATTTGAATATATAAATAGATACTTTCACATACTTAGCCAAAGTTGTAGAAATTCATGGGTGTTCAAGAGTTTACATATTATCATAAAAACTTTTGTATTGATGTGATTTGCTATTGTTTATTTTCTTCCTTTTTTTTTTCTTTGAACAATTTCTCTATATTCAGCTGTTACTATAAAAGAAAGTCTATGAATAGAAATCTATTTTATTTTATTCAAATTTTTATATCAGTAGGCTATTGTAAAATTTAATTCTTTTTACCTTCTCATATTGCTCAAAAGTTAGTAACTGAATTTTCTTGAAATTTATTAAGGCTTTTTGATACTCTGACAAAAAATATCTAAGCTCTACTAACAGTACAAGGTATGCAAAATGTAAGAAATTTTCTACATTTGGTAATAGAACTCGAGTTTGAGGAGGAGGGATAAAATGTTGTTATGGTCTTAGGGTAAAAGAGTAACAATTCACTTTTTTTGGTGAGAGGTTTAAATCTGAGAAAAGGTACTGAGTTTCTTCCCCAAAAAATTTCCATTTCTAACACAGGTCTGTCAGAACTCTATTAGAAGCATTGACTCTCACTCAATATCCTGTGGTAGTGGCTGCTCAAATTTGCATGTGAAAAAACTACTATACAAGAGATAATGAAAGCAAAACACAATAGATTTCAGTAATGTATAAATGAAAGTTTTAAGACTGAGAGGATTTTAAACAAAATTTGGAACACAAAATTGTTCTAAGATTATATTATAAATCTAATATACATGGATCATAGATAATAGATTTGCACAATGGTTCACTAAACATAAATTGAACAAAGGTGGTATCATTTTCAGAGAGTATTGAATATTTAGTCACAAAGTAAAGGAGAAATAACATATTTTAGAACTTTTTAAAAGCTTAATAATGCCCTTTAATGACTTCTTGTTTCTGAGTAAAGTAAATTTGGCAGAGGAGTAGTTTGGAAAGAGAATAAGAGAAATCATACAGTAGATCAATTATTTTGGATAAGATTGTTCAGTGCAAATTTAGTCAAGCAGAATTTAGATAAATTCAGAGCAATAGTGCAAATAATTATTGAACTTATAATCTAAGTTCATCAAGTTATGTTTTATGTGAAATAATTGCATCAGAGAAAAGGCACTGAAGTGAATTTATAAGATACTTAAAATCTGTTCAAAATAGTTAAGCTCAAAAAATATCAGTCATTTATTGTGGGAAAAGGAAGAAAACAGTTCATTTTTTAACTAGTAGAGTTCTTTAAAATATTACTTATTTATTATGGGGAAAAAGAGAAAAACTGTCTATTTTCTCCTTTTGAACTTATCCATATGGTTTGTGACTCAAAACATTTACTAAATTTATTCATACAGAATCTACTTATAGTCTTTTGGTCTTCTGTTTATATTTCATATTTCTTTAAAAATATTTTAATGAAAATAATAAAATATTATCATTCAAAGTTGACATCTATATTGTTATTTATATATTAGAAGCAATTTTGTGACTAGAGAACTTACCTCAGATTCAGAATAACTTGTGTTTACATCCTGGCTCACACATCCTGACTTCATGTCTTTGAGCAAGTCATTTAAAGTGTGTACTCTAAACAAATCTGTAAGAATATATATTTCAAAGTATACGCATGCTTTTCTAGAGAAAACTTTCACTCGAAGGTAATTTTATCAGTGCAAATTCAGGTTCAGTACTTATTTATTTTTTTTACTTCACCTTACAATATAAATAATTTATATTCAGTAATTTAATATATTGAATCTAAACTACTTTATGAATTTGTGTTACATTCCCTTATCTATTGCCTTATCAAATTCTTTCATCTTATGTAGCTCTTTGCTCACAGAAAAACCCTTGCTTATGTATTTTTATTTCCACACCATTTCTTATGGAAATAATCACCATATCCACATATTCTAATTCATGGCACCTATCTTTTCAGACAATGGAAAAAGTCCATCAGATGTGAATCATGTTGTTCTTAAGAGGAATTAAGAGGTTACATTGTTTCAGACAATTGAATTTGAAGCAGAAACTGCGAGTCAGTAAGGTCCTAAATTATATTAAAGTCAAACTTTCACTAGGAATACTAGGTGGTCCAGTGAATAGACATCAAAAACATCAAGGAAAGCATTATTTTATTAAAATCATGAATTACCTGAATCTAAGACACTAAAGATAAAACAAACACAGTGTTAGTACACTAAAGCATTCAATATATACTGACAACCACAATAATTTTAAATAAATGTCCCATTTCAACAACAGAACGGAAATTGCCACTTATTCCCAATATCTCCTGCCTCCAAGAAGCAGGGTTACTTGTTCTATTCAATCACATATATGAATCAATGTGGAATTTAGGAACTTTGTGTCCTTTTCTTCTCCTATCTTCCCCACTCATATCTAGTTAGGAGCTGAAAGTCTCCTCTTTCATGCCTCCTCTCTTTATCTTACCCTGATGAAGACTGAATAGGAAATAGGTCAATAGTAACAAAAAATCTATGGATTCATTATGATTCTCATAATATTCAAAAGATTTCCTAATTCTAGGGATAGCTTGGTGGTACAATGCATAGATTATCAGCCCTGGTGTTAGAAGGACACGAGTTCAAATTTGACCTCAGAGACTTAATAATCACTTAGTTGTGTGACCTTGGACAAATCACTTAACAACCTCTTTGCCTTAAATAAAAATAAAAGATTCTCTAACTCTTCTTAAATTTGAGGCATTTTCCATTTTCTTCCCTCTAAACCATAATTATATCTGAAATTTCCAGCTCTGAGCTTTTATTGTTTTTGTTTCCCTTAATCAAAGCCACAGACTTCATTTACTATTTTTTACTTTCAGGTAATAGATGCAACTCAAATTTATGTCTGGTTTTCTACATATGCTCCTTCTTTCACAATATAATAATTCATATTAAAGAAAAAAAGTTTCAGCTAAATGAAAGTTTGATCGCAAACATATCTCATAGAGTATAATAAGGAGAGGGCATTTTTAAAACTGTTCTATTAAGCCAGCAAGAATATTTCATGGAACTTTTGCTTTTCACTATTACACTGTCCTTGATTTGTATTATCAAATAATCCATGATCAAAATAATTACATTTTATTGAAGCAAAAACTCTTGTAGAAGATAAATAGCTATGTTCATTTTATTTAAAAAAAACCCTAGATAACATCCTTCAACTTAAATCAACATGTACTTTGATATACAATGACTTCAAAGGAAAAGAAGAAATAGACAAGAATGATGAGAATTTTCTTAGGAATAAAAATAAGACAGTCATTCTGATGAACAGTAAAGAGCACTAGTTGAAAGTCAATATCCAGTATTCAAATCTGAATTCAAGAATTAAATAGCTTTATGACCATGATAAAATAATATTTCTCTAGAGATCCCATTCCTTATATAAAAATTTAAGTAGTTAGATTAAGTAAATTATTTATTTTCCATTATGTGAATAAAAGAATATATATATATATATATATATATGTATATGTATTTGAGTCCTACATAGCAGCAACAATTTTATTTATATAACGTCTAGTATGTGCTAAGCACTTCACAACTATTATCCCATTGGATCCTCACAACAATCCTGGGATGTAGCTGCTATTATTAGCCTCATTTCACAGTGAGGCAAACATGTTAAGTAATTTGCCCGAGATCACACAGCTAGTAAATTTCTTAAGCTGGATCTATGTTATTTCAATTTAACCCTAATGCCAGAACTGTATCTACTTCACCACTTAGATAACAACCACTTTGTAATTATTCATAAAAAATATCATTATCTAAAATGTTAGACTAAAAGAAGTTGAATATAAAATACATGTGTATTTACTATGAAAAAATACCAAATCATTTCCAGGTAATATTATTTTACAAGCTCCAAAAAATCTGTGTCATATCACAGCCTGTAGGAAAATCTACAGGTGATTGTCAGCACAGAAAAAACTATGTAATTTAAAATAATCAGTGGAGGTTTTGATACCAATCTGAGTTATAAACAACATATATTTATTTTCAGGAATCAATCTAACAATATTCTAAAAGCTAGGTTATAGTTTTATAATAGTAATGGACCTAAAATGTATTTTAGTCCAACAGTCTCTCTTGGCAGCAAAGAATAATGAAGTTCATAGTGTTTAAATTATTTTTTTCAGGTTCATACAAATAGCAAGTAGAAGAGTGTGACCTTGATATAAATTTCTTTGAACTCCAAATTCAACATTTCTTCCATTATATCATATTACCTTTTTCAGAAAACTGACCTAAAGGTAGTAGCATTTTTATTTTACTTTCCTTTTCTTTCCTTTTCTTTTCTAGCAATTACTCATGGCAGGGGAAAACATACAAACTATAATAAAATTACAGATTCCTTGACATGATTTATTTTGCAAATGTAAAAAGTATAAGACAAAACCCAGGAATTTTTCAATGTTGTTATAATTATTTGTGAAACAAATAAACTTCTTTTAAAAGAGAATACTTTCCAAAAAAATTTATTTAGGTTTACAACTACAAAAAATCAGTATATTTTTATAAATATCTGTATTTGTATAAGTGTAAAATGATTTCTTCTTTAAAATTCAGGAAATGGAGTATAATGGAGATATAGCTAATTAATTGCCAAGGAAACTAAAATGTTCATTGTTGGCACAAAATGATAATACATGTACCAGTTTTCCCTTTCCATACTTTCATTTGTTTAACAGAGAACCTTTTTAGTTTAGAATGTCTTGATACATAAATGTTAATAACACAGCAGAATCAAACCTTTATTATCAATCATCCCTAGATAAGAAAAGAGACATATGTAAAGGAAAGTTTAAACTCATCTTCCAGTTTTATTTGTTCTTTGGGCTTCTATTTATCTTAAAGGGTTTATTTCTTCACATGTTAAATCAATAACTGCATAGCCACCCACATCATATACTTCAGTATTTACATCTGCAGTTTACAGTGAAAGTATTGAGACAGAAATCTAGTAATCCAAATAGCAACTGTATTCCCTTCTTCCTCTTAATAGATATCAAACTTTGCAGAAAAATAGGGATAGCCAAGTAATTCAGTAATATGTATTTAGCGACAGTAGTTTTTGAATCTCACTTTCTATAGTAAACAAGGAATCATTGTCCTTATTGTTGGATTTTTCAGATGACATTACTTTTGCCATTTTACATTACTTTTATTTTTGGAGAAATTATTCCCTTTTTACAAATAAATGGTATACTAATTTTCTAGCAAAAAAAAGAGAAAGGGAAGCATGTTCAACAAGAGACCATTGATTTGTTCCAAATATGTAGATTTGGTTTCCTTAAATGCTCAGTTCATGCATACTCCTAAAAACAGCATGTCGTATGTTCTATGTCCCTTAGTACTTTATGCTTTCCATCTTCTTACATCATCTTTTAAGCATAAGTTTATGTTTTGTATTCATGCCATATAGCATAATCATTGGAACAGAAGATCACTTAAAATATGTTAATTTGTGGTTTGTGCTCTTTTTGCTTTGTAGTCAGCATTCATGAGTCCTAGACCCTTGTAAGTTGTTAACAAAAGTTTATTGGACTGAAATGAATCCAATTAGATGCAAAATAATGATTTAATTAAATTTTCAGCATCTTTCTCATATTTTTAAAAAAATTACTAGCATTAACTTAGATGAATTTAAAGAAAGAAAAATCATATTTTGGGTACTAGTTTATAGGAATAAATAATTTCATAGTTTGTAGGGATATCTATTGTATTCTAGCCCAAGTCAGTCTTGATTAGCAATTCCCTGTATTATTTTGCTGACAAGAATCTAGTTCCTACTTGAAGACATACATGAAAAAATGAACTTAGTCCATTATGAGGTAGTCCTTTCTTTATTTTCATAGTATTTCTCATTATAAATATGGGGTGAAGTAAAAGTTTTCCAGTTTTGTAGAACTTGAAGAACATTGTCCATAATGATTACCATGAGTTGAGATAAAAAAAAAAACTATAAATCAGGATATATATGCTTGGAAAAGTAGAAGAGTTGATCATATGTCAAAACTGAGCCCATGTCTTAACTCAGAAAAATTATTTTCACTATACCGTGGAGTAGTGATTTAATAGAGAATAGTTCAGGAAAATTATAAAAGAACTAAAGATAAGATAATGGCTATATGAGAGTAGAGAAGAGAGTAAATGCTGAATAAAGACTAAAACAAGAATTGACAAAATTTGAATTGCATGTAAGAGATAAGAAAGAGGGGAAAGACCAAAGATAAGGCAAATTATAAATATGAATGAAATGAAAATGATACTTTATGAGAAATGTGAATATTAGGATAAGGGATACATTAAAGAGGGAAGATAATGACTTCTTTATACATATCCATAATTGTCATGCTTATATTGTGACTGGCACTAGAAATACAAATTAAGGTCTATCCTCAAAAATTTTTTCAATCCATGAGAATATCTACATAAATAAATTAAAACATATTAATACCTCTATATCCTCTCACCTGATCATTGTCCAATGTTTGAATTATCATATCTGCACTAATGACTCATTTTTATATGTTGTGATCTAGTTAATCTCCTAATATCCAATCTCATATTAAAAATTCCCTCCTGAGAATTGTAAATTTGATATCTCAGTGACAACTTTTAAACTCATTATATTCTCCTTTGCCATCCTTCCCAACCAACCCTCACCTCTTCCCAATCCCTATACCCCCCAAAAAACACAATAAGTAAAAGAGACTAGGGAAAAGAAAACATTACAAAATGAAACTTCTAAAACAATATCTATAATGTATGAGTAAATAGACATTTTCACTTTGCCTTATGTACCTCAATTTTTTTCTTTAGGATCTTATCTTAATATTATCTTAATGATATATTGATAACTTTATAGTGTTATTATTATTATCATTTCATGAAGAAGAAAATGGCGTCCAATGTTGAAAAATTCAGTAAAGAAGTCAACAAGGATGAAAAAAAATTTAAAATATATCAGAATCATCAATTCAAACATTTTTGGAGAAATATTTCAGTTGAAAGAAGAATTATGAGTGAAAGAATAAGGGATGTAGACATTTTACTTTCTAAGACATTGACTGATATTGGGAGAAGAAACTATACTCACACCTTGAAGTACAAGAATGATGCCAATCAAACTTATATGACAGATAATAAGAGTCTGAACCAATCCAATCTGGGTTGGGACGCAACAAACAAAAAATATTTACTGTGTTATCAAATTTTCAAACTGTATTAATGTTAAAAATTACTAGATTTGAAGCATCCATGATTCTTTCCTTTGCTTTACTTCCCCTCTCTATGTTATGCAGCCAGTTGATAATTTCTACAGGGCTTATTTTCTTAATATTCACTCAAATAAAGTTGGATGTCAATTTACAGAGATTTTAGAGTGAATATATGGAACTAATGATATGTAAACCAGATTCAAAAGAATAATATTAAGACAAGAAGGAAAATAGAAAATGTATTAGGGGAAGAATTTTATAGTCAATTTATCAGATAAAGGTCTCATATATAGAAATGTGAAGAATTTTTTTCAAATCTATAAGAATATGATTCATTCTTCAATTGAAAAATTGTGGAAGGATATGAACATTCAGCTTTCTTATGACAAAAAAATTAAATATAGTTTGGAACAATTCTGAGGAATTAGCTTATATCTATTCAATTGACTAATATGACATAAAAAGAAAATGACAATTGTTGGAGGAGATGTAAGAAAAAGGAAACAAAATGCATTGTTGGAGAAATAGGGAAAGGATTCATCAATCTTATAGAGTAAAATGGAATTATACTCAATGGATTATAAAACCATGCCTACTCTTTGATCCAACAATGCCAATATCAGGTCTATATTCCAGAAGAGCAGAAAACAACAAAGAAAAAGAACAATATTCATAAGGACATTTATAGCAGCTCTTTTCTGGTATCAAAGAACTATAAATTGAAAGGATGCCTATCAGATGGGGAAATGACTAAATAAATTTTAGTTATGTCATTAATGTGAAAAGCTATTCTGTTAAAAAGTGATCAATAAGGTGCTCTCAGTAAAAACTTGAACAGATGCATTAGGAAATGAAATATACAAAGTAACAGGAATGTTATAGAATGATCAGATGATCAGTGAAAGGCTTACATTTTTTCATCAATATTGTGACCCAAGACAATTCTGACAGTTTTATGGTAAGAAATTATGATAAAAAGCATACTTTTTTTCAGGTTTTTTTTTCAAGGCAAATGGGGTTAATTGGCTTTCCCAAGCCCACACATCTAGGTAATTATTAAGTGTCTGAAACCAGATTTGCACCCAGGTACTCCTGACTCCAGGACCAGTGCTTTATACATTGCGCCACCTAGCTGCCCCAGAAGCATGCATTTTTAACTTTATTTTTCTTAAGGATTTTTCCCCCTTGGGGGAGGGAGGTGGTGATATGCTTGTTTTTATAGCATGACTATTGTGGTAATGTTTTTCATGACCATACATTTTAACCTACATCAACTAACTTGCATTCTCGGAGAGGTAGATTGGGGGTGGGAGGGAGGGATAGAATTCAGAACTCAAGGTTTTAAAAGTGAATGCTGAGGAGCAACCAGGTTGCATAGTGGATAGAGCACCAGTCCTGGAGGCAAGAGGACCTGAGTTCAAATTTGGACTCAGACACTTAATGGTTAGCTGTGTGATCTCAGGTCATTTAACCCCATTGCTTTGCAAAAATAAAAAAAAAAGTTGAATGTTGATACTTGTTTATAGATGTAACTGTGGAAAAATAAAATAAGGGGGCGGCTAGGTGGCACAGTGGATAATGCACCGGCCCTGGAGTCAGGAGTACCTGAGTTCAAATCCGGTCTCGGACACTTAATAATTACCTAGCTGTGTAGA
This sequence comes from Macrotis lagotis, assembly GCF_037893015.1. Taxonomy (NCBI): domain Eukaryota; kingdom Metazoa; phylum Chordata; class Mammalia; order Peramelemorphia; family Peramelidae; genus Macrotis; species Macrotis lagotis. The sequence goes on from NC_133666.1 coordinate 349,797,014, forward strand.
TGTGTGGCTGTGTGGCCTTGGGCAAGCTATTTAACCCTATTGCATTGAAAAAAAAAAAAAAAGAAAAGAAAGAAAAAGAAAAAGGAAAACTAAAAAAAGAAAAAGAAAAGAAAATAAGACTAAAATAAAAAAAAATTCTTTGAATGAATAAGTTATTTTGACCACTACAAATATCCAAATCAACTATAAAAGTCATACTAAGAAAAATGTATACAGAGAGAACTGATAAATAGAAGTAAGTATAGAATAACTTTACATACATATAAAAATAATCTCCTTTCTCATTGTACCCATTTCTAGAGCAGAGGGAGGGAAGGAAAAACAAAAAGAAATTTATACAATTATTTTGTTGTATATTTTAAAGGATTAGAAATTTGGACATGGAATACTTGCAATTTCATATGCAGACTTTTTATTGTACTTTGTTATAGAAAGCTTCTTCATTCCATAAATTAAAAATAAAATTTTAAAAAAGAGTGTTAAGGAAATGATATTTCTTTAAGTTTAAGATTTTCATTCTAGTCTTTTTCTTTTATTTTGCAGACTAAGTGAAAACTACATATTTTTTAAGAGTTGATTGAGTCACTTAAGTCAGTTAAAGTAATAGCCTATTTGACTGCAAGTTACTTGCAAAAGCAATATGGGGATCTCATCTCTTTTGCTATCTATTCATTCCTCTTTCCACATTCTCCTGTTGTCAATATTATGTAAACAAAATACTACAATTTGGAATGATTGTTTTGGAAACCTTTTATCAGAGGTGACAATTCATAAAAACATTTTTAATAACATTATGGTTAATTGTGTTCTGAATACATATATCTATGACTAGATTTTTAACTTACTTTTCCCAATGGTGATTGTTATATAAAGTGCTATTTAATACATGGATAAACTCAGAACAACTGATAGCTATCTAATGGCTCTTAAAGAGGTATGCATCATTAACTATAATAAATTTAGGAAGTTTAAAATCAAAAGCTGATAGATCTAAATGATTATTATAAAAATATAAAGATATTAACAAATACTTTAATTGGCATTATGGAAATTTCTATTTCAATTTAATACCCTCAGTTATAAATTAAACTATTTTAAGAGATATGTCAAATCTTTCCAAAATTTTGTCATTTTTTTAAAAAAATTATGTGACTTAGAGACAGTTGTTAGACTTCAAGGGAATGTATGAATTAATAGTAGTATTTGAACACTGAAATTTTCAAAGATCGGCAATTTAACATTCAATAAGAAAGTAGGAATGAATTTCAATAAAATATCCACCAGCTAATTAAAGAGTCAGAAAATGAACATTTTAACTAATTTATACTTAGCTCCAGGGTAAAGATGATGATGTGAAATCTTGAAGCTTGACATATCTTATTAATTAGTTTCAATTTGTGATTTCATATTTTCCAATCTACTCTGCATGCCATCTTAGTGTAGAATTTTCATTCTTACTAAGGATACTATTTCAGATTTTCTTATCTGCTAAATATTTAAAAATTCCTGCCTTATTTTTTATTTAACCCCATCATCAATCAAAAACAAACAAAAAACTCTCATTCTGTATGTGCCAGGCATCAAAGATGCTAATAAAAGCAACCAAAATAATCTCAGAATTTAAGAACCACATATTCTCATATGGAAAAATAGGAAATCAAATTGTAATGAATTAGAGATGAAGGGCATAGAGATACTTAAGAAACCTGGTTTTTAAATAATCCAAACCTTCAGGCTGCCTTAGGTTATAGACAAGATAAAATGAATGCCAAAGCACAACCATTAATTTCCCAAGAGGGAAAGAAAAGAGAGAAACTAGAGTACAGGCCAAAGGTTTGGAAATGAATAGGGAAACTAGATAATCTCTGTCTTAAAAAGAGTTAGCATTGGTGGCTAGGTGGTGTAGTGGATAAAGTACTGGCCCTGGAGTCAGGAGTACCTGGGTGCAAAACCAGTCTCAGACACTTAATAATTACCTAGCTGTGTGGCCTTGGGCAAGCCATTTAATCCCATTGCCTTGCAAAAAAATAAAAAGAGTTAGCATCATGTTCACAAACGAGTAAAAACAAAATTGTACAAAATAAATGCACAATGAATCACAAGTTGTGAGAGGGAGATTGGGGAAACCAATAACTGATATAATCACAAAGTTTTCTTGATGGGAATAACACTTGAATTAACACTTAAAGTAAGAATCAGTAAAGTTAAAGTTTACCCAGTGCTTCCTAGTTGTCAAGTTTGAAGTTAGAATAACCTCTCAATTCAAGAAATTTACTTTATATTAGAAGGGGCTCTAAATCTAGCATGTAAATAAATGATTATAAAATATATTGGTGATTGGTTTGCTTCATAAACAAATATATTTTATATATTTAAAAATTCACACTCAGAGAGGACTCATAGAATTCCAGAAAGTTATTATAGGTGTTTCATGATGCAAAAAAATTATAATATCTATATTAGGAAAAGAGATATATTCCAGAAAGAGAAGAGAAATCATTGGATCTTTTGTATATGAATTTAGAATAAGTGAAGATGAAATAGGGCTTTCCTTGTTAAGTTTCTTCTCTCTGACAATTGAACTTATTTCAAGCAGAACTAACCTAAATATTTTGCTTTCTCTTTAAAAATTATGCTTTTGTAAAAATAATTGTCTCCCTTCAAAAGAGAGACTTGTTAAAATACTTTTCAGTCACAGCAATAATTAAACATATCTATATCGGCTGAAAAAAATATTGATAGCATACTTATAGGAACACAATCTATGAATGGTTTTAGAAAGACATTATATTTACATTTGAATAAAGTGTGATTCATTGAGAATTGTGAAAATACCAAATAATGAAATCATAGTGTCAGTAGTTACCTCAATAAATTTTGTTCGTTTTTGTTTCTCTAATATTATCCTAATTATTTTCTTTTATAATTGATGTTCGGTTTTCCAATTACATATTATGAAAGTGTTTCAACATTCATCCATATGATCACATATTTTTAAGTTACATAATTTCTTTCACCCTCCTTTCCCACCACTCTCTCCTTGGTGGTAAACACTCAGGTGAATATTGTACATATTTATTTGTGCTAAACATGTCTACAGATTAGTCATTTTTCTTATGAGGAATTAGGATTAAGAGAAAGAAGAGCATAAGAGTAATTTTTAAAAAAGTGAATGCAGTGTTCATCTTTTGTTTTCTTTTGTATTGTTTTGTTTATCTTCCTCTGGATGGGGACATCAACATCCATAGTCAAATCTAATAAGGTTGTCTTAGCTCTCTGGACTGCTGAGAAGATCTGCATCTATCAAAGTTTATCAACTCACAATGTTTCTATTAATGTGTAGAATGCTCTCTTGGTTCTGCTTCCATCAATCAGAATGAGATCCTAAAATTCATTCCATGGTTATCAAGAGTCCCACCATTTATGGTTTCTTATAGAATAGTAGTATTACATAATATTCAGATACCATAACTTCTCCAACCTTTCCCCAACTGATGGGCATCCCCTTAACTTCCAATTCTTTGCCACTACAAATACAGTTGTTATGAATATTTTGGAAATGTGGGGCTCTTTCCATTTTTTTATGATTTCTTCTGACTATAGACATAGAATTGAAATTACTGGGTCGAAGGGCATGAACAGTTTTATTGCACTTTGGGCATAGTTCCATATTGTTCTCCAGAATGTTTGGATCCATTCATAACTCCATTGGCAATATATTAATGTCCCAATCTTCCTACAACCTCTCCAATATTGATCATTTTCCCTTTCTGCCATATTGGCTAATTTGATGGGTATTTGGTGATACCTCAGAGTTATTGTAATTTGCATTTATCTAGTCAATAATGATTTGGAGCATTTTTTAGAAGGTTTTGTATAACTTCAATTTCTTCTTTTGAAAACTGACAGTCATATTCTTTGACCATTTATCAATTATGGAATGACTTGAACTCTTGTAAATTTTATGCAATTCTCTAAATATTTTAGAAATGAGACCTTTATCAGAACTCCTAGTTGTGAAGATTGTTTTCCAGCTTTCTGCTTTCCTTCTAATTTTGGCAGCTTTGACTTTATTAGTGCAAAAACATTTTAATTTTATATAATCAAAATCATTCATTTTGTAATTTATAATGAACTCTATTTCCTGTTTGGTCTTAAAAATTTTCCCCTTTTCTAGAGATCTGATAGGTAGAATATTTCTTAGTCTATTAATTGATCCATAATACTGCCCTTTATCTATAAATCTTGTACCCATTTTGACCTTATTTTTGTATAGCATGTGCGATGTAGGTTTATGTTTAGTTTTTGCCATACTATTTTCCAGTTTCCCAAAATTTTTTGTCAGATAATGCATTCTTATCCCAGAAGCTAATGTCTTTCAGTTTTTCAAACAGTAGATTGCTATAGTAATTTACTGCTGTTTGTTTTGAGCCTATTCTAATCCACTGATCCATTACTCTATTTCTTAACCAATACCAGGAAGTTTTGATGATTGGAGCTTTATAGTGTAGTTTTAGATCTGGTAGAGCTAGGCTCACTTAATTCATATTTTTCCCCAGGTACCTGGATATTCTTGATCTTCTGTTGTTCCAGATGAATTTTGTTACTATTTTTTCTTGCTCTGAAAAATTATTCTAATTAATTCCATACAGAAATCTAGTATATGTTGAAGAATAGCTACATCATCTCCAATATTAAATGAAGTAAAGTTGCTTTTGTATCTCTTTTAGTTACTTTCTTTGGGAGTTATACTTTCCATAGTATAAGAAGCCCATTAAGTTATTTGCCTTGATTTCTAATGTTTCATAAATAGGTAAGTATTTTAATAAAAATCTCAAGTTAAACTGCTTATTAGTTTTACTTCTTTTTGTAAGAAAATGAGTCTAAGTTACTTGCACAAGTTCATAGAGCTAGGTACTTAAGTTTCTGAGCCCAAATTTCAATTAGAGTCCTCCTGACTCCTGGGCCAGTGCTCTATCCACTGTGCCACCTAAATGTCCCAAGCAGCTCATTTTGCAGTAGTAAAGTACTGGAAAATTAGGGGACGTCTATTAACTAAGGAATGAATATATATATACTAGTTTTCTGTAAGAAATCACGAGCAGATTGACTTCAGAAAAACCTATAAATATTAACACAAACTGATGCTGAGTGAAGTGAACAGAACCAGGAGAATATTGTATACATTAACAGCAATATTGTGTGATGATTAGCTATGATGGATTTAGTTCCTCTCAGTAGTATAGTGATCAAAAACACTTATAAAAGATTTGTGATGTAATATGCTATCCATACCCAGAAAAAGGTCTGAATCTGAATGCAGACCAAAAGTATACAATTTTATCTTTTAGAAATATGTTATTTACATATATATATATATATATATACATATATACATACATATATATATATATTTTCTTTTTCTAATGTATTCGCCTTTTGGTTCTGGATTCTTTTTTTACAACACACTAATATATAATTATGTTAAACATGATTGTACATGTATAACCTACATCAAATTGCTCATGAGGAAGAAAATGGGAAGCAGAAAAATGTGAAACTTAAAAGTTTGGGAAAATATGAATTTTGAAAATTATCTTTTCTTTTGATTAAAAAAAGAAATAAAATAGTGTTCAAAATGACTTTTAAGAGTTAAAGCTAAGGAAGCTTGTCAATAAGAATTTGAAGACAAAAATGTGAGAAATGAATATAATATCCATAGATAATCTAACTGGTGACAAATAAGTTGATTATATAAAAACCTAACCCTCGAGTTAGGTAGTCAGATTCAGGAATGGATAAATTTTCACTTGTTGAATAAACAGTGATTGCAAAATCCATTTGGCATAACTTGTCATAAAAATACATGTGATAAGTAATGGAATATTTGTAAAATCAAAAATTAGAATTCTTAGTTTAAGTTGTGCTCAGCATGAGTTCATGTGTTTCTAATTGTCCTGCCTGAATGATAGAAATGAAACTAAGCATCCTGTGTTTTTGGTGATCATATTTTGAAATAGAAGAGTGTGTTAAGTTAGTAATGATATAATCACAAGATGAAAGTATTAAGTAAAAATGATTTGCGTTAATTCCAGTTTCAATACTGAATAGTTTATTTGAATTTGCTTTGTGCAAGTAAATCTGAAAAATAATACATATTCAATTTTGCAAAACAAATGTTGTTCAGTTATTCAATCATGTACAATGCTTCATAGTTCATATATTGAAGCATACCAGAATTTTGTATCCTCCACCATATTTCAAAGTCGAATTCAAATTTATGGTTTCCAAGATACTCTCTTTCCATCTTATTCCCTTATATACCCCTTTTTCTTCTCCAAAGAAGGTCTTTTCAAATGAGTCCTGTCTTCTCTTTATGTGACCAAAATTTTCAATTTTCATCTTCAACACTTGATGTTTCATTGAGTAATCTGAATTAAGTTCTTTAGAATACTGACTTGTTTTTATATACTGAGTTTTAAAATGCTGATAGTATTTTTAAAATACTGACATTAAAATGACTGACTTGTTTTACTTACTGTCCTTTGGAGTCTCAAAAATCTTCTCCAATGTCCAAATTTGAAAACATCAGCTTTGCAACTCTCAACTTTCCCTAGAGTCTTATAACCATACAATAATACTGGGAAAACATAACTTTGTTTAAAGACCTTGATGGTAAGGTGATGTCTATGTTTTTTAGTATACTATGATAATCTATCAAAGCTTATCTTCTAAGGAACAAGTATATTTTAATTTCATGGCTATATTCAGCATATATAGTGATCTTGGTACCAAAGAATATAAAATATGTCACTGCTTCCATCTTCAGGATTTATTACTTTTCACTTTTTATATGAATTTTCAAGCCAAATTTTATATTTTCCTTTTTCACCCTCATCAAGAGGTTTCTAAGTTTTTCTTCAATTTCTACCATCAAAGTGATATTATTATTATTATTATTATTATTGGCATAGCAGAAGTTTTTCAGATTTCTTTTAGAAATCTGAATTCCACCTTTTTGTTTATGTAACCTGGGAATTTAACATGATAAACTCTGCAAAGATGACAAAATATAATTCTGTCACACTCCATCTCTAATCTTAAGCTAATTGGTAGTTCCATGTTTGTTTCTAACTATTGCTTCTTGGTCTACATACAGATTACTTAGGAGAAAAGATTATCTGATGCTCCCAAATTTTCAAAAACTTGCTACATTTTATAGGACTTTAGTAAAGTCAATGAAGCAGAACATTCTTTTAATTTTGTTTTTTCCCCCTGGAATTTCATGTCTTCTCTACAATCCATTAAAACTTGGCAATTTGATCTCTAATTCCTCCACTTCTTCAAATACCAACTTGTTCTTCTCATAATTCTCAGCTTATATATTGTTGAAACTTACCTTGCTGAATGTTAAGCATAAACTTATTGGCATATGAAATGAATAAAATTGGTAGTTGAAAAATTCTTTTTAATTGCCTCTTAAGGATAAACTGATCTTTTACAATGTAGAGGTCACTTTTGACTTTTCTAAATTTATTAGCATACTGAGAGCAGTACTTTAACAATACATATGTGTATTTGGTTTATTAAATTGAATTGTCTTACCATCAGAAACCCTTTTCACTATTAGAAAGGGGATGTCTAATGTCACTTTCAGATAGATTTTAGCATTTTAAAATAAACCTTTAATAGTTTTCAGAATATAATCAAGTGAAACTTTTTCTTCCATTCTGTGCATGTGATCCTAAATATTTTCTCTAGCTTATAGGAAAACATAGCTTGGAAAGAGAAACAAAAATTATATTTTTCACTTTAGATAAAACAGGTCAATCTTCTTTCCCCTTTTCCACTTAAAAGAAGTACTCTTGGGATAGGGAGTAACAATATTTTGGGTTTTTTTTCAGATTTTCTCTTCTTTTAGAAAGGTTTTATTTATTTTGTTTTACAATCCCCCCATTCTTGATTCCCTACACCCATGCCCCACAGAAAGCATTCTGTTAGACTTTATATTGGTTCCATGTTATACATTGATCTCAGTTGAATGCGATGACAGAGAAATCATATCCTTAAGGAAGAAAAATCAAAATGAGATCTTAAAATTACATAATAAGACAATGATTTTTTCTAATTTGAAGGTAATAGTCTTTGGTCTTTGTTCAAAGTCCATAATTCTTTCTCTGGAAACAGATGGTATTCTCCATAGCAGATAGACCAAAATTGAACCTGGTTGTTGCATGGATGGAATAAACAACTCCATCAAGGTTGCTATTAGGGTGTACAATACTTTTTCTGGTTCTGTTCATTTCCCTCAGCATCAGTTCATGAAACTCCTTCTAGGCTTCCCTGAATTCCAATCCCTTCTGGTTTCTAATAGAACAACAGTGTTGCATGACATACATACACAAAAGTTTATTAAACCATTCCTCAGTTGAAGGACATTCACTTAATTTCCAATATTTTGCCGCCACAAACCAGGATACTATAATTATTTTGTACAAGGAATGTTTTCACCCTTTTTCATCATCTCATCATGTATAGATTCATTTTTGTTGCCTTTTGGGCATAATCCCAAATAGCTCTCCAGAAAGGTTGGATGAGTTCCCAGCTCCACCAACAATGTATTAGTGTCCCTCATTTCCTGCTCACATGCAACATTGATCATTATCCCTTCTGGTCATATTGGCCAGTCTGAGAGGTGTGAGGTGGTATCTCAGAGATACTTTAATTTGTTTTTATGCAATAAGTAATGATTTGAAACAATTTTTCATATGAGTATGGATTGCTATGATTTCCTCAGCTGGCAAATTGCCTTTGCATATCCTTAGACCATTTATCAATTGGGGAATGGGCTGTTATTTTCAAAATTTGACTCAGTTCTCTGTATATTTGAGAAATGATTCCTTTGTCAGAAATACCAGTTGCAAAAATTGTTTCCCAATTTATGATATTTCTTTTGATCTTGGTTAGAGTGGTTTTCTCTTTGCAAAAGCTTTTTTAATTTAGTGCAATCAAAATTATCTAGTTTTATTTCAGTGAAATTCTCTATCTCTTCCTTGGTCACAAACTGTTAGCATTTCCATAGATCTGACAGGTAAACTACTCCTTGATCTAGTTTGCTCATAATATTGTTTTTTTGCATCTAAATCCTGTATTCCATTTGCATTTTATCTTGGTATATGGTGTGAGGTGTTGGTCTAAATCTAAATTTCTGACTTACTAACTTCTAGTTTTCCCAACAGTTTTTTTAATCAAACAGATAACTTCTATGCCAATAGTTGTAATCTTTGGGTTTATCAATTAACAGATGATTATAACCATTTTCTGCTATTGCACCTTTTCTATTCCATTGATCCATGACTCTATTTCTTAAAATATCAGACAATTTTGATGACTGATGCTTTATAATATAATTTTACATCTGGAAAGGATAGCCACTTTCTTTTGAACTTTTTTTCATTGAATCCCTGGAAATTCTTGACTTTTTATTTCTCCATATGAATTCACTTACAACTTTTTCTAACTCTTTAATGTAATTTTTTTTTGGAATTTTGATTGGTAGGATGCTAGAGAAGTAATTTAGTTTTGGTAGAATTGTCATTTTTATTATATTAACTCAACTTATTCATGAGTAGTTGATGTTTGCTCAGGTATTTAAATATTTTTTTGTGAGAAGAGTTTTCAAATAGTTTTTGAGTCTGTCTTGGCAGGTAGACTCCCCAGGTATTTCATTTTTGAATGGGTTTCTCTTTCTAGCTCTTTTTGTTCTATCTTACTAGTCTTGTATAGAAAAGCTGAGAATTTATGAGGGTTTATTTTATATCCTGCAACATTTCTAAAGTTGAAAATTATTTCTAGTAATTTTTCAGATGCCTTTTTGGGATTCTCTAGATATACCATCAAGTCATCTGTAAAGAGTGAGAGTTTTGTCTCCTCCTTCCCTATTCTAATTCCTTCAATTTTTTTTCCTTCCTTATTGCTGAGGCTTACATTTCTAATACAATGTTGAATAGTAGTTGTGATAATGGGCATCCTTGTTTCACCCCTGATTTTATTGGGAATGCCTCAAGCCTATCCTGGTAGCATATAGTGCATGATGATGATTTCAGATACATTCTGGTTGTTATTCCAAGCAACACTCCATTTATTCTTACACTCTAGTGATTTTAGTAGTATTGGGTGCTGTATTTGGTTAAGCTTTTATAGCATCTATTGATATAATCATATAATTTCTGATAGGTTTGTTATTGATATAATTAATTATACTAACATATTTCTTAATATTGAATCAACTTTGCATTCCTGGGATAAATCATAATTGATCATATCCTAGTGTTAACTAGTTGTAATCAGTTTGCTATGATTTTAATTAAGATTTTTGCATCTAGGGATTTCAGGCCAAGATGGTGCAGAGAAGCCAGGCACAGTTCTAAAATCTGATGATCTTTCCCCATATATGATAAGAAACAAACCTCTTAACAGGAATTTTATCAACAAAACCCAGAAAGAACACCCAGGAGAAAGAACATGTACCACGGGATTTGTCTTCTGCAATCGTGGGTGAGTCCAGGTGCAGAGGGTGGACTGTGTCAGGAGCACTGGACAAGGGAGAGTGTGGGAGCCTTGATTAGACACAGATTAACCTGATTAGTGGTGCAGTTGGAGTCTGGGAGCTTGAGGGCCTAAGAACTAGACCAGCTTGATCAGTGACAGGGCTAGAGCCTGGTTGACTGCAAGAGCTTGGGTCAACTAGGAAGCAGAAGTATTGATGTTGGCCCTGACCCTCAGGAGTTGCCAGAAGTGCTAGAAGGAGAGTTCTGGTGCCAGAGAGCTGCAAAGATCATCGCTGGGCTCCTCTGGTCTGGAGGAACTCAGAGTTTATGCCTCCATTTCAGCTGAAGTCTCTTCCCAGAACAAAAACAATTATAGACTACCTTTGTCCCAGGATCATGTGTGTGAGCAGCAGAACCACCTTGGCTGACAACAGGGAGAGGGATGACCTTATCCCATGGTATTGTCCACTACTGATCAAAGACAAAACTATTTAACAGCTTCAAACACTCCTTTCAGGCCAAGGGAGAGGGCCTCAATCAAGGTCACAGACATCCTAAAGAGAGCAACCACCACACTCTACTGGCCAGCTGGATATTAGAGTCAGTGACCAAAAAATATTTAGCACCCCCTACGAGTCAGCTGGATATATTACACTCAGTGATCAAGTCCTCTAGCACCACCTACTGGCCAGCTGGAAATTTTACACTCAATGAGTAAACTCTAGGGATCCCAACACCAAAATTCTGTGAATTGGCCCCTCCCCAGCACAAGGTTTTAGTAAAATGAAGAAAGGCCAACAGAAAGGAGCATCCATAGAAAAATTCATGGAAGGAAAAGACCCTAAATCAGAGAGACCTGAAATCTCTGGAGAGAATATGATCTCTTCTCCAGCAGAGAAAGACTTCCTTGAAGAAATAAGGAAGTAGTTTAAAAATCAATTGGAAAATTTTGGAAAAGAAACCCAAGAGAATATTAAAATCTTGCAAATTCAAAACAAATCATTGGAAAATACAATTGGTCAAATAAAAAATTAGAATAATTCTCTCAGAACCTCAAATGGGCAAATGCAAAAAGAAAATAATTCTCTCAAAACATCAATTAGTCAAAAGGAAAGCTCTTTGAGAATAGAATTTTCCAATTGGAAAAGGAGTTTCAAAAGGTAAATGAAGAAAACTCCTCTATAAAAAACAATGGAGTCTGTGGAAACTAATGAAGTCATCTGCAAAACCACTGACATAGAGCATAGATCGGGGAGAGACAACATGAGAAGAATAGTTATTCCTGAAAGCGTTGAAGAGAAAAAAAGCCTAGATTTATTAATATTACAGGATTTCATGATGGAAAATTCCCCTCAAATTATGGAACCAGAGGGCAAAAATGGTTATTGAAAGAATACATTGCTCCCCTCCAGAAAGAGGTCCTAAAATGAAAACACAAAGGAATATTGTGGCCAAATTCCAGAACTGTCAGTTAAAAGAGAAAATCCTTCAAGCAGCAAGAAAGAAATAATTTAATTAAGAAGGAGCCACAGTAAGGATTATGCAGGACCTGGCATCATCAACATTAAGGGATTAAAAGTCCTGGAACAAGATATTCCAAAGAGCAAGAGAGCTTGGAATGGAGACAAGAATTCACAATCCAGCAAAACTGAGCCTTCTCTTTCAGGGGAAAAAGTGGACATTTAATGAAATGGAAGATTCCTAAAAATTGCTGATGATAAAAACAACCAAATAGAAAATTTGGACATCAAACAGGAGGTTCAAGAGACACATGAAAAGAGACACAATAAAAGGGGAGTAAAGAAACAAAATGCTATCCAATAAGATGAAACTGCCTATAACCCAGCATGGGGACAAAGAATCTTATAAATCTTAAGAACTGTATATTTATCTGAGAAAATATAATTAGCCAGAAATGATGGACACTCATGAATCATCCATTAGAATGCTACCCAATGGGATGAAATTGGTTATATCCCTACTTGGGAGAAAGACTCTAATAACTCTCAAGAATTGTAACTCTATTAGAGAGAATATACCTAGCTAGAAGTGATGGATACTCAGGATTGTCTGTGACTCAGATGGAATGATTTAAAAACACTTCCTCATTAAAAAGGGGGTCAGGAAGGAGAAGGAAGGAGGGAAGGGATTGAATGGGGAAAATCTCATTACAATGAGGTACAAAAGACATATAGAAATAGAGTGGAAGAAGGGAGGAGATGAGAAACAACTGAGTCTTCCACTCATAAGCCTTGGCTTAAAGTTAACTCACACACACACACACACACACACACACACACACACACATTGAGTTAACTTAAAGGACATCTTATCTTTCAAGTAATAAAATGGCAAAGGGGGAGGGGGACAGAGACAAGGAGGGGAACAAAAAGGGGATATAACAGAAACAAGGGAAGGGGAAAAGGGAAAAAAGGGAAAGGGTAAAGAAAGGGGAGGAGGGGTGGATAGGAGGGCTAACACATGGAAGGGGTTGGTATTCAAAAACAAAATATTGGGGATTATGGATAAAGGAGAAAAAAAGGGGAAAACTACAAACAGAGGGAATATATCATGGACAGCAATAAAGAGTCAGTAATTATAACATTGAATGTGAATGGGTTGTACTCTCCCTTAAAATGTAATCCAATAGCAGGGCATATCATAAACCAGAATTCTAAAATATGCTGCTTACAAGAAACTCAGTTGAGGCAGAGAGATACCTATTGAGTAAAAGTAAAAGGTTGGAGCAAAATATGATTTGCTTCAGCTGAAGTGAAAAAAGCAGTGGTAGCAATCCTTATCTTAGACAAAGCAGCTGCAAAAATAGATAGCATTAAAAAGGATAAGGAAAGAAACTATATCCTCCTAAAATGTACCATAGACAATAAAGTAATTTCAGTACTAAATATGTATGCACCCAATGCTATAGAATCCAAATTCTTAGAGGAGAAGCTGAAAAAAACCACAGGAAGACATAGACAGCAAAACTCTACTATTGGGAGACATCAACCTTCTGCTCACATATTTAGATATATCAAATTATAAAATAAACAAGAAATAAGTTAATGAGGTAAATACATTGTTAGAAAATGTAGATAAGATAGACTTAATGGAGGAAACTGAATGAGGATTAAAAGGAATATATCTTTTTCTCTACAGTATATGACACCTATACAAAAACTGACCATGTACTAGGGCATAAAAATCTAATGATCAATTGCAGAAAGGCAAAATTAGTGAATACATTTTCTCAGATCACAATGCAATAAAAATCATATGCAATATTGGGCCAGGGAGATGTAGACCCAGAACTAAATGGAAACTGGACAACCCCATTTTAAAGAGTGCATCAAACAACAAATTATAGGAAGAAATAATTATTTTATCCTACATAATGACAATAATGTAACAACATAACAAAACCTATGGGATTCATTCTAAGCAGCTGTCAATCAGATATATTATAATCTTTAAATGTTTACATTAATAAATTCAAAAAAGTGGAAATCAATGAACTAAATATGTAACTAAAAAATTAGAGAAAGAGCAAATTAAAAACCCCCAATTAAATACTGAAATAGAAATTCTAAAAATTATGAAGAAATTAGGGGCAGCTACGTGGCGTAGTGGAGTCCTGGAGTCAGGAGTACCTGGGTTCAAATCTGGTCTCAGACAAATAATAATTACCTAGCTGTATGGCCTTGGGCAAGCAACTTAACCCCGTTTGCCTTACAAAAGAAAAAAAAAACTAACAATAATTTTGAAGAAATTAATAAAATCAAAAGTAAAAAAATCTATTGAATTAATAAATACAAACAAAAATTGGTTTTATGAGAAAACCAATAAATTTGATATACCTCTGGCTAATTTGATTATTATAAAAAGAATGAAGAGAACCAAATTGTGAGGATCATAAATGAAAAATTTGAACTCACCATCAATGAGGAGGAAATTAAAGTAATAATTCAGAATTATATTGCGCAACTCTATGCCAAAACATTTGACAATTTAAGTGAAATGAACTAATGTTTGAAAAAAATATAAATTGCCCAGGTTAAAGGAAGAGGAGATTTAAATGCCTCAACAACCCTGACTCAGAAAAAGAAATTCAAAAAAGCATCACTGAAATCCTTAAGCAAAGAATCTTCAGGGCCTGATGGATTCACAAGTAAATTCCACCAAACATTTAAGGAACAATTGGTTCCAGTTTTACATAAACACTTGGGAAAAACAGGGGAAGACAGAACTCTTCCTCTTTCTATGACATCAATATGGTGCTGATACCTAAACCAGGAAGAGTTAAAACAGAGAAAGAAAATTATAGACCTATCTACCTGATGAACATAGTTGCAAAAATCTTAAATAAAATCCTAGCAAAATGATTACAACAAGTTATCACTAGGATAATACATTTTGACCAAGTAGGATTCATCCCTGGAATGCAGGGTTGGTTCAGTATTAGGAAAACTGTTAGTATAATCAATTATATCAAAAACAAACCAATCAGAAATTAAATGATCACCTCAATAGATAATGACAAAGCTTTTGACAAAATACAACACCCTTTCCTACTAAAAAGACTAGAGGGTATAGGAATAAATGGACTGTTCCTTAGAATAATAAGAAGTATCTATCTGAAATCATTAACAAGCATTGTAATCAATTGGTAGAGGCTAGAGACATTCCCATTAAGATCAGGGGTGAAACAAAGATACCTCTATCACCACTACAATTCAATATCATATTAAAAATGTTAGCTTCAGCAAGTAGAGAGGAAAAAGAAATTGAAGGAATTAGAATTGAGAAGGAAGAAACAAAGCTCTCACTCTTTGCAGATGACATAATGGTATACTTAGAGAATCCCAAAAAATCATCCAAAAATACTAATGGAAACAATTAGCAATTTTAGCAAAGTTGCAGGATATAAAATAAACCCTCATAAATCCTCAGCTTTTCTATAAATGACTAGCAAGACAGAGCAGGAAGAGCTAGAAAGAGAAATCCAATTCAAAGTAACCTCAAACAATATAAAATACCTGGGAGGTTATTTGCTAAGGCAGATTCAGAAATTTTTGAAAACAATTATAAAACACTTCTCACACAGAATTAAATAACTGGGCAAACATCAACTGCTCACACATAGGCAAAAGTAATATAATAAAAATGACAATTCTACCAAAATTAAACTACAAGTTTAGTGACCTACCAAACAAAATACCAAAAAATTGCTTTAATGAGTTAGAAAAAGTTGTACGTAAATGCTTATGGAGAAATAAAAAGTCAAGAATTTCCAGGAATTTATTGAAAAAAGATGCAAAAGAAGCAGACTTAGCCCTATGTGACCTAAAATTATATTATAAAGCATCAATCATCAAAATTGTCTGGTATTGGCTGAGAAATAGAGTGGTAGACCAGTGGAACAGACTAGGTGCAATAGCAGGAAATGATTATAGTAACCTGCTGTTTCATAAACTCAATTACTGCAGCTATTGGAATAAAAATTCTCTCTTTGCCAAAAACTACTGTGAATATTCGAAGTTAGTATGGAAGAAATTTAGATTAGACCCAACACATCACACCCTTTACCAAGATAAGATCCAAATGGATACAGAATTTAGACATAAAAAAACAATATTATAAGCAAATTAGAAGATCAGTTTACTTGTCAGATATGTGGAAAGGGAAGCATTTTATAACTAAGGAAGAGATGGAGAGCATTACAAAAAACAAACTAGATGATTTCAATTGTGTTAATTTAAAAAGCTTTTGCACAGAAAAAAACACTGTAATCAAGATGAAAATAAATGTAGTTAAACTGGGAAACAATCTTTACAACTGTTTCTGAAAAAAAGACTCAGTGTTAAATATACAGAGAACTGAGTCATATTTTTTTTGAAAAAATCCATTCCCTAATTGATGAATGGTCAAAGGATATGCAAAGGTGATTTTCACATGAGGACATCAAAGCAATCCATAGTCATATGGAAAATTGCTCTAAATAATTACTTTTTAGAGAAATGAAAATTAAAGCTTCTCTGAGGTAGAATCTCACATGTCTCAGCCTGGTGAATATAATGAGAAAAGATAATGATCATTGTTGGAAGGGTTGTGGGAAATCTGGGACCCTATTACATTGTTGGTGGAGCTATGAACTTATTCAAAATTTCTGGAGAGAAATTTGGAACTATGTCCAAAAGGCAAGAAAATTTTGCATACCCTTTGATCCAGCAATACCACTAATGCATTTATACCCTGAAGAGATGATGAAAAAGGGTAAAAACATCATTTGTACAAAAATATTCATAGCAGCCCTGTTGCAGTGGCAAAGAATCGGAAATTAAGTAAATGTCCTTCAGTTGGTGAATGGCTTAGCAAACTCTGGTATATGTATGTCATGGAGCAATATTATTTTATTAGAAACCTGGAGGGATGGGAATTCAGGGAAGCCTGGAGGGATTTGCATGAACTACTGTTGAGTGAGATGAGCAGAACCAGAAAAACTGTACACCCTAACAGCAACAGGGGACAATGATCAACCTTGATGGACTTGCTCATTCCATCGGTGCAACAACCAAGGACAGTTTAGGGCTTTCTGCAATGGAGAAAACCATCTGTATCCAGAGAAACAACTGTGGAGTTTGAACAAAGACTGAGGACTATTATCTTAAATTTAGAGGAGTAAATACCTGATATCTTATTGTCTGATCTTGCTATCTCTTATACTTTATGTTTCTTCCAGAAGGATATGAGTTCTCTCTCAACACACTCAATTAGAATCAATATGTATCATGGAAACAATGTAAAGACTGACAAAATGCTGTCTGGCGAGGGTAGGGGAAGGGAAGTAATATTAGGGCAAAAATTGTAAAATTCAAAATAAAGAAAATCTTTTAATAAAGAAAAGTTATTATGTGCAAAAAGAAAAAAGAAATTCAAAAAATTAAAGGAGAAATTAATAAAATCAAAAGCAAAAAACCCTATTGAATTCATAAAAAATCCAAGTATTGGTATTATGAATGAACCAATAAAACTGATAAATCTCTGATCAATTTGATTTCAAAAAAAAGAAGAAAGAAAACAAAATTGCTAGTATCATAAATGAAAAAGTTGAACCTCATCAGTGAGGATGAAATAAAAGTAATAATTCAGAATTATATTGCCCAACTCTACTCCAATAAATTTGACAATCTAAGTGAAATGAATGAATGTTTACAAAACTATAAATTTCCCAGGTTAAGGGAAGAAGAGATTAAAAACCTCAAAAACCCTAGCTTAGAATAAGAATTTCAACATAGAATCATTAAACTCCTTAAGCAAAGAATCTTCAGGGCCTGATGGATTCACAAGTAAATTCCACCAAACATTTAAGGAACAATTGGTTCCAATTCTATATAAACTTTTGGGAAAAATAGGGGATGACAGAACTCTAACTCTTTCTATGACACCAATACAGTGCTGTTACCTAAACCGGAAAGACTTAATCCAGAGTATGAAAATTATAGACCTATCTCCCTGATGAACATAGATGAAAAAATCTTAAATAAAATCTTAGCAAAACAATTACAACAAGTTTTCACTAGGATAATACATTTTGACCAAGTAGGATTTATCCCAAGAATATAGGGTTGGTTCAATATTAGGAAAGCTGTTAGTATAATTAATTACATCAACAACAAACCTATCAGAAATTTTAAAATTATATCAATAGATGTTGTAGATGCTTGACAAAATAAAGCACCCATTACTACTAAAAAGACTAGAGTGTAGGAATAAAAGGATTGCTGCATATAATAGCAAGCAGAATCTATCTGAAACCATCATCAAGCATTGTATGCTACCAGGATAGGCTTGAGACATTCCCAATAAGATCAGGGGTGAAACAAGAATGCTCATTATCACCATTACTATTCAATATCTTATTAGAAATGTTAGCCTCAGCAATAAGAAAAGAAAAAGAAATTGAAGGAATCAGAATAGGGAAGGAGGAGACAAAACTCTCACTCTTTGAAGATGACTTGATGTTATATCTAGAGATTCCCCAAAAGTCATCTAAAAAAACTACTAGAGGGGTGGCTAGGTGGCGCAGTGGATAGAGCAACAGCCCTGGAGTCAGGAGTACCTGTGTTCAAATCCGGCCTCAGACACATAATAATTACCTAGCTGTGTGGCCTTGAGCAAGCCACTTAACCCCCATTGCCTTGCAAAAATTAAAAAAAAAAAACTACTAGAAATAAAGCCTCATAAATCTCCAACTTTTCTTTATATGACTAGCAAGATACAGCAGAAAGAGCTAGAAAGAAAAACCCATTCAAAGTAACCTCAGACAAAATAAAATACCTGAGAGTCTACCTGCCAAGGCAGACTCAAAAACTATTTGAAAACACTTACAAAACTCTTCTCACGCAAATAAAATCACAATTAAATACCTGGGCAAACGAACTGTTCATGGATAGGTTGAGTTAATATAATAAAAATGACAATTCAACCAAAACTAAACTAGTTGTTTAGCTCCCTACCAATCAAAATTCCACAAAGAAATCACAATAAAGACTTAGAAAAAGTTGCAAGTAAATTCATATGTAGAAATAAAGTCAAGACTTTCCAGGGATTCAATGAAAAAATGTACAAATGAAGGTGGCTTAGCCCTACCTAATCTAAAATTATATTACAAAGCAGTAGTCATCAAAACTTTCTGGTATGGGCTAAAAAATAGAGTGGTAGACCAGTGTAACAGAATAGACTAGATGCAATAGCAGGAAACAATTGTGGTAATCTGCTCTTTGATAAACCCAAAGATTCCAGCTATTGGGACAAAAGCTGTCTCTTCGATAAAAACTACTAAGAAAATTGGAATTTACTGTGGAAGAAACTTAGATTAAAGTAACACTTTGGGGGCAGAGCCAAGATGGCGACAAGAGCAGATCACATCTAAGGCGCTCTCTCATAAATCTTTGAAACTAAGGAATTTAACTAAATTTTTAAGACAGAATCCAGAGAGCGTCCCAGAGGGGCAGTTTTCCTATTCAAGGTAACCTGGAAAAAAACAGAAAGGCTCTGCTCCCCAGGGTTGGAGGGGCAGGCCGCCAGAGGGGTGGCTCGCCAGAGTGAAAGAATTTCAGCCTCCCAGAGGCAGCCCCAGGGATCTGAGAGCCCTGGCTCAAAGTAGGTGGGGAGTTTCCTGAGTTACACCCCGGGAGCACCAGGCACAAATTGGGGGAACACGGGGGACCTCTACCAGAGTGAGCATGTGAAGTCCAGCCCTCAGGGCACACAGCTAGCAGTGTGGCCACTGAATTCCAGATCCAGGAAACATAAGCAGGCATAGCAGGTAAGCAGGAGCCCCCAGGGCATGAGCCCATTGAGATGAAGGAGGGGAGTGAAGAGAGACTGCTGAGCTCTGTCCTCTACCCCTGGAACAGGGCTCTGGGGCTCTGAACACATTCAGATACTGTTCGCAGTCTAGGCCCCCCCATAGAACAGCAGGGCCCTATCTACCTCAGACCCGTGGGGGCGGTGCATATGGTGATTCACAGACCAGGAGGGAGGACAGAGCCTCACACACTGAGACCCATGTGGGAGTGTCCTAAAAGCTCAGGAAGCACCCCCAAAACAGGCTTAGGCTAGGAAAATGAGCAAGCAGAGAAAAAATAGGAACACTATTGAGAACTATAGTATCTATGATCCCAAAAAGGATCAATATACTCAGTCTGAAGATGAGGAAGAACAACCTCCTGTATCTAAAGACTCCAAGAAAAACAGAAATTGGGATCATGCTATGACAGAGCTCAAAAAAGACTTTGAAAATCAAATGAGGGAGATAGAAGAAAAACTGGGAAAAAAAAGGAGAGAGATGCAGGAAAAACATGAAAATGAAGTCAGCAACCTAGTCAAGGAAATCCAAAAAAATGCTGAAGAAAATAGCATGCTAAAAACCAGCTTAGGTCAAATGGATAAAACAGTTAAAAAAGTTATTGAGGAGAAAAATGGTTTAAAAAAGTAAAATTGGCCAGATGGAAACAGAGATAAGAAAACCCTCTGAGAACAAATCCTTCAGACAAAGAAGAGAATTTAGGGAGACTGATGAATTTACTAGAAATCAGGACTCATTACTTCAAAACCAAAAAATTGAAAAATTACAAGAAAATGTGAAACATCTCATTGAAAAAACAACAGATATGGAAAACAAATTTAGGAAAGATTATTTAAAAATTATTGGAATACCTGAATGTCATGATCAGGAAAAGAGCCTTGACATCATTTTCAAAGAATTGCTACAGGAAAATTGCCCTGATATCCTAGAAACAGAGGGCAAAATAGAAATGGAGATAATCCACCGATCACCCCGAGAAAGAGATCCCATAAAACCAACCCCTAGGAATATTATAGCCAAGTTCCAGAACTCCCAAGTCAAAGAGAAAATATTGCAAGCAGCCAGAAGGACACGATTCAAATATCATGGAGCTGCAGTCAGGATCACAGAAGACTTAGCAGCAACTACATTAAAAGCTTGTAGGGCTTGGAATATAATATACTGGAAGGCAAAAGAACTTAGAATGCAACAGAGAATCTATTACCCAGCAAAACTGAATGTCCTCTTCCAGGGAAAAAGATGGACTTTCTCTTAACCAGGGGAATTTCAAATGTTCCTATTGGAATGGCCAGAGCTGAACAGAAGGTTTGATCTACAAATACAGGACTCAGGTGAAGCATAGAGATTGGAGGAGAAGGGGAAATTATGAGGGATTTAATGATGATGAAATGCATGTATTGATAATACTCATATGCACCTTCTCAGTTAATAGAGCAGAGCAGGTAGAGGGGGCTTTTATAGTTGAAGCACAAGAGAAATCTGAATTCAAAGATAAAATAAGGTGTAAAAATGGAGTCAATAGAAATAGTCAATAGAAAAAAATGGAAATATAATGGGAGAAAGAAAAAGGAGAGGGGGGGACTAGGCCAAGATATTTCATATAATAAGATTTTTCTGTATTACAATGAGCTATTGCAATGATATGGAAGGGGAAAAGGCAAGGCGGAATGAGGGATACTTCGCTCTCATTAGAGTTGGTTAGGAGAGGAAACAGCATATATACTCAATGGGGTATAGGCATCTGTAGTAAGAAGGAGAGGGGGGACAGGGGCAAGGCGGGATGTGAGTGATGGAGGAGAGGATGGACCATGGGGGAAGAGTAGTCAGATATAACACATTTTCTTTTTCACTTCTTGCAAGGG
Source organism: Macrotis lagotis (assembly GCF_037893015.1). Lineage (NCBI taxonomy): Eukaryota > Metazoa > Chordata > Mammalia > Peramelemorphia > Peramelidae > Macrotis > Macrotis lagotis. The sequence continues at coordinate 349,818,796 of NC_133666.1, forward strand.
GCTTGGATTGGATGGCCTTTCCAGGACCATAGGGCCAGGTGGATGCTGGGCCTAAGGTGTGGTAGAGAGGACCAGGGATCTGTCTGCTGCACCACTCAGCTACCCTACAGCAGAGTCAGAGTGAAAGGAGAGAGAAAATATAGTACATGGTAGTGGAGAAATATGAAAGGAGGGAGTTCTGAGCAGCAACGGCAACAGTGGAAAAATATGAAAGTAACTTTTGTGATGGACTTATCAGAAAGAATGTGATCCACCCGTGACAGAGTTGTTGGTGTTGGAACAAATACTGAAGCACATTTATTATTATTATTATGGGGGGGGGGGGGTTGCAGGGCAAATGGGGCTGAGTGGCCTGCCTGGGGCAGCATAATAGGGTGTTCATTGGGTTTCTGAGGCCAGATTGGACCCGGGTGCTCCTGGCTCAAGAGCCACACATACTATTATTACTATTTTATTTTGTTTTGGGTCTTTTTTTTCCCTTTCTTTGGTTTTTGCAGGGCAGTGGGGTTGGGATGGCTTGCATGTCACATGGCTGGGTGATTGTTATGTGTATGGGCTCAGGTGCTCCTGGCTCCAGGGCTGGTGCTCCGTCCATTGCGCCACCTGGCCAGACCTGCAATTATTACTGTTATTTTTTTAATTTTAATTTTTTTACTTTAATGCTCAAGCGAGTCTATATTTTTAGGGGGAGGGTTATGTTGTTTAATCTTAAACAAGAATATTTTCTTAATCTATAAGAAACATTATTTGTACAAATGAGAAAAAAATAAATATTAAATATTAAAAAGAAAAAAGAGAAAAAAGCAGCACCTCACACCCTATACCAAAATAAGATCCAAATGGATACAGGATGTAGACATAAGAAAACCAGTATTATAAGCAAATTAGAAGATCAGTTTACTTTTCAGATCTGTGGAAAGGGAAGCAGTTTATGACTAAGGATGAGATGGATAGCATCACTAAAACAAACTACATGTTTTCGATTACATTAAATTAAAAAACTTGCACAGACAAAATCACTGTAACCAAGATCAAAAGAAATGTAGTAAACTGGGAAACAATCTTTACAAATAATTTTTGACTGATGACTCATTTCTAAAATATACAGAGAACTGAGTGAAATTTTCTTTTTTAAAAAAAGCCATTCACCAATTGACAAATTGTCAAAGGTTATGCAAAGGCAATTATCAGATGAGGAGATCAAAGCAATCCATAGTCATATGAAAAATTGCTCTAAACCAGTACTTATTAGAGAAATGCAAATTAGAGCTTCTCTGAGGTACTACCTCACACCTCTCAGACTGGCCAATATGATGAGAAAGGATAATGATCATTGTTGGAAGGGTTGTGGGAAATCTGGGACAATATTACATTGTTGGTGGAGCTGTGAACTCATCCACCATTTCTGGAGAGCAGTCTGGAACTACACCCAAAGGGCAACAAAAACTTGCATGCTCTTTGATCCAGCAACACCACTACTGGGTCTATATCCTGAAGAGATAATGAAAAATGGCAAAAACATCACATGTACAAAAATATCCATAGCAGCCATGTTTGTGGTGGAAAAGAATAAGCAATTAATAAATGTCCATCAATTTGGGAATGGCTTAGCAAACTGTGATTGATATAGATAGATAGATAGATAGATAGATAGATAGATAGATAGATAGATAGATAGATAGATCATGGGATACTACTGTTCTATTAGAAACTAATAGGGATGGGAATTCAGGGAACCCTGGAGGCATTTGCAGTAACTGAGGCTGAGTGAGATGAGCAGAACCAGATAAACTCTGAACACACTAACAATAACATGGGGGTGATGATCAATCTTGATGGACTCACTCATTCCATTAATGCAACAATCAGTGACAATTTGGGGCTGTCTGCAATGGAGATTATGCTCTGTATGCAGCAATGGAAAATGCAGAGCTTGAACAAAGACCAAGGACTATAACTTCTATTATAGGGGAAAAAAAACTGATATCTTATTTTCTGATCTTTCTGTTTCTTATACTTTATTTTTCTTCATTTAGTATATGATTTCTTTCGAATCACATTCAATTTGTATCAATATATACCATTAAAACAATGTAAAGACTGACAAATTGCCTTCTGTGTGGGGTAGGGAGAGGAAAATATGATTAACGAAAAATATTTAAAACTCTTCCCCCCCAAAATCTTCATAATTCAAAAAGAAAAAGATTTTGCATCTATATTCATCAGGGAGATAGGTTTATAATTTTATTTCAGTGTTTTGACCTTTCCTGGTTTAAGTATCATCACTGTACTGGTGTCATAGAAAGAGTTAAGCAAATGTCTGTCTTCATCTATTTTTTCCAAAGAGTTTATATAGAATTGGAAACAATTGTTCCCTAAACATTTGATCGAATTCACTTGTGAATGCATCTGGCCACAGAGATTTTTTTCATAAGGATTTCAATTATGGCTTGTTGAATTTCTTTTTTTGAGAAAGGTTTATTTTTACATTTTTAATTTCCTCTTCAATTAATCTGGGCAATATTTTTGTAAATATTCATCGATTTCACTTAAACTTTCAAATTTATTGGCATAGAGTTAGGCAAAATACTTCTGAAATATTATTTTAATTTCCTCCTCATTGGTGTTGAGTTCACCTTTTTTTCTTTTATGATACTAGCAAATTGATTTTCTTTTTTCTTTTTTTAATAAAAAATTACCAGAGGTTTATAAATTTTATTGGTTTTGTCATAAAATAAGCTTTTTGGTTTTATTTATAAGTTTGATCATTTTCTTGTTTTCAATTTTAATAATTTCTCCTTTAATTTTTAGAATTTTTAATTTGGTATTAATGGGGGTTATTTATTTGTTCTTTCTCTATATTTTTAGTTGCATATTTAGTTCATTGATTTCTTCTTTCTGTAATATATTCATGTATGCATATAAAGATATAATATATGCCCTGAAAGCCATCTTGGGTGTTCTGGGACAATATCTCCCTGGCCCATTATTGTGTATGATTTTTATTGAATTATGATCTGATAAAGATATATTTACTATTTCTGCCTTTCTGCAATTAATTGTTAGGTTTTTATGTCCTAGTATATAGTCTGCTTTTGTGTAACTGCCATGTACTGCAGAAAAAAAGTATATTCCTTTCTATCCCATTTCAATTTCCTCCATAGGACTATCATATCTAGTTTTCTAACTATCCATTTATCTCTTAAACTTCCTTCTTGTTTATTTTAAACTAGATTTATCTAAATCTGAGAGTAGAAGGTTGAAGTCTCCCATTAATAGAGTTTTGCTGTCTGTATCTGGCTGTAGCTCTTTCAACTTCTCTAAAATTTAGGATGCTGTCCCATTGGTTGCATACATATTTAGTATGGAAATTACTTTGTTATCTATGGTACATTTTAGGAGGATATAGTTTCATTCCTTATCACTTTTAACATTATCTTTTCTTGCAGCTGCTTTGTCTGAGATAAGGATTGATACCCCTGCTTTTTTTCCTTCAGCTGAAGCAAAATATATTTTGCTCCAACGTTTTACCTTTACTCTATATGTATCTCTTTGCCTCAAATGAGTTTCTTGTAAGCAGTATATGGTAGGATTTTGGTTTTTAATCCACTCTGCTATCTGCTTACCTTTTAAGGGAGAGTTCATCCCATTCATATTCAAAGATAACTAACTATTTATTGCCCTCCATGCTAACTTCCTTCTCTTAGTATTTTTCCTTTGTTCCCTTTATCTATATTCCTCCAATATTTTGTTTCTGAATATCACCAACTTCAGTGCACTTGCCCTCTTAAATCAATTCCCCCACCCCTTTCTTTCCCCTTTCCCATTTCCCCTTTCTCCCCCTTCCTTCTCTTAGTTCTCCTTTTTTCTCCACCCTCCCATTTTCCCCTTTTAAAGGCTGAAAGGTAAGAGAAATTTCTCAATTTATTTTTTTTCATAAAATATATAGTGGTTTATTTAGATGATTTTAAAGCGATTTCATTGTGGAATTTAGCATAACTAAGAAAAAAAAATCCATTGAATCTTCTGATTTGAAGTCACCTTGCTAGGAAATGGCTTTGGCTTCAGGTAGGAATGCTTTCAGTACTTTATCAGGTGGTGTTGTGTTTGTACTAATGATTCCAAGTACTTGATAATAACAGTTTTAAAGTCTTTCACTTGTTCCTTCTCAAATCTTCCAACTTCCTTTCTAATAGTTTTGGAAATTTGTTCAAAGTCTCTCTCTCCTTGCTGAACTTTGGGTTCCCACTCTCTGATTTCATTTTTAGCCTGCTGTATTTTATCTGGTTTGTTGGCAAGCATCATTTTTGCTTCAGCTTCACATTTTTTCTGCAAAGTAATCTGAGCATCATCCCATTTCTGCCAATATTTCATTCGATGATCAAACACAACTTTTACTGCAGCAATAAGACGAATGTAGTCACTAAGTAGTTCTGAAAACACATAAAAGTCAGCAAAAGCTTGGTCCTGATGTAACTGGTCTATCTTTTCTTCAACCTCAGCCACCTGAGATAAAGCTCTAGATAAAGCAGTATCATCCTCAGAATTACATAACATGGCAACACTTTTAGCAAAGGCAGCTGTGTTGGCTGAAAGTTCTTTTCTATGACAGACCAGGGCTCAACACTGGCATGAAGTTTCCTAAGTTGCTGATCCAGATTCTCGAATTGCTGCTGCTTTTCCTCAAACCATGCATCTGATTCATTCATCTTGATTGTCATTTTGTTGACTGCTTTGGCAGCCTTGTTCACCATCCTCAATATTCCTGCTGCACTAAGAGCCTGAGTATTAACTGCTCTCGGCAGCTCAGAACTCTTTAGGAATTGTCTTAAATCAGGATCTTGAAGCAATGTTGGATGTTTCTCTGTACATTGAAGACATCTCTCAAGGGCTGCTCTTCTTTTTTCTACAAATTCTGTGGATGATGAATCTTCTTTCCCAACTTTCACTTTAGTCATGCCTACAATACTCTTCTCGGGAGCTGGAGGCACAATATAACTAACATGTAAGTATTTTGTGGCTAATTTGCTGTGCAATCCAAGAAAGTCACTAAACCTTCTTTTAACTGAAAATTCGTTCTTATTGAACATGGACAAGGAAGTCTTTCTTGCTACTTTATATGCCATATAAGCATTCATTCCATCACCAACTTTTTCTGGATCTGAAACACCAATTTCTATATCAAAAACATCTCCTTTGCTTCTTCTTCAATCTCATCCCTAGATCTATCAAAGATCACAGGAGCAGACATACTTTTTGACTCAATTCTTGGTGCCATTAATGTGGTAGGTGTTATAGGGGTGATTGCAGGAGAAGGCTCTGGAGAAAGTATAGGTTCCCTTTCTGGACTATCCAAAGAAACTTCTTCTGTGGCTTCTGCAAAAAGATCTTCTCAGTCATCATCTAGTATGATTTCTGCAGGTTTAGGACCATTGGAATTCGTACTTAGATCTTCTGCAGGAAGACTAGCTGGTTCTGGAGATGAAGGACTTGACTCCAGGGTGGAGACAGTGCTGGTGAACAGGTCCTCGCCATCCTCCAGCTCCTCAAAATCCATTTGCTTCCCGTCCCCCAGCGGAGGAGGCTCTCTCTTGGCCGCCATCTTCATCCATCCAACTGCACGAGCTCAGCCTCAAAATTTCTCAATTTCACTAAGCATGTCTAAATTAACTTTAAGCCAAGTCAGATGAAATGAAGATTTGGGTATTTCTCATCTCTTCCCTTCTTCCCCTCAATTGCAATAGGTCTTTTGTGCCTCTTGATGTAGTGATACTTACCCCATCCAGTCTGCCTCAAATTCTCTTCTCCTTACTGCCCCCCCCTTTTAAGGAGGTATTGTTTCAATATTATTCTATATGAGTCACAGAAAAGTTATGGGTATCCATCACCTTTGGCTTTGTATTCTCAATGGTTATGAGGCACTTTCTCCCAAGTGGGTATATAGCCAATTTCATCTTATTGGATAGCAGTTTATTTTACTTTTTCTTGTGTCTCTTGAGCCTCCTCTTTGATGTCCAAATTTTCTATTTAGCTCTGGGCTTTTCCTCATGAAATCTTGGAAGTCTCCCATTTCATTAAAGGTCCATCTTTTTCCCTGGAAGAGAAGGCTCAGCTTTGCTGGGTAGTAGATTCTTGGCTGCATTCCAAGCTCCCTTGCTCTTTGGAATATTTCATTCCCGATCTTTCTATACCTTAATGTTGCTGCAGCCAGATCCTGGGTAATCCTTACTGTGGCTACTTGGTATTTAAATTGTTTCTTTTGGGCTGCTTGTAAGATTACTTCTCTTATCTGATAGTTCTGAAATTTGTTCACAGCATTCCTTGGTGTTTTCATTTTAGGATCTCTTTCTGGAGGTGATTGATATATTCTTTCAATAATTATTTTGCCCTGTGCTTCCATGATATTGGGGTAATTTTCCATAACTAACTCCTGTAATATTAAGTCCAGGCTTTTTTTTTTTCTCTTCAATGTTTACAGGAAGGCCTAAAATTCTCAGGTACTCCCATCTCAAACTGTACTCAAGGTCAGTGGTTTTGCTGATGAGGTATTTTACATTTTTTTTCTACTTTTTCACTCTTTGGTTTTTTTTTAACACAATCTTGTTGTCTCATGAAGTCATTAATTTCTGCCCTTTAAATTCTTTTTTGTAGAGAAGAATATTTTTCTTTATTTATCTTTCACAACTACTTTTCCAGTCGGTCAATTCTGTTTTTGAAGGACTTTTCTATTTGTCCAAGCCCAGTTTTGATTGAATCATTTTCTGTTTGCATTTGTGCAGTTGAGGATTTGAGAAAATGATTTCTTTATTTATTTGCCCAATTGAAGACCTGAGTTATTCTCATTTTGTATTTGACCAATTCTGTTTTCCAAGGATTTGTTTTCGTATTGTGACATGTTAATTTTCTCTTGCATCTTGTTAATCTTCTCTTGATTTTATTTTCACAATTTTTCCAATTGATTTTAAATTGCCTTCCTGATTCCTTCAAGCAAGTCTTTCTGGACTGGATACCAATTAATATTCTCCTCAGTAGTGCTAGATCTCTCTGAATTAGGATGTGTCTCTTCTAGGGATTTCTCGATGTGTCCCCGTTTTCTCATCTTTCTAGGACTTTGTGTTGGGGTGGGGAGGGAGCTGGCTAACAGAGGTTTGCTTTTGAAGATCTAGATGCTGTGTTCACTTGTCTTAGTAATTAAAATGGCCGGCCATTAGGGGGTCACTGGTTACTTTCTCTGGATTGTTTGATGTACTCAGCAACAGGGTCTGAGTTGACCTTGAGGACTGGACTGGGCCCTGGGGGAGGGCGTTATCTCTTTCCTTTGAGTGAACTCTGTTGCCCTGCAAAAGATTGAGATGGTGGTGGTGGGGTTGTTTATTTTTTATTCTGGGCAAAGGGCTCTGATGAAAGCATGGAGCTAAGGTCTCCAGCTCAGCTGGTTGTTCTCCAGGAATCCTTTGAGATTCTGTGCTGGAAGTCACCCTCCTATAGCTCCTCAGCCTAAAGACTCTCCAGCTAAAGCTGGATTCCCACACGCCACTCACCTAAGTCTCTATAGCTGATGCTGACCCTCTGACTTCCCCCAGCTGCCATCCCTGAACTGATCTTCTGTTCTCATTTCCCAATTCACCCATAGAGCCCAAGACAGACCTTCTTGGTAGATTTTCTTCTCCTAGCTTCTCTTTCTGGGTTTTGTTGATCAAATTTCTGTTAAGAGATTTCTCTCATGTTATTACTGAGGGGAAAGAGGAGCTCTTATCACAGTGCCTGTCTTCTCTCTGACATCTTGCCTGGAAGTCTTAAGTATTTTGTTCTACTATTGATTTTAGCATCTTAAAACTTGAGGCGTAAGACCAAAAGACTTCTAGTGCAAGTCTACTTAGAAAATAAGGAGAACAAAAAAGATAGAGAAAAGAGGTTCTCGGTTTCTACATGAAATTGTTGACTCTAATATTAAGCAAATTTGTGGAAGACAAGGTCAAAATGAAGCATGATGATACTTACTCTTCACTGACCAAAGAGGAAACTGTATCTCTTTGAAGAATTGTAATTAAAATAAATCAGTCATTGCATTTTCTGGTTTGAAACTATTTTCTTTATTTTACTTCTAGGTGAAATGCAGGAATAGGATTCATTTCTCTCATTCCAATGTCTTTTTCTGGGGATATCAACTCCTTTCAGACTCTGATAGTATTTCCTCCCTATTCCTTAGTAATGGTGGTATGATATTATACATTAGAAATGTCACACTAACATAATTGTACTGAATTTGTTGATGTAAATCTTTCTGTGACTCCTTATTTGTGGTCAAAGTGTTTATGAGGCTTCTTTTACTCCACTAAAATATAATAAATCTAATGATTTATAACTTTAAATCAGATACTATGTATTTTCCCTTCCATTTAATGAAGATCATTGTGTTCATATTTCCCATGTTTCACATTAATTTTGATAAGGTTGGATAACTTTAATTAAAACCAAACTGTCCCCCATTAAAAGACTTGATTCCAAATTTTGAAGTATATATATTTCAAAATATGTATATATATATATATATATATATATATATATATATACACAAATATACATATTTATATTCCTATTGTTCTTTTCATTATAGGTCTACTCATTTTGTTTATGTATTTTATATTGTTACAATAATCTTGTTGTGAGAGTCATCATAAGCCACCTTCCAAACCAAAAATATGAGAAACCTCAAGAATGATAAGAGAGGATGGGGCAGAGCCAAGATGATCGCAGGAGAACAGCCTCTCATAGGTGCACTCTCAAAAATATTTCAAAAACCGTAAAAATATGATTCTAACTAAAGTTTTGAGAGACCAAATCCACAGAAATATCCAGGGAGGCAATTCTCCATTCCAAGGTAACCTGAAAATAGTAGGAAGGCTCTGTTCCATGGGGATCAAGGGGTGGCATCACACTGGAGTGAAGAGGATTCAGCCTTACAGGAAAAGCCTCAGGGTGCCTGGGGCCCTGGGTGCACCAGTTTCTGAGAAAAGAAACAGTTTCCTGACCTTATACCACAGGGGGAACCAAGCACAACTTGGAAGAAAGGGAGATCTCTGGCAGAGTGAGCATGAACCACAGACCAGAGAAGCCCTCCTCACCACAGCTGCAGACCACAGCATAGTCCATATCCCAGGAAATGGAAGTAAACCTGTGGAGCTACCTAGCAGGAGCTGCCCAGTAGCTGCTCCCTGAGCAATCAGGCCACAGAAGGTAAGGGAGTGGAAGGAGACTGTCTAGGTCTGTCTTCTATGCCAGCAACAGGACTCTTGTGCCTTGACCGTATTCAGACCCTCTTTGCCAGCTGAGTCCCATACTGTCATAGAGTAGGGACCATCCTCATAGTCGTGGGGCAAAGGTGTGAGCTTTTGTTCCTTTACAGACCAGAGCACAGGCAGGAGAGCAGTCAGATCATCACATATTGAAATTCTTGCGGGTGTGTCCCAATAAAACTTAAATGTTCAGGAACCAACCCAAAACTATGCCCATCCTGGGGAAATGAGTGAACAGAAAAAAATGAATCACTATGGTCCCATGGAGGATCAATTCACACACTCTGAAGATGAGAAAGTCCAAGCTTCTGCATCTAAAGACTCCAAGAAATATAGAAGTTGGGCTCAGGCTATGATAGAGCTCAAAAAAGATTTTGAAAATCAAGCAAGGGAGGTAGAAGAATAATTTGGAAAAAAAATGAGAGAGATGCAGGAAAAATGTGAAAATGAAATCAACAGCTTGGTCAAGGAGATCAAAAAACTGCTGAAGAAAATAACATGCTAAAAACCAGCTTAGGTCAAATGGGATCAAATGGAAAAAAAAACAGTTCAAAAAGTTAATGAGAAGGAGAAGAATGCATTAAAAAGCAGAATTGGCCAGATGGAAAAGGAGATACGAAAGCTCTTTGAAGAAAACTAATCCTTCTGATGTATAATGGAGTTAAAAGAAGCTAATGACTTTGTCAGAAATGAAAATGCAATAACTCAACACCAAAAGAATGAAAAACTAGAAGAAAATGTGAAATATCTCATTGAAAAAATAACTGATCTGGAAAACAGATCCAGAAAAGATATTTTAAAAATTATTGGGCTACATGAAAAGGAGTCTTTACCTCATTTTTAACAGATTTCTACAGGAAAATTGCCCTAATATCCTAGAAGCAGAGGGCAAAATAGAAATTAAAAGAATCCATCAATCTCCCCCAGAAAGGGATCCAAAAAAACTCCAAGAATATTATAGCCAAGTTCTAGAATTCCCAAGACAAAAAGAAAATATTACAAGCAGCCGGATGTAAACAATGAAATATCATGGAGGTGCAGTGAGGATTACCCAGGACCTAGAAGCATCTAAATAGAGGGCTTATATGACTTGAAATATAATATTCTGGAAGGTTAAAGAACTTGGAATGCAACCAAGAATCAACTACCCAGGAAAACTGAACATTCTCTTCCAAGGGAAAAGTTGGACTTTCAATGGACCAGGGAAGTTTTAAATGTTCCTTTTGAAATGACCAGAGTTGAACAGAAAGTTTGATCTTCAAGTATAAGACTCAGGTGAAACATAGTGAGGGTGGACAAGAAGGGAAAATTATGAGGGAATTAATGATGATGATGAACTGTGTATGTTCCTGCATGGAAAGATGATACTGATAATATTCATACAAACCTTCTTCTTTAATACAGCAGGCAGAAGGAGCCTTTATAGATGAGGTATAGGAGAGAGATAAATTTGAAGATATAATATACTGTAAAATTGGAGTCAATGGGTAAAAGGGTATTGTACTGAGAGTAAGGGAAAGAAGAGGTAGAATAGGCTAAAAATGTCATGTACAAGATATATCATGTAGCTTTTGCAATGGTATGGTGGAATGCGAGGGGGAAAGAGGGAGGCTTCATTCTCATATAAAATGACTCAGAGTGGAAACAGCATGCAAACTCAGTAGGGTATAAGCATAAAGAAGAAAAAGGAGAGAAGGGGGCAGAGGGATGGGAGGGGTGATGTGGTTGATAGAAAAGAATGCCATCTTTTCCCCTAAAAGAGGATGTTCAGTTTTCCTGGGGAGTTCATTCTTGGTTGTAATCCAAGATCTTTTGCCTTCCAGAATATCATATTCTAAACCCTACATGGCCTTAATGTAAATACTGCAAGATCTTGTGGAATCCTGACTATAGAGACATGGTAGCATAACTGCTTGTTTCTGGCAGATTTTATTATTTTTCTCTTTGACTTATGTGTTTTCAGAGTTTTTCTTTAGATATCTCAGGAGGTGACTGGTGAATTCCCTCAATTACTATTTTTATCCTATGCTTCTTGGATCTCAGGGCAATTTTGCTATATTTTGTTTTAAATGAAGTCTTGGCTCTTTTCCTGATCATGGCATTCAGGTGGCCCGATGTGTTTTTTAAATTATCTCTTCTGGATCTGTTTTTCAAGGTCAGTTATTTTTCCAATGAAATATTTCCCATTATTTTATAATTTTTTTGGTACAGTTTTATTTCTTCCTGAGTTCTCACAAAATCCTCAGCTTCCCATAGTTCCATTCTGCATTTGAAGGAGTTATTTTTTTTCAGAGAGCTTTTTTATCTCCTTTTCCAGCTCTCAAATTCTGCTTTTTAAGGCATTCTTCTCCTCATTTGCCTTTTGTGTTGATTTTTCTATTTGGCCTAAACTAGGTTTTAATATGTTATGTTCTTCAGTATTTTTTTATTTCATTCACCAAGTTGCTAAATTAGATTTCATAATATGCACCACTCTCATTCCTACTCGCACTTTTTCCTCAACCTCCCTTACTTGCTTTTCAAAGTCTTTTTTGTGCTCATCCATAGGCTAAGCCCATTTTCTATTTTTTCTTGGAGGTTTTGGATACTGAATATTTGGTTTTTCCACCAACTTAATATATATATATATATTTTTTTTTCTCCTCCATGGGACCAAAGAAATATTCTATTGTCAGATTTTTCTTTTTCTGTTTTCTCATTTCCTCAGCCCATGACTGATTTAATACCAAAGCTTTGGGGAGTTTTGGCACCAAACTACAGAGACCTTAATTCCTCCAAGGTCTTATGAAAGTCTCTGACTGCTCTCTTGCATATGTTCAACTACTCCCCTCTGTTCTGGAGCTGTGAGGAAGGTCCCTGCTTGACTATGGTGGTGTTGTGAGGGCCCAGACTGCAACCTGGTTCTAAATGTGGCCAAACAGCTGAGTTCTGCCCCATTGAAAGCAGAGAGACCTCTGCAGTCTCCCCCAACCACCCCTTACCTTCTATGGGTTGAGAGTTCTGCACATTGTGGGTAGCTCTGCCAATTCCTGCTGTAGGTTCTCACCCCAAGGCTGCTATGCGGCCAGAGCTCTGCTCTGCACTAACTCTGGTGTAGCAGAGTTCTCTCATCACTCTTTCTGGGTGCCAGATGATCTCTGGGCTAAGAGGTCTGGAAATCTCCCTCTCTGCTAGGGACCAAGGTGACATCCCCAGCTGTCCTGTGCTGTGGCTGCTCTCACAGTGCCATTTTCCAACCCATGGTCCTGGTGAAACAGATCTTTCCTATTGGACTTCTAAGGTGTCTTGGACTGGTAAAATATGTCACTCAGTCTTTCTGTGGGTTCTGTCCCAATAAATTTTGGCAAGAGTCATAATTTGAGAGTTTTTGGAGTTTGAGGGGATTATTTTCATTGAATTCAAGCCTTCACATTTCCATCTTGGCTCCACCTCTCTAGTTCTATTCTTATGAACCTTAGGTATGATTCAATATAATTATGCTTTAAAATTGTCAGTTATCATGACATTCTTATAAATTAAACTTTTCATTTACTATTCCTTATATGAAGGTAATTTATCAAAAAGAAATGGAATCTTCTAGGTAAAGCATAAAAATGTTCACAATTAATACCTATTATATATCATATTCTCATTTAATGACTGCTTAATTGAGATGTTTCTTATATATCACCTTTGTGATAATGACCATTAGGCATCACCTAACATGTTCAGCATTTTTTTTTCATTTTTAAAATAGAAATACTCCTTTTTGTGATAGTAAACAAAAAAAAACTGAAATAATACTGTTTTAGTTTTAGATGTAGGACAAAATGTCATTTTTCATAATATAAGAATTTAAATAGATTTGGGGCATTAAATTCTATTTAAATTGAATCCCCAAGATGAATTTTTCTATTTTGTTCAAAAGTCTTCACATATATTCCTTAATTCTTTCAAAGCCAGTTACATCCTTGTTACTCAGATTAACAACTTGGAGTCATTATTGATACTTCTGCTTCCTTTATCCATCATGTCAAATCAGTTGTGAAATTTTCTTGGCTCAATATTTGAATCATTTCTACTCTCATCACAAACACTATATCTACCTTTAATCAGGATTTCACTAAAATCAAAGCATAGTATTAATTTCCTTCAACTAGTAGAACTGCAAGAGAATACTATAACATCCCAGGTACCATGACCAAGAACATGCTAGACTGGTTTCACTTTATTTGATCTTCAGGACTTCTTCAAAGTAGGAATTAAATACAAAAGAAAATGAGTATTCCCCCTATCTCCTCAATATTTAATAATAAGAAAGCAAGTGAGGTAATAAGCTATAGAACTGACATCAGAAGACCTCGTTCAGTATCCCTTCTCTCACCCTACACCATGTTCTGGCAGAGCTAGGTGAGCAACATACAAGCTTGCAAAATAAAACATTACCAATGATTATACAGGTCATTACTCAAACAAAGCAAAGATTTAGTACCTATTGAATTTTTCTTCCTATGAAGGGGAAACAGATTCATAAGTAACACATTTACCTGCTATCATGGTTTCTTCTCATGAATTCAAACCATTCATCAAGGGGCAAGTTATTGTATACCAATCTAATAGATATTTTCATTTTGAGCTAGCCTATAGTTTACAGGCAAGTGATGTACAAAGCAAAGCTTCTTCTACATCATCTGAAATCTTAATATCAAAGATGCTATTCAATGACAAAATGAAATCTCTCAACAAAACAGCTAGTTGAACTTCTTATTAGGGGGAATAGATCCATTAGTTATCATTAAATTGAAAAGTTCATCTCTCACATTCTGATTTCTATCATTCATGACAAGGAAATTCAAGGTTTTGTAGGAAGAGGAATAGAGTTGGGGCAGTTCTCTATAAGTTGATTGACTCTATCCTCCTCTTGATAAGAATCGAAATAGGCTGGGAAAAACTTCTCTTCTGATTTCTTTCAGAGTTTTCCAAAACAGTCCCAGAAACCAAAATTCAAAGATGCCTAATTATCCCATAACCACAGCTGTATTATACAGTGGGGTCCTGGGACTTCAGTAGTACAGTGATATTGCTTTTTTAGTGTGAAGAAAGGAAGCAGTCAGAAATTCTGTTTTTATTTATCAAAGCATTGCCTTCGCCCTATTAGGTTCAAGAATGAATGATAGCATCTCTGTAGTCAAAGATACATTTCCCAGTAATACTCTTGGGACCTACATAGAAATATTAGCAAGCCAGGCCACAATTTAATAGGATTGTTATGGTTTCTAGGATATAATAGGTAATTAATTCTATAAGGAAACTAATGAACCCCATGCATTACTCTAATTGTGTTAGTTTTCTGACAGCTTAAGGAAGGCAGTAAAAATTGAACAGCTGTAGTAATAGGATCTGTTTTAAAAACCATCCTGATTTTATAAAGTGTAGCAGTAGATTGATAATCATGTGGTCAATTGAATGCTGGGCATTAGTAATTGGGTTGTAATCAAATCCATATGTACTTTGAATTAGGTCTTAAAAATTCTATATCCCCCACTGCTTGAAAATCATGTGGTATATAAATGTCTATTATGTATACACTCAAGCTTACTTGTGTTTTTTCCATTGAGTTTAACAGGAGTTAACCTACTTTATGAACTTGATAGCTGCTTTAAGGCAGTACATGAATTTGTACTATTACACATTTAGACAGCAGGTTGTTTTTTGTTTTCCTGTTGAGCTTATTTAAAATTATAACTCACATACAATTCCATGAGACTTTAAAGCCCCACTATCTGGGTAGTGCCCAGATAGTGTCAAACATTTTAGAAAGAGCTGCCACAACTCTATTCCCCTTTTTCTAAAATATTTAATTCTCCTGTCATGGATGACAGAAATCACAATGTGAGGGATGAACCTTCCATCCTACCAAGAACTAATGGGTCTATTCCCATTCACGGAAAATTTAGCTAGCTGTTTCTTCAAAGAGGATTTATTTCCTCATTATCTAATATAATTCATGTTGCTGAGATAGAAGATGAGGCAGAGGAAGCTTTGCTTTGTCCATTATTTGTCTGTCAATGATAGATTAGCTCAAAACTCAAAGATCTATAAAATTGTGGGAAATGTCTTCTCTTTTAGGAATTGTTTGAGCTCATGGGAAGAAACCATATATATATATATATATATATATATATATATATATATATATATATAAAATTTCATTTTCAACACAAGACTGTGAGAAAAAACAACTATTATTCTCATTATATAAATGAAGCAACAGAATGAAAGTTTAAAGTGACTTTTCTGAGGCAGCATTTGATCTCAGGTCTTCCATACACAATTCCAGCACTCTATTCACTCTGGCCCTTAGATGCTTACATATACATAATAAAAGCAGCAATGTTTTTAAGGTGATGGGAAGAAAATAATCCTATTTCAACTCACACAATGCTCCTTCTTTCAAAGCTTTCTGTCACATATCCACTTTTAGGGAAAATTACATAAGAGCAAGATCTCCTTCAAGATGACTAGAGATTGTTCTTCAACTAAGTATCTGAAGTGATTTGCTAACATTTTGAATATGCAATATTCCCAGGAATCATGGTGTCTTGACCTTTTTGGAAATTACCCAAACTGCTTCTTAAATTTCTTAAAGAATCTCAAGTTTATATTAACATAACACAAAATTAGTGACCTGGTCAACAATAAGTTCTTTACAAATGGCTCTCACAATCACTGATATGAACTCCTATGAATATAATTGGAAATGAATAGGAATAGTTGGGTAGGGGCTCATGTATAAAATTTTCAATATAGATGTTGGTCCTGTAATAGTCAAGGATACAGAGAGAGAGAGAGAGAGAGAGAGAGAGAGAGAGAGAGACAGGCAGAGGCAGAGAAAGAGACAGAGATAGAGTCTAAGTACATATGAATACATTTGGAAATATATGTTTATATATGCAACATAAATAAAAACAAAATTATATCTATATGTACTTGGATATATATATATATATATATACATATATATATATATATATAAACATATGTATGTATATTACACATGTACATATTTGGGTGAATGTGAATATGTATTCTAAGCTGTAATCATGCAGTAGATATTTCAAATATGTTTATTTCTTTTCAGTTCAGATAATGATATAATCATAACCTAGATATAAAAAATCCATTAAAGTCTTTTATTTATTAAAATTATCAAACTGATGACAAAATATGATTGCATATTGTTTACTAGTTGTGACTATAAAGATATTAATGGTTTGTTGATCTCTCCCTGGAGTTTTCCCACATCAAAGGCCACTAAAAGCAAATGTACCTTTAATGATACTGCAAATGATGTTATAGAGAAGCTTTGCTCTGCATTGGGGTTTGATTAATACATTCCAAGGAATATAGATATAAAGAAAAACTTATTAAGTTCTATACAAACTCTAATAATGAGAAATTTTTCTTTTTCAAAGAACATCTGTTAAACTGGCTCTTTGAGAATTAACCACCTCAGAATAAGCACAATGAGAAATCATGAAGAAATTCTAAAACCTTTCTAGTTAAAAAAGGGGGGGAACAAAGAGAATGGCACAGTGGTAGGCAGAACATCACCTTGCATAACAGATGCAATTGCATAGCAAGAGCATCAACTACAGAAAACACAGGGGCATTAAAAGTACTTAAGGTAAAAGAATAGGTTATAAGACAACTAGTCCAAAGAAAGGAAGGGCAGAAGGGAAGAAGTGATTATTTAGCATAGACTACGTGGCAGACACTATGTTATTTTACAAACATTATCTCATTTTTTAAAAAGCAATTTCTCTTATAGTATGCTGAAAATCAAAACTTTGATCTAGATTTAGGACCTTCTCCCCCCTCCCAAACTATGCCTGAATTCCAACAGATTTTAAAGAAGCATTGCAATTGCAAACCTGATAAAAGTTAATTACAGCTTTAATCTTGACATACATTGGTGAAGTAAAGACGTTAAATGTTCATCTTTAGAAGCAATAAATTCACTGGGAATACTGAGAATACTGGTGATATGCATTATCTAAAACTGAGTGAATAATATGGTCCACATCATTCATTTGGATACATTACTATTCCCCCTTCTCTATACTGAATCTTTTGTCTTATCCTACAACCACTTTTTCTCCTATTAACTTCTGTGAATGTGAATAATAAGGCTGGCATTTATATAGTGACATGAGATTTGTAAATTTATTCACATATACCTTGTCAAAGAATTTCATAAGAATCTTGAAATACAAAAAATATGGGTATTATAATTGCCATTTTAGAGTTAAGAAACCTTAGGTTTGGTGAGTTTAAGTGATCTGATCAAATTGTCTGAAAATTTTTAACAACTGACTTTTCAGATTTGCAAAATGTAGTCATCTCAATTTTCTAAATATCCATCAAATATAAAATTCAAAGGAAGGCAGTACACTGCAGAGATCTTTCTGAATTTCATGTCAAAATAAGTAGTTATATAAAAATAAGATAAGAAGTACTTTAAAAATAAAATAACAATTAGATTCCATTCTGAGTATGAAAGTTTTGCATGTGTATTTTTAGTCTACAAAAATCTGATCAGGGAGAGATAGAAACTAAAAATTTGCTTAGTTTCTATTTTTCTAATCATTAAATATTTGTCAATTTAAAAAAAAAAGAAATTTATTCAGTTATAGTTGCTTAGCTTTCTTATGAAAATTTTCTGTTTAAATATTTGTCTGCTTATCAGTTAGGTAAAAGTATAATTTGAAATGTATTTCTAGTGATAGCTGTACAAACAGGCTGTGAAAACATCTTAGTACTAGTTCTTTAACATGTGTGGTTTTTAGTAGTGGAGTGTAATAATCTTATACCCAAAGCTTTTTATAGGTATTTAAATGTTACTTTCATTTTTACAGGAAATAAAATGAATATAATAGAAATATATCAATTTTAGATAATCATCTAAGAATTTCACTGTTTTATTTTGCAAAAAATGTGACAATTTGTAACTTTGAATTAAACTGCAAAATATCACAAAATATATTCTACTTCCTTTGGTATTATGTGAAATTGTTTTAATTATTCCTATTCTTTACTCTTCCCTCTCCATCCTTCAAACCTTAGATCAATCTTTCTTCTAACCTTAGCCTAGGAAAAAAATATATATATTTTTACTTAATCAAAATGTATTGAAGCTGAATAAACTATTTCATGACATTTTCAATGATAATTTAAAGTCTTAAGGAAATAGACACAAACGACATCTGCTATCTTTGTGTTTCGTTTCATTTTACATTAAATTTTTTTATTTGTGTGTTAGTTTATTTGCCTTTCATATGCCTGGTGACACTTCTAAATTTTTTCCCATGTGTGTTTTTTTGGCATTGGGGGACAATGGTGGGAGCTTTTGATAGATTTCAGATGTCCAAGAAAGTAAGGTTTTTTAATCATTTGTAATTAACAGCCTCACTGTTACTCATACTGGGCTCACTCATACTAATATCTATATAACAAGAAGTAAATAATATTCTGATAATATCAGAACTCCCTAATTAATTTTTTTCCTCTATACACTACCCTTCCCAAATAACCCTTCCCAAATCTGACATTCACAATACATGTATATGTATATGTATATGTACATGTATATATCATTCTTGTTAATGAAACTTTGATTCTTTCATATTTATTCGAGGACATCATACACATTTATCAGTTGGAATTTTGTAGTTTTACAAAATCTAAATCCAACATACCTTTCCAGGCTTTTTTTCCTTTTTATGCTTTCGAATAAATTGGAATGAAATTTCCAATTTGATTATCCAGTCAAATTAGTCTTCTTGCCATTCCTCAAATTCAACAGCTCATTTTCAATCTTCTTATTTACACTTCGTATTATATTTTCAGTCTTTAAAAATCTCAGTTTAAATTTGAATTCCATAGATAGATTTATTCTGATATCAGTTTCTAGTGTATTCACTAAGAAAATCAGTCTGCATGAATGTATGCAAGTATATGGTTTAACAGTTACAAAATGTTTTACATGCGTTAACTTATTTGATAAAGATTATGTGTGTGTATACATGCATGTCTGTGTATATGTTATCTCTGTCTCTCTGTTTCTCTTTCTCTCTGTCTCTCTCTGACTCTCTCCCTCACCTACTCTTTCTCTCTGATGCTTGCTCTCTTTCTCTCTTCTAATTTATAAAAGAAACCTATTTTTTATCAACAGCTAATATAGTGCATGTTATACAGCAGGCATTTGAAAAGTACTAAATATTTCACTAAATTAATGAAAGAATATTTTCTCATATTCTAATAGAAATATCAACAAAGCAAATATGTAACCTAGTACAGAATTACTTAGTTTACATGATTCAGTGGTGGAATCAGTAAGAATGAACCCAAATGAAATCTGGGACACTTTTACATTGTTGGTGGAACTGTGAACTCATCCAACCTTTCTGGATAGAAATTTGGAACTACAACCAAAGGGCAAGAGCAATGTGGATACCCTTTGATCCAGCAATACCACTACTGGGTCTATACCCTGAAGAGATGATGAAAAAGGGTAATCACTCATACAAAAATATTCATAGCAGCCCTGTTTGTGGTGGCAAAGAATTGGAAATTAAGTGAGTGTCCTTCAACTGGGTAATGGCTTAATAAACTGTGGTATAAAGAACACTATTGTTCTATTAGAAACCAGGAGTGTCAGGGATTCAGTGAAGCCTGGAGGGATTTGCATGAACTGATGCTGAGTGAGATGAGCAGAATCAGAAAAAACACTGTACAGCCTAACGGCAACATTGGGGTGATGATCAATCTTGATGGACTCGCTCATTTCATCAGTGCAACAATCAGAGACCAATTGGGGCTGTCTGCAATGGAGAATACCATCTGTATCTAGTTAAAGAAACATGAAGTTTGAATAAAGTTCAAGGACTATACCCATTAATTTAAAAAAATAGTTGTATCTTATTCTCTGATCTTGTTATCTCCTTTACTTTATGTTTCTTCTTTAAGAATATGATTTCTATCTCATCACACTCAATTTGGATCAATGTACAACATGGAAACAGTGTAAAGATTGACAAATTGCTTTCTGTGGGGAGCAGGGAAGTAAGGTTGGGGAAAAAACTGGAAAACTCAAAATAAATAGAATCTTTAATTAAAAAAAAAAACGATGAACCCAAATGAGACATGCGCTTTGCTTCTGTACTGACTTTGTATTCCATGGCTGCTGCAATACTCTCTTTTGGCCAATAACCATTTCATCGTTTATAGATGAATTCCATTTACTGAATCTAATAATTATAGCTAAAAATGCTATTTTATGCAGGTTCAAAAGAAATCATATTTTTATATGAAACAAAAATTTTATGAAAAATAAAGCAGAAAACAAAACTGGAATGTTTGAGAAGTTAAGGCTTTTATGATACATATCATGTCACTTTACATTTCTTTCAGATAAGATAATTAAAAATTAAGGAACTCTAGTCATGTGAGTTAATAGTGTACAATAACATAACACAATTCCAGAAAGGTCATCTGATTCTAAGTAACAGAAATTCAATGCAAAATCTATGCAATTCTGCCTCATTATCACAATCAAATTTTGCTTATAAGGTAATACATTAGGAGCTTAAATGGATGCAGTTTTCTTCAGGGACCTTTTATGGGAATAGAAGTCTCTGCCATTTGATTTCCTTTTTGAAATCCATGTCCTAATATTTATCCCACTTCATTTGGCATTTTATCTCTCAACCAAGGAATTACCCACTTTACAAATTCAAAACTTTTTTAAAAACAAGTCATTTTGAAGAATGAAGTACTATTGATTAAAGCAAATTTTGGGCAAGGAATTCTTTAATCAAAAGCTATCATGTGAGAAATGTTCCATAATGATACCTCTTCAAAGACTTCTAGATAGGAATTATGACATTTTAATATCTATTATGAAATGTTAAATTTTGTTATTTAAGGAAAAAGAAGACAAGCATTATTCATAATATAGCAGGACCATGAGTGCAACTTCCAAATATTTGTGTGTTTCAGTATATTTTGTAAATGTCTATGACTTTTATGACTTAAAGACATTGATATAACTTTCTTAGGATTATAAAATAATGCTTATTAGCCCTTGTTTCCTAATTTCTGCCTTTTCATAGGAGATTTTCATAGAGAAATAGATGATATCACTGATTCCAATTCTTTTAAAAATGTCACTACCTATGCCTTCAGTCTACCTTAGTTATACAAAGGAATGGTCATCCCACACTGGATTTCACTTTTAACCATAAAATTCTTATTTATTAGAAATTGTGATGTTCTTAATCTGAAGAAAATTTCCTATTATTCTATCCATCTCATCCTCCAAATAGTTTCTTTACCATCACCAAGTTTTATAATGCATTTACACATCATTGTTTTCTCAGGACATTAACCTGTCTTTGATTCTTTTCCTTTTCTGATTTTAGCCCAATAATTACCCCGGGCCAACAAGACGTGGTGTGTGCCTGAATATTGATGTGAGGCAGGTTGAAGAGAAAGAGATACAAACAGCTTAATGTTTTAACCATCTTTCTCTTAAATTTATTGTTGAATATTATAAAGAAACTTATCCCAGATATGTTAAGTCAAATGAAATCCAGTTGTACAACTTCCTTGGTTAAATTTATATTTATTTTTTGAAGTCCATAGACTTCCTTATTGGAATTATTCCTGTACACCATGAGCTCAGCAGATATTTAGGCCAAGTTTCATTGGTGAGTCAACCATTTTGTTTAATGAAAAAGAATACATGCTTTTATCACTGGTAACTGTAGTTCCAGGGACCACTGCATTGCAACTCCATAGAAGGTAGCCCTCTACATTACCCAAAGAATATCTATGTACTTCTATACTCTTGCAATATTGCCCTCCTAGGGCAGCTAGGTGACACAGTGGATAGAGTACTAACCCCAGAGTCAGGAAGATCCAAGTTCAGATCTGCCTCAGACACTTAATTCATAGCTGTGTGATCTTGAGCAAGTCACTTAAATGCCTTGCCTTGCCTCAACAAAAACAAACAAAAACAACAACAAAAAAAGATACAATGTGTGTGTTGTTTTTTTTCCCCCAAGACAATGGGGTTAAGTGGCTTGCCCAGTGTCACACAACTGGATAATTATTAAGTGTTTGAGGCCAGATTTGAACTCAGATACTCATGACTACAGGGCCTTTGCTCTATTTATTGCACCAGCTAACTGCCCCCCAACATAAATATTGCCACCTTTCTCTTGAAAAACAATGGCTCTGTATTACTTTCATCAGTTACTTCATAAACTCCTTTAATTACTTCATCCAAACCTACAGGTGCACTTCTAGATAAAGTTGGGAAAAAATTACTCACAAATATACTGACTGGGCTTATCAAATTCTTATTATTAAATCTCAACTGGTACCTCATTTCAAGAAGGCATTGCTTTAATTCTTCTCTAATTAATTCCCTATTATACCTCACAAGACCTATTCTAAACCCTCTCTTCTTAAGACATGTGCATTTTCCTCATATCCTCTCTCCATCAAGCACCTTGACTCTTCTCTGCCGAGAAAATTGAGATTAACTAATGGGATATCCCTCTTCTACTTGCTTCATCTCAGAAATATATGAAATAATTTCTCATTAACTTCTTCCTAGAGTAGAGGTCGATTTTTCTACATATAAACTTGAACTTCTATCCTCCATCTCCCAGGTGTTATTATTATGAATCATCCTATTTCTCTCAATTAATTATTCATTCTGGTTCAATCTACTGATTCATTCTTAACTGGCGAAGTCATACTCACTGAATTTCCAAATTATCACAAACAAATTCTTCCCTAGACATTATTATTATTATTATTATGCTATGCCATTGCTCTAATTATCCTTATTTTTCATCCAAATCCCTTGAAAAAATTTTCAATACTAACTGCTTTCATTTTTTTTCATATTCACTCCCATCCTTAACAATCTGATTGGTAAGTTAATTTCTTAAATGAAATTTGTCTATTTAAATTTATTAGTGATTCTTTAATCTTCAAATTGAATATTTTCAAGAGTTTGACCCCCTCAGTCTATCTGCTTCATATGACACTTTTAAGTACCCTATTCACCTAGATTTTTTCTCCTCTCAGAGATATTGTATCTCTACAAACAACTAAATCTTCTATTATCTGTGATAACCACTTCTCAGGTTCTTTTGCTACCTCATAATCTATATAATGACTCCTAACTATGTGTGTATTCCAAGACTTTGTCCTAGAAATCTTCTTCTAGAAGTATCCATGGACTTAACTATGATCTCTAGTCATATGTCTCCCAAATCTATATACTTCATCTCTTTCCTCAACTTCAATGCCATATCACCATTGGTTACCTGTCAATTCATCTCAAGAAACTCCAAAATAACTTCATATTTCTAAAAGAAGATAGGGAAAAAACCTCACTATCTTTCCCTCCAAAACAATCCTTCTTCCAAACTTTCCCTTTTCTTTTGAGGGACAACTATTATTCCAATATTTCAGAACTGGAATTTCAGTAGTTTTCTAGAATACTCCCTCATTCTAAATATTAATCAGTTGCCCAGTTTCCCATTTCCACCTTCAGATCAATGTTTATCACATCACTGATTCTTTACTACCTTCTTTCAAATGTTCATCATGTCTTGCATTGTATATAGTAGATTCCTAATTGATCTCCCTAGGGCCTAGCAGTATTTTGAGACCTTTATGCATCATAAAATTCAAGGACCTGAGTCAGTGTCTCTGTAATTTACAATCAGTCGTAAAGCTGTCAGAAGATACCTACAAAATTTACCAATTCTTGGAGATATTTAAGATTCTTGCAGTTAATTAGATCAGGGTTTGATGTGGGCTTCACTTAACAAGTAATCAGGGTGGGGAGGGAGTTTGGTAAAGTATGAAAGAAAATAGACCTTACTTTTCTTAACAAAAGGTTAAGTACTCTGGGTAAGGAGAGGGAGAGTGAAGTAGCAGAGAAAATAGGCATTGCTTCATTTATCAAGGGATTAAGTACTTTTTGGGGAGGGGGGTTAAAGTGAGAAAGAAAATAGGCCTTGATTCACTTAATAAGGGGTGAAGTTCCCTGACCCTGAGTGGGGAAAAAGAAGGGAGGTAAAGTGTGAGAGAATATAGGCCTGTAAGGAGGAACACAAAGAGTTCAAGAAATGGTACGGCTTTGGATGATTATTTAGATAATGAGGAGAATTGTGTGTGCTTGAAGATACTTGAAAAGGGGCAAGGTAAAAATGATTATAGTTATAATTTTATGTAATTTGAGTCAATGCTGCTTATCAAGCCATCAAAGAATTTGTGATAATACCTTGATAACAATATGAACTTAACAAGCAATCAAATAATGTAACTATGATTGATGATACATTTAATAGTATTAGAGATATAAATAGCAGCAAGGCAAGAAGCACAAAGATTTATAATTTTATAGGAAAAGAAGGGAGAATGTGAATGCTGAGTAAATTCTATTCAATAGATTTAACAGAAAGAGAGAGAGAAAGAGAGAGAGAGAGAGAGAGAGAGAGAGAGAGAGAGAGAATAAGATACATTCCCACTTGGGTTTAAAAATCTACCCTAATCAACAGGGAAGCAGGGTGGGGTGGGGGCTAGGAAAGGGAAAAATAAGGGAAGAATATAATAGGGAATGCAAAGATAAGAGTGAAAATAAACTGAAAGTTAAATTTTTAAAAGAAAATTTAAAAGGGCAAGGTAACAAAATGGTAGTGAGTAGGTATAAGAGGAAAGGAAAGAGAAAAATATAGAGAAAGATTGCATGGAGGGAAAGTCAGAATTAGTAATCTTAACTATAAATGTGAATGGGCTGAACTGTCTCATAAAATGGAAAAAAAAGATAGCCGAAAGGATTAAAAAACAGAATCCTGCAATATTCTGTCTACAAGAAACACATTTGAAGCAGTATGAAAAATGAAAAAGATGAAAGGAGGAGGAAATTAAAGAGATTATTCAGAGCTATTTTACTGAACTGCATGCCAAGAAATTGGATGACCTGAGTGAAATACCTGAATATTTGAAAAAAAAAATAGAAACTACCCAGGATGATAGAAGACAAAATAAATTTCTTAAATAATCCCATTTCAGTAAAAGAAATTGAAAAAACTATCAATAAACTCCCTCAGAAAAAGTCTCCAGGTCCAGACAGACTTACAAATGAATTCTACAAAAATTTTTAAGGAACAATTAATTCCTATTCTACAAAAACTATTGTTAAAAAACATTGTGGAATGAGTTCTGCCAAACTCCTTTTATGACAGCAACATGGTGCTGATACTTAAACCCGGAAGAACCAAAATAACCAAAGAAAATTTTAGCCCAATCTCTCCCATGATTATATATGCAAAAAATCTTAAATAAAATTTTATCAATGAGACCACACATAGCAAGTTATTACAACCACAATACACCATAACAGGTAAGAGTTATATCATGTATGCAGATAGTTCAACATTAAGAAAACACTCAACCTAATTAAACATATCAGTAGGAAAACTACAAGAAACTATATGATAATCTCAATAGACTCTGAAACAGTCTTTGATAAAATACAAAATCTATTTCCCCTAAATAAACTAGAAAGTTTGGGAATAAATAGAGTTTTTTTTAAATGATAAATAGGACCTATCTAAAACCATCAGCAAATATTATATGCACTGGAAATAAACTCAAAGCATTTCCAACAAAATCGAGGTGAAACAAAGATGCCTGTTACCACCATGACTGTTCAATATAGTGTTAGAAATGCTAGCAATAGCAATGAGAGAAGTAAAAATACTGAAGGAATCAGAACTGGAAATGAGGAAGCAAAACTTTCATTCGTTGCAGATAATATGATGGTATATTTAGAGAGCTCCAAAAATCATCCAAAAAAACCTGCTTGAAACAATTGACAAATTCATCTAAGTAGAAGAATATAAAATAAACCTTCATAAATCATCAACATTTCTAAATATGAACATTAAACTCCAAGAGCAAGAGATAGAAAGAGAAATTCCATTTAAAATAACTATAGACAACATTAAATAGTTGGGAATCTAGCTCCTGAGACAAATCCAGAAACTCTATGAACAAAATTACAAAGTACTCGCACCCAAATAAAGTCAGTTCTAAATAATTGGAAAAATGTCAAATGCTCATAGTTAGTTTGAGCTAATATAATATAAATGATAATTCCACTCAAATTAAATTGCTTATTCAGTTCCATACCAATCAAAGTACCAAAAAACTACTTTGCCGAATTGTAAAAATAGTAACAAAACTCATCTGAAACAAAAACAGGCAAGAATAGGAAGGGAACTGATGATAAAATATATATCAATATATAACAGAAGGTGGCTTAGCACTATGAGATCTAAAACTATTCTATAAAATGGCAGTCAGCAAAACTGCCTGTTACTCATTAAGAAACAGAGTAATGGATCAGGGGATTAGGATAGGTTCTAAAGAAGTCACAGTAATGACTAGAGCAATTTATTATTTGACAAAGAAAAGGACATTAACTTCTGTGATAAGAACTCACTATGTGACAAAAATCGTGGGAAAACCTGGAAAATAATATGGCAAAAACTAGGCATAGATCCACCTTTCACATCCTATACCAAAATAAGCTTAAAATGTTTATAGAATTTAGACATAAAGAATGATACCATAGAGAAATTAATATCCCAGAAATATTCTATCAGATCTATGGAAAGGGGATAAATTTATGATCAAACAAGAATTAGAGCACATTATAGTCTGGAAAATGCATGATTTTGATTTTATTAAATTAAAAGGGGTTTACACTAATAAAATCAATGTACCTAAAATTGGAAGGAAAGCAGAAAGATGGGAAAAAATCTTCAAGACTAGGATTCTGAAAAATGTTTCATTTTTAAAATATAGAGAGAATTGCATTAAATTTATAGGGTCACAATTCATTCCCAATTGATAAATGATAAAAGGATATGAACAGAATGTTCCCACCGAAGTAATTAAAATTATACTTAATCATATGAAAAAATGTTCTAAAACGTTATTGATTAGGGAAATGCAAATTAAAACAACAATGAAGTATCTTCTCACAATTATCAGATTGGTCAAATGAAAAAGGGAAAATTATCGTTGAAAAGGTTGTGAGAGGATTGTGAAACTGATTCATTGCTTTTGGATTTGTGAAGATTCAATCTTTCTGGAGAGCAATTTAGAACTATGTCCCAAAAGCAAGAAAACTGTTGATATCCATTGACCCAATATTTCCAATTCTCAGTCTATATCCAAAAGAAATTATAAAAAATGAAAAAAAGCCATACATCCTCCAAAATATTCATAGCAACCCTTTTTGTGGCAAAGAATTGGAATTTGAAGTGATGCCCATCAATTGGGGAAAACCTAAACAAGTCATGGCACATGAATACTATGGAATAGTATTGTTCTATATGAAACCATAAAGGGTCAAACTGTAGAGAAGAATGGAATGACTTATGAATTGTGATGCTGAGTGAAGGGAGTAAAACTCAGAGAACCATGTACACATCAACAACAGCATTGTGAGATGAACAATATTGATGGATTCAGCTCCTCTCAGTGCTTCAGAGAGCTAGGATAACTGTATTAGACCAACTATGGATTATGTTAACCCCATCCAGAAGAAGAAAAACAAAACAAAAGAGGATGCAAAAAAATCCTTTAGAATATAATGAACAATTTATAAAAACAATGTCTTTTGTCTCCTTTTCCTTCATCCTAATTCCTTTTACCATAAATAATAAATACAAGTCTGTAAATATGTATGTATAATGTTAACCTGAGGGAAAGGGTTTGGGAAGGGAGAGTGGAAGAAAATTTTGCTATTAATTAGGCATATGGATGAAATTAATAATTTTTTTAAAAAATTAAAAATATAAATTATCAAATATATGAAGTTTTCAAACAAAACACACTCACACACGCACAACAACCCTTCAAAATCTTATGAACACTTTATAAAAATTATCTCTTATGTATCTCTTTCCCTTAATCCTAATTCTTCATCCCCAAAATCACTAATCTGTAAACGTTTTTATCAAAACATGTATATACAATGCTCACCTGACTCTTCACCACTGAGAGGAGGTAGTGTTAAGGGAAGGTGGAAGGAAATTTTATAACTTAAAAATATACACATTAATGTTGATGAATATAAATAAATAAATTTAAAAGAAAGAAACAATTTCCTCAGACAATAAAATGGGTAAAGGAGGTGATATAGGAGATTATATAAATAAAGAAAACATTTGGGACACCTTCTATAAGGAGTATGATAGAGAACCTAATAAGCAGAAATAAAAGGATTGCCTTAAAGCAGTAGTTTACTCAATGCCTCAAATATAGATGACATAATTCATTTCTAGAGAGTTTAAGAAAGGATATGAACAAGAATGGACAATGAATTGTGGATTGTTGTTATTGACCTTTGTAGTGAATATCTCTGTACATAAAAGCTAATTATCTAATAAATTATTGAAACATTAGGAAGGTCTTGTGCATTTCTCTTATTTTGTTTCTTTACTAAAATGTTAGAATTAAAAATCAGAAAGATTTATTTCAATATCTAAGCTCAGATAAAGAATTTACCTTATTTTAAAGAGCATTTTTACCAGTGTTAAAATTATAAAAATCTATCTGACCATCATTTATAAACTGTATCAGAGAGAGTTTCTATTTTTTTTTTTTTTTACTTTCAGTTACCACAATATCAGCTAGGTGCCTTTTAACTCCAGTTAAAACAACTAATTCTTCATGAATATGAAAGTTGAGAAATGATTGAGAAATAACAAATTAATAAATGAATTACTAAAATGCATTTATTAAACTGTTACATTGGACAAAAGTATTGCTCCAGTCACTACGGGTATAAATAAAATAATCAAAAAGTATCCTTCAAGTACTCTCAATTCTCAATGGAGAATATACTCCTAAAAGTTCTTTCTGGCTAGGGAGAGGAATTATAACTCAGAATATTACCATAAAGTTGAGCATAAACAAAGGGGAATAGATTGATAAAACCATTCCAGTTGTAGTATGAATATTGATTAGACGTTATGATTATAAGCTACTTCTAAGGTCAGGAAAAAATAGGGATATGCCCCATGCTTGAAAATTGAACTATTTGCTATTCTCGCTTATAAGAACAGTGAAGTCATAGGGTAAAATATTCAGGAGACTTGAGCCTTTAGAGTCTGAACAAAGGTTACTGGAAAGGAAGTTTTAACATCTAAAGTAGAAAGTTAGAATTCTGCTCCTTGCATTGTCCTAGGAATTGGCTATCTTTCCAATGTCTCTGAGTTTTACCCTATTCCAAATATCATGAGGCAACATGTTCTGGCCAAGTACAATAATTACACTAATAAGATGGGAAGCCCTTGGCCCTTTCACAAATCTTTTTTCTTCTACCCTTTTCAATCTGTCAACCTTGTTTATATTCAAAAAACACAATTACACTGATTATAAATAGTCTGCTCTAATCTCTCTCTCTCTCTCTCTGTCTGTCTCTCTCTCTCTCTTTCTCTCTCTCTCTCTCTCTCTCTATCTGTATATATTACTCTACCAGAAAAATTTTCAAAATTGCAAAATCACATTAATTTGCTGATTAAATAGAAGTAGTATATTTTTCCCAATAATAATAATAAAAGTGTCTATTTACTTTAAGAGCTTTAGAACTTTCAATTACATCGAATGCATTAGTAAAAATAATTCTTCTAAAACATTATGCTTTCTAGTGTACATAATATTAAGAACAATTATTTTGCCTGTGGTACAAAGCAATAATTTTGAAACTTGTTTTTTTTTTTTTCATTTGGAACATTATTTTCCCTCTCAATTTCCTGATGATGCATTTGCATTAAAGTTTCATTTAACTATATTGGACATACACAGTTTAAAAATTCCAAATTGCTGTTGCTTCTAAAAGTTAAAAACTTTAAAACCCTCCCTAATAATAAAGAAATATTGTGCTCCCAAAATATATATACAACATACACACACACACACACACACACACACACACACACACACACACGCACACACATATATTTTAGGTTTTTTTTTTTTTCATGGCAAATGAGGATAAGTGGCTTGCACAAGTCACCCAGCTAGGTAATTATTGAGTGTCTGAGGCAGTATTTGAACTGAGGTACTCCTGACAGTGCTCTGTCCACTGTACAACTTAGCCACCCCTACACACACATATATATTTAAATAAATTCCACAATTATTGTTAAAATGTTTTATTTTATGGGAAGGACTAGGTTTACTTTAGTAGAAAGTAGGTCACATATGAAACTGACTTGCAAGTTAGATCTTGTTAATTAGACAATAGATTTATAAAAAGCAAATGTCTGGGGCGGCTAGGTGGCATAGTGGATAAAGCACCAGCCTTGGAGTCAGGAGTAGCTGGGTTCAAATCTGGCCTCAGACACTTAACAATTACCTAGCTGTGTGGCCTTGGGCAAGCCACTTAACTCCATTTGCCTTGCCAAAAACCTACAAAAAAAGCAAATGTCTAATGAAAGGGAGCAAAAGCAAAATTTCTGCAAAAATAAAACTAAAGATGGAGGCGATTGAGAAAATAAAGGAATATGCTGAAAAATATAATTAATCAGAGGGTACAATGTCTATCTAGCATCATGCTAATAATTTATCATTCATTTTGTTTCTGTATACATATAGAAGATGGGTAGAGCATTTGATGAATACAAGAACAAAGTAAAAAATCTTTCATATTTGTGTTTTTGAATTTATCTGAAAAATGTGCTTATTTGTTGCTCTTTGGAATCCAAAGTAAAAATAAGTTAAAGAATTGGTAGGTGATTGGACTGATATTTGAGAAGAGAAAATTAATTTCTATTTAGAATCTCAGTAAATTACAAAATAGTGTATTACTTTTATATGAGTTTTAAATCAATGTTATAGTATAAGTAGTGATGGATAACAGCTATTCATCATTTTTAAAAAGTTCTAAAACATATTTGGCATATTTTCTTTAATAACTTATTTTTTTGAGATGTTGTCATGGTAGTGTAGTACAAAGGTGCATAGGAAACAACTGTCTCATAGAGAAAAGATGATAAAAGTGTATTGGACTAAAGAGAGTGAATACATTACATCAGCATCAAAATTCCCTTGTCTTTGTAGCTCAAATCATCAAGGGAAAAGTAATGGTAGTTTTATCTTGAACTGGATATGCACTAGAATATGATAGAAAGGCAGATAATTGATGTCTGAACTTCTTTTGCTCTGACCCTGAAATGAAAATGTCAAATTTGAAGTGTATAGTTTAGGGGACAGCTCTGAAGGTTTCACTCTTGTTTAGACGATATTGATGAAAGTAATTGACCAGAGGAACTCTTGAATTTCATGATTATGGTTCTCAGTATTAAAAGGAATCAATAGGAGAATGTCAGAAAATACAGATCAACAGTAATCACATTTCCATTATTTCTTTTAGATATTTTCAGTGCCTGACCCTATCACAAAGCTCCATATGAGGAAGTAAGGCAAAAAAAAAAAATTAGGAAAAAATAAAGGAATGTGATATTAATAAGAAATGTCTAAAAGAACTATCTAAAAGGCAGGAATAACTCTACAAGCAAAAAATAAGGGAAAAAAAGCTATTCTTCAAGGCCAACTAAAATTTCTCTGCAAAAACCTAAAAAAAAAAAACAAAAACTAGGGGTGGCTAGGTGGCATAGTGGATAAAGCACCGGCCTTGGAGTCAGGAATACCTGGGTTCAAATCCGGTCTCAGACACTTAATAATTACTTAGCTGTGTGGCCTTGGGCAACCCACTTAACCCCATTTGCCTTGGAAAAACCTAAAAAAAAATAAAATAAATAAAATAAATAAAATTTCTCAAAGAAATTGAGAGAATCATATATATATATATATATATGCATGTATATAATATGTATATGTATGTATGTGTGTGTTTGTATGAATGTATGTATCCGTATACATGCATGTACATGTATTTATATACATATGTACACACATTGAATTTGGGTATATATGTGGGGGGGTGTCTAGTGAAATCTAATGGAAATTATTAGGTCAAGAAATAACAGGAGTGTAGGTACAAAATAATAATAAAATCAAAGAATTATTGAAAATTAATTGGGTCAAACAAAAATAATGGACTCTATGAGACAGAGAGAAAAATGAAAATACAATTCAGAAATGGATAAAGTTAATGCCTTTTAAAAATAAACCACTTATAAAATAGGTCATTGAATGAATATTTTATAATCTTTATAGTATCTGGAAACAAAAACAAAAAAAAATTAAAACTAGTTAGCCATTCATATGGACATATATAAATACATATATAAATTAATAAAGAAAAACTGTCAAGAACTATATAAATCATTCTACTAAATGAAAATTAAAAAAGTCCACCCATTTCCATATAAAAGAAATACAGAGAAGAACTCTCAGGAATATAAAGCAAAAAGAAAAGATTCATATATTTATTAGAAAGAATTATTCCCTAGAAGACAAATGATCAAATGACATAAGCAAGGGGTATTCAGTGAAGAAATCCAAGCTGTGAACAACCAAATGAAAATATTTTTAAAAAAATAATTGGAAAAATTGAAGCAAACCAAAACTGAGATGTTTTTTACAAACATATTATTAGAGATGGTAAAAAAAGCAAAAATCACACTACATGAGAATTGGCATAATAAAGTAATTGAAGATGAGAAAAAATGAGAGATACAAGGAAAGGAAAGAAGGAAGGAAGGAAGGAAGGAAGGAAGGAAGGAAGGAAGGAAGGAAGGAAGGAAGGAAGGAAGGAAGGAAGATGGAAGGGAGGAAAAAGAAAGGAAGAAGGCAAAAGGAAGGGAGGGAGGAAGAAATGGAGGGAGATGGAGGGAGAAAGAAGGAGGAAGAGAAATGGAATAAAAAGTCTATTTTTCAACTAGGATCTGATAATTTATTAACTATTTTTAAAATGAAGATTCAGAAAAATGTCATGCAGAATTGAAATAGTACCTGACAAGAAAAGCCATTGTTTACATTTTGGAATATAGATCAGCAAATGACTTTCTTTCCCTCTGCAAGTACTCATTTAGTAATGGAAAAACATTGGTTGGCATATGGAAATGTTTTTCTATGGGATAAAGGGCACTCTGACTAGGAATACATTCTCACAGGTATTTACAAAAAAAAACTGAGTTCATAGTTGATTAAATACATGCAAGTCAATTTTCTGGGTTTTCATAAGGATTAGTATTTTCCAATCATCCACTCTATCATTGCCTTTAAATAGATAAGCCATAGTGGGCTCTCTCTTATCATAGACTAGAAAGGAAAGCACAATTTTAAGATAAACCTGGTTATTTACACAGCAAATGAAAACTCTTTTCTCAATAGTACCATTATTCATGTCAAGAAAGTAAAAAAGCAATCTCTTTGTAATTTAAATAGTTTTATATTCTGACAACAGAAATCATTCACATCTACCTGTAGAAATAAAATTTATTCTGAATCCCAGAAACTATGTGGCATAAGGGATTTCTTTAGTCACTAATTTGCAAAAAAAAATGATATTGAAACCTTGTCTAATTGATCACTCCCATTTTGACTATCTACAGAGCAGAGGAGATAAAATAAAAGTATTTCTGTGTGTGCACACATATACAAAGACAAAGATATTTACAGTTACTCATTTAATGAACTTATATATTATTGTTCAAATATGCTCTTGTCAAAAGGTCCAACCGAATATGTAGTGCATTATCTAATAAAAATCTCTATGTATATGTGTATATAAGTTTATAATGGATGGAAAATCAATTTCATAGTTAAATAATTTGTATCTACTTCTTATCAGCATAAAATTCAAATAATCTAAGTAAAGAACAATTATGTTCAAGATAGAATTGATCCCACCAGTGATTTTATTTACATTTAAACATGTGTGTATGTATTTCTGAATGCACATGCATAAATAATGTTTATAAGCATGTATAGATGTGTGTCCCTTGTATACACATTTATATTACATACACCTGTGTGTAATATACCGTATGTACACACTTGTGTATTTGAATTCACTTGGATAACTCTCAGAAGTAATTCAATTTCTTAAAAATCATTTGGCATATGTCTCTAATATATATATATATTATATATATATATATATATATATATATATATATTCTATTTCTTCTTCAAATAATATTCCTAAGTGATGAAGAAGAAATACAAGTAAAGTAATGTGTTATTCTATAGTGGAAATTTTAAAATCCAGAGAGAGAGATTAGAATGCTCTATGCCCAAAACAAATTCAACCTACTAATGCATGAAAATAGCTAACAATGAAGTAGGTATTCATGTCTGACACGATATGGCCTCTAATATTAATTATATTTTAAATCACATTTGACATTTAATTTTTCAAATCTACCTGTAGAAATGAAATTTAATCTGAATCCCAACAATTTTAGTCTTTCTTTCAAATATTGAGTCCCAGTTCTCTGGCATAGGTTATGCTTGTGTAGGCATGCAAAATACACTTTTGTGAAAATTATATCATGAAACAAAACATTGACCAAAATAAAACAAGTAAAATATTATAAAGAAATATAATGTCTGATGTTCATCTAGTCTCTGTCAGGTCTTTCTCTGAAGATGGACAACACCTTTCATCATAAGACATACAGAATTGACTTAGATCATTATATTGCTGAATATAGCCAAGTTTTTCATAGTAAATCATTCTATAATATTGCTATTACTATGTGTAATATTAAACTAGTTCTATTCATCCACTTTGCATCAGTTCATGTATGTACATGATTTCCTAAGAGTATATTATTCTTCATTTCATTTTTAAACATTTCAATAAATTTATTTATTTTAAAAACTATTTATAATTTTCAATGATCATTTGTTTGCTAATATTTTTGTGTTCCTCATTTTTCTCCCTCCCTCCATTCCCTCCCTCCCCTAGAAAGAGGGCAATACAAAAGAAATTACACATGTATAGCTATATTAAATAATATATTTTCATATTGATCCTTTTGTGCAAGAAGAATTAGAACAAAATGGAGAAAAACTGAAAATAAAATAGAAAAATGGAAAATAATAAGCTTAGGTCTACATTTCAATTCCCTAGTTACTTCCCTGATTGTCACTGGCATTTTCCAGTACAAATTCTTTGGAATTATCCTTGATTACTGTACTACCAAGATCAAGTCTATCAAAATTGATCATCATACATTATTGCTGTTAACGTGTATAATGTTTTTCTGATTCAGTTCACTTCATTCAGCAACAATTCAGACATGTATTTTCAGGCTTTTATGAAGTCTATAACTCATGATTTAATACAGAACAACAGTACTCCATCATATTCATATAAAACACTGTGTTTAACCATTTTCCAGTTGATATAATTCCACTCAATTTCCAATTATTTACCACTATAATAAGAGTTACCATGAATATGTTATAATCTCTTTCGGATACAGAACACATAGCAGTACTGCTGAATCTAAGAATAATCAGTTTATTTTCCTTTGTGCATATTCCCAAATTACTCTCCAAAAAAGGTTGAATCAGTTCAAACTCTACCAACAATGCATTAGTGCTGCAATTTTTCCATATCCCCTCCAACATTTTCCTTTTTTTTTGTCATGGGAGGCATGAGGTGTTTGTTTTAAGTGCATTTCTGGAATTAATAATGATCTAGATCATTTTATATGAACATAGACAGATTTTATTTATTCACCTGCCAGTTAATATCCTGTGGTCAATTATCAAATCGAAAAATTGCAATTCTTATAAATTTGATTCATTTTTCATATATTTTAGAAATGAATCCTTCATCAGAAATACTGGCATTAAAATTGTTTTCCTACTTAATTTATTCCTTTCAATCTTGATTGCATTGGTTTTATTGGGCAAAAATTTTGCAATTTGATGTAATCAAAACTATCCATTTTACATTTTATAATGTTCTCTATCTCTTCTTAGTTCATAAACTGTTCCCCTGGTGTTATAGCATCCACATTCCTAGAGAGAAACTTTTGCTGTCTCTGTCTCTTTCTAATTCACTCAACTTTTCCTCTAAGAATGTGGATTCTATAAAATTAGATGCATACATGTTTAATAATTATATAGCTTCATTACTTGTAGTGCCTTTTAAGAAGATGTAATTTCCTTCTTTATCCATTTAAATTAGATCAATTTTTGCTTTTGCTTTATTTCAGATCAGCATCACTTGCCCTAACAATTTACTTCAGCTGAAGCATAATATATGTTGCTCCAATCTTTTATTTTTATCCTGTGTGTAACTCTCTGATTCAAATGTGTTTCTTGTAAACAACATATTTTAGCATTGTGATTTTAATCCATTTTGCAATCTTCTTCTTTTTTATGAGAAAGTTGATCCCATACATATTAACATTCACAATCACAATTATAATTGCTAGCTATATTATAAATGATTACCATAATTACTCTTTATTGCTCTCCATCCTATTTCCCCTCCTTTTGTACTCCTTTTTCTCCTTTCACCCTATATCCCCTTATCAATAGTGTATTTCTGAACAACAATTCCCTCTAAGAGGGAATAATAATAATATGTTGTAATTTGCTCCATTTTTCTTCCCCCTTCCTCCCATTCAAGTAAATTTCATTTTTAACTTTCTTAATTTTTAAATCAACCCATCAAAATTAACTTATCCTAATATCTACTAAGTGTATAAAATAGAGATATAGTTCTCAAGTGTTATGAGTATCATCCTCCCAAGTAGAGATATAACAAGTATAATTTTATTGAATGATATTGCTTTTCTTTTCTGCTATTTACCTTTCTATGTATCTTTAATCTCATATTTGAAGACAAAATTTTCTATTCAACTCTGTTTTTTTCATCAGAAAAATTTGATAATTACCTATTTTATTAAAAGTCCATCCTTTCCATCTAAACAACATGCTCATTTTGCTGGACACATGATTCCTGGTTGTACTCTAAGTTTCTTTGCCCTCTGCAATATCATATTCCTCATGTTTTAATACTTTAATATTGCTGTTGACAAGTCCTGAACAATCCTGACTGTGACTCCTTGGTACTTAAATTGCTCTTTTGGGAGCCTGGAGGTTTTTCTCTTTGATCAACTATGAAGTTGGCCTGCTGAGCCAGGGCCTGCACTGACTTGTACTCCCTTAACCTCTCTGCACCCAGTCATACTTCCTCTCCATTTGACACAGAGATTGGTAGAAAATCCTCTACTCTGTTCTTTTATGGGTTCTATAATTCAGAATACATTGAGAGGCTTGAATAATGTTGTGTTTGAAGGAAGCCCAGGAGAGTTTTTGGAAGCTCCTGGCTTCACACCACCATCTTGGCTCAGTCCACCCCTTTTTTTTTAATTTCTTAAAGCACAATATTATTCCATTAGAATCATATGCAACAACTAATTAAGTTAATTCCCCTATTAATAGTTATTTCCAAATTTCCAATTCTTTACTCCAACTAAGAGAGTGGATAGAAATATTTTCATTCAAATAGGTTGTTTTCCTTCTTTTTTAAAATCTCTTTTGGATTCAGATCTACTATTACTATTCCTTGGTCAAAGGTTATTCACAGTTTTATAGCCCTTTGGGCATAGTTGTTAATTGCTCTTCAGAATGATTGAATTCATAAAAAAATCTTCAACAACTGTATATATTGTTTTAATTTTCACACATTCCCTACAACACTTTTCAGTTTTTTTCTGTCATATTAACTAATCTGACAGGTATGAAGTAGTAGCTCAGAGTCATTTTATTTGAATTCTTTTCATCAACACTGAATTAAAGGAGCTGCAAGGTGGCAGAGTGAATGGAACATTAACCATGGAGTCAGAAGGACATGAGTTCAAATCTAGCCACCATTACTTAAAAATTATTACATATGTGACCCTGGTGAATTCAATTATCTCCCAATTATGTAGCCAAAAATGTGATTTAGAACATTTATCTTAATATGACTATGGTTGACTTTGTTTACTTTGACTGAAAAGTACTTGTTCTTATCTTTTTACAAATTATCAATTGAAAAATGGCTATATGCTATAAATGTGACTGAGCTTTCTATATGTTTGAAAAATGAAGACTTTATCAAAGAAACACAATGTAAAAAATGTTAGTTATAATGATTATTTCCTTCCATCCTATTTTCCCCATTTATCTTATCCTATTTCTCCTTATACCTAGGTTCATTTTCAAAAATGTTTTGCTTCTGACTTTTTCCTCCCCAAATTGTCCTCTTTTCCACCAGCTCGTCTCCTTTCTTTCCTTCACTTTCTGATTTTCATCATGCCCAGATAGATTTTTTTACACCTAGCCTAGTCTGTTTATTTTTTGAGTCAATTTTGAAAAGGCTAATGTTCATGTGCTCCTCTTACTGCCTCAGTCATTTCTTCTCCACTGTAAAATCACTTTCATGTCACATAATTTAACCCATTCTATCTCTCCCTTATCCCTTCTCTCAATGAAGACTTCTATCTCATTTCTCACTTTCATTTTTTTAGAATGTCATACAATCACATTCTATGCACACTTCTGCTTTACTTCTATGTATTCACCTTCTAAATTCCCTAAAGATGAGAAAGCCTTTAGGAGTTATAAATATAATTTTCCCATGTTGAGTGATGAATAGCTTAACCTTATCCAATTTTTCCTATTAATCTCTTTCCTCTTAATCTTTTGATGTTTCATTTGCATTGTATATTTAAAAATCAAGTTTCTATTTTAGTTTTGGTTTCTTTATCAAGAAAGTTTGAGAGTCCCCATTTCATTGAATCTTCATTTCCCCCCATTAATATTATTCTTTTTTTTTGACGTGTTATTAGTTATAATCCTCATTTGTTCTTGAGAGTATCATAGTCCAAACTCTGATTGTTTAATTTAGAAACTGTTAAGCACTGATTTTGATTCCAAGTTATTTTACTTGTCTGTTTACTTATAGGATTTTCTCTGTGATCTTGGAGCTTTGGAATTAGGCTATAATGTTCTTATGAGTTTTCATTTTGGGATCTCAGGAGGTGATCAGTAGATCTCTTCAATTTCTATTTTCTACTCTGTTTCTAGAAAATCAAAATTATTTTCCTTGATAATTTCATGATGGACTAGACTCTTTTGTGATCATGACTTCCAGGTAGTACAACAGTTCTTAAATTATCTCTCCTCAATCTATTTTCCATGCCAGTTATTTGGTCAAGTTGATATTTCATGTTCTGTTGTTTCTTTCATTCTTCTGATTTTATTTATTTTTTCTTGATATCTCATGAAGTGATTAACTTCCCTTTGGCCAGTTCTGGCCTTTAAAGAATTATTTTCTTCAAGGAGGTTTTTTAATTTTTTTTTTTTAAACAGCAAGAGTAGTGTTTTAAGGAGGACCAAGTGTGAAAGACAGCTACTCCTTAGAATAAATATTATTGCTTTTTTTAAGCTTTTTTTTAATTTGTTAACACATTACTATAATAGTCTTGTTGCAAAAGTAAATATAACACCCCTCCTCTCACAAAGATCATAAAATCTCATGAAAAATGAAGTGAGAGTAAGAGAAAAAAATGTACGTCAATTTGTGTTAAGATGCCATCAGCTCAGTGTCTGAGATGGATAGTATTCTTTATCATAAAACCATCAAAGATATTGCTTTAATATTTTTTCTCATACTTGCTATTGCTAACATCATTTCCCTTTATCTATTCCTCCCTACTCCAATTTATTCAACTCTGTCTTTTGCCTTTCACTTTGCTCCTCTTGTAAAGTGTGCCGTGGGGCAGTCAAGTGGTTCAGCAGACATGAGCACTGACCCTGGAGCCAGGATAAAACCCAGTCTCAGATAACCAACAACAACCCAGTCATGTGATCCTGGGCTAGTTACCCAAACCCACCACCCTGCAAAAAAAAGTAAATACATAAAAGAAAGAGCATATTGAATCTAACTACCCTTTCCCAAGGAACTTCCTTCTATCTGTCACCTAAATTCTCCCACTCCATCCCCCTGTCCTCTTTTCCTAACCTTTTCCTCTTCTTCTTCCTCTAGGGTAAGATGGATTTCTCTTGAGTGTGCATGTTACTTCCTCTCTGAGCCATTTCCAATGAGAACAAAAGCTCATTCATTCCCCTCACCTCCCCACTCCGTTGCAAAAACATCTTCTTGACTCTTTTACATGAACTATCTAAGCCAATTGAACTGTTCCTTTCCGTTTGCCCCAGGACATTATTTTTGTCCATTGATTCCATCTTCACAATATATCATACCATAATATTCAGCTCCCTCTTGTCCCTTAACTATACATGCTCCTTCTAACTGCTCTAATCAGTGAGGAGGTTTCTATTAATTATCAATATCATCTTCCCTTTCAGGAAATACAAGCAGTTCAACATCAATAAATTCCTCATAATTTGCCCTTCTCTTCCATCCCTTCTATGCATTGTTTGAGTTCTGTCCTTGGAGATCAAACTTTGTGCACCAATCTTGTCATTTCAAGAGGAAAGTTTGAAATTCTCATATTTCATTAAATGTCCTTCTTTTTACCCTGAAAGAAGATGTTCAGTTTTGCAGGGTAGTTAATTATTGGTTGTAATCTAAGCTCTTTCTCCTTCTGGAATATCATTTTCCAAGCCCTACAAGCTCTTAATATAGAGGCTGCTAAATCCTGTGTAATCCTGACTATAACAGCACAATATTTGAATTGTTTTTGAATGCTTGTAATATTTTCCAATTCATTTGGGAGATATGGAATATGGCTGTAATATTTCTGGGAGTTTTTTGGAAGGGTTCACTTTCAGGTGGTGATTGGTAGATTCCCTTAATTTTGGTTTTACTCCCTGCTTCTGATATATAAGGGCAATTTTCCTGGAGAAATTCTTTAAATAAGTCAAGGCTTATTCCTGGTCATCACTTACAGGTAACCCAATAATTTTCAAATCATCTTTTCTGGATCTGTTTTCTAGGTCAATTGTTTTTCCAATGAAATATTTCATATATTCTTCTAATTTTTCATTCATTCCATTTTATTTTTTTCTTCATTCTCACAAAATCATCAATTTCCTTTAACTGCATTCTACTTACTTTTGAAGGAATTGTTTTCTTCAGAGAGTTTTCTTATCTCCTTTTCCATCTGGCCAATTCTGCTTTTGAAGACATTCTTTTCTTCATTAATCTTTTGGACTGTTTTTCCCATTTGACATAAACTAGTTATTAACCTGTTTCCTTAGGTACTTTTTGGTATCTCCTTCAACAAGCTGCAGACATATTTTTCATGATTTTCCTGCATTGCTTTCATTTTTTCTTCCCAAATTTTCCTCCATGTCCCTTATGATTTTCAAAATATTTTTGAGTTCCTCCATTGACTGAGATGAATTCCAATTTTTCTTGGATGCTTGGATATAAAAACTTTGATTTTGTCTTCTTTTGAATGTGTGTTGACCTCAATTCTGTCAAGGTCTTATGAGAGTCTGTAACTGTTCTCCTGGCCTGTGCCTGTTCTGTGGATGGCCACAAGCCCTACCCTCTACCCTGGAGCTGTGAGGAGAGTTCTTGCTCTGCTATGGCTTTAGGAGGCCCAAGACTGTGACCAAGGTCTAGACAAAGCACCAGAGGTCTGCCCCAGCGACAGCAGAGAGACTTTGATAGTCTTTCCCCATTCCCTTACCGTCTATGGATTGAGCACTCTGGAAGCAGACACTGGGTAGCTCCCTGTTGGGTGGCCCTGCAGGTTTGCTTCAATTTCCATGGGTTGGTTCTACACTGAGCCTAAACTGTACTGGGCTCTGCATTCACTCAGACAGTTTTTTCTGCTGAATTTCCAAGTTGTCCTTGTGATCCCTGGGTTGGAAGCTATGGTTGCCATAAACTTTGGCCTACCCAGGGACCCAGCTGCCCCATGGGATGTTCCTGGAAAATTAGAACCCATTTGCTTGGTCACAGCCTAGCCCTGGCTGCTCTGCTGTCCCTTCCAACCCCAGTGGACCAGAGTCTTCTCTGAGATCTAAATTATCTTGGGCTGTAATATTGTTCAACTCAGTCTTTCAGTGGGTTCTACCACTCTAGAATTTACGTATTTTAAGGTATTTAGAGCATATTGGTAGAGATCTTCTGGGAATTTCTGTCTCAATGCCACCATCTTGGTTCTACTCTCCTTCATTACTTTTATGTACCTCCTTTTCCATTTGTCCAATTTTATTTTTGAAGGAATTTTCTCAGAATTTTAGCATATCTTTTCCATTTGATCAACTCAGTTTTTCAAAACAATATTATCATCTTTGGATTTTTGTACCCCTTTCATCATTTGATATAGTCTATTTTTAAGGTAATATTTTCTTCAACATTTTTTGTGCCTCCTTTACCAAGATGTTTTCTCTTTTCACATGATTTTCTAGCATCACTCTCCTTTCTCTCCTCAAGTTTACCTCTACCTCAATTAGTTTATTTTCAAAATTCTTTTTCAGTCCTTCCTTGAACTGATATCAATTACACTTTTTTTTCTTTTATGCTATGGATGCAATAATTTTGACTCTGTTGTCTTTCATTTAGTGTATGTTTTGATTTTCCTTCTAAGCATAATAACTTTCTAAGGTCAAAATTGTTTTTCTCCTGCTTGCTCATTTTCTTGTCTATTTCTTGACTTTCTTCCTATGTTAAAATTAGGCTCTGTTTCTCATGCGGAAGGGGGAACTGTCTCAATCTTCAGGTTTTTTGTATAGCTGTTTCCAGAGGAAATCTCTGCTCTGCAAATCTGGGACTCTTCCAAGTTGGCATGATTGAAATAGAAGTGTGTTTGCTAATCTCTTGTACTATGCACTGGCTTTTGAGCAATCACAAGTCCTCTTTAACCCTGGAAATGTGACCAGGATTACTGTTCCATTGGGGCAACAAGTTTTTCAGAGTTAGTGTTTATCTTCCTACTGGTGTTAAGATTCAAGACTGTAAGACAATCCAATATAGACTTTCAACAGAATCCTGCCCCTGGACCCAGCAAAGGGATTCTTATAAGTCTCATTCGGACTTGTTGTTCGATTCCCTTACCATGTGACCTGATTGGTTTGGAAATCGCTACTACTATCACTGATTCAGTCACCTTGAGGCCTGTGCTTGGTTTGCTGGGGCCTGAGCATGGTTGACACAACCTGTGCTCTACTGCTCTCCTCTCTTATTCCAGTGAAACAGACACTTTCTGACAAAATTCTAAGTTGTCTTATACTGGAAAATTGTTGTATTTCATCGTTTTATGGTTTATGCTGGACAATCATTTATTAATTTATATATTTTAGGTTTTTGCAAGGCAAATAGGGTTAAGTGGCTTGCCCAAGGCCACACAGCTAGGTAATTATTAAGTGTCTGAGACTGGATTTGGACTCAGGTACTCCTGACTCCAGGACCGGTGCTTTATCCACTGTACCACCTAGCCGCCCTTGTACTATAATTTATTTAGAACCATTATTTAAAGGTATTTAGAGCAGTTTGGAGGAGACCTCCAACAAGCCTCTACCTTTTACCCTGCCATCTTAGTCTACCTCTCCAATTACAATGTTATGTGATTTTTCTTTCATAAATGGATATTTTTCATATTCCAAATTAATTGTGAGATATATTATATAATATTGGAGAGTCACTTTTGGTCTGAAATAGTTTAATACAAAATTAACCAGCTGAATATTTTTGTATGTTGAAATAATGATGTTTATGCATTTTCAAATTATGCTTTTTAAAAAATGAAAATTATGTAAAATGAAGTAATACTACCAAAATATCACTTTACCAATATTGTGTCAAATGTAGCAATTTAGAGCTGATACTCAGGAACCATCCACCAGACATTCATTGTTAGTAGCTCAATCAAATGAAAGGCACAGCTCCTGGATGGAAATAAAACAATGTCTTAAATTTTACCCCCATCAAATTAGCTATATTGAGTGGAGTTTCACAATTCTCATATACTTGAAAATAACATAATTCTTCATGCACAGGCAAAATGAAAATCAACATAGATCTTAGAATAGACATAATAATTATAATTTTCATTAATGATTGCAATTTTCATGATATTTTCTTATGGGGCTTTCTAGTATTTCTAATGGCAGCATAGTAATTTTGGCCATTTCTATTTCATACTGTCCAAAATGTGGTCTGCAGGCTGCATGAATTACCCAGTGCGATTTTATGCTGCCTGCCTGTGAGTTTACTAAATGAAGCAGAACTACCACAGAGCTCACATTAAAAATGACAAATCAAAAGTTAATGTCTATTGTTGACAGCCTAGTCATAGTACATCTGAATAGCCATTTTATGAAATGAAAAACTTTTTTTAATCACACCATTACTAAACTTAAATAAAATTTTTAAAATTTTAAATTTTTTTAAAAACTATGAAGTATAAGTAAACAGAATTTCCAAAGTTTATTATTCAGTAAAATATATTAAAATATTTTGACACAGAATTGAACAAGTATCTAGAAATGTAATCTTTTATGTGAAGTTCGCATAGCTTCTTTTTAAAGATGAATGAAATGTGAAAACCAAGTTAAAAAAAAAAGTGAAGTATATTTCCCCTCTGG
Source organism: Macrotis lagotis (assembly GCF_037893015.1). NCBI lineage: Eukaryota > Metazoa > Chordata > Mammalia > Peramelemorphia > Peramelidae > Macrotis > Macrotis lagotis. The sequence continues at coordinate 349,863,726 of NC_133666.1, forward strand.
CTTACTTTCCTGAATCATTCTATTAACTTGATAATAACTATACCATTTTAATTGAAAAAAAACTAATTCCACATATTCAAAGGAAAACATCATGATCAATGTTAGTAAGCCCAAATATTTGTAGAAAACTAGAACTTAAATAAAATTTAAACACACACACACACACACACTGCTGTCATGATCAACAAAAACTGCAATAACAATACAAAAACAACAAAATACCATTTGTTGTTAGCAACTGAATAAAATGATAAATGTCCTAACTTAATCTGGAAGAATGTAGCATATTAAAAAAAATCATATCGTGAATATTAAGTCTGGAGAAGTTTCCAGTTATATTAAATGTGAATTGCTTACAGTAAAAGTAAATTTTGAGCTTAGAACTTGATGTAATAATATCCTAAAATTGAGGAACTTACATAATTTTGAAAAAACCCAAAATTAAATATAATAAACTGATTTCAATGTTGCTAAAACTTAAAAGTCCATCTCTTGTCTCTGAGTACTTCACTTACTTCTTAAGAAAAAAACAATTAGGGTGGCTACGTGGCACAGTGGGTAAAGCACCGGCCCTGGAGTCAGGAGGACCTTGGTTCAAATCCAGTCTCAGGCACTTAATAATTGCCTAGCTGTGTGGCCTTGGCCAAGCCACTTAACCCCATTTGCCTTGCAAAAAAAGCCTAAAAAACCAACAACAAGAAAAAAAAAAGAAAAAAACAATTAAAATGTATTTCTCTACTCAATAGGACTTTTTTATCAACAGAAACAATAAGTACTATAGTCATTGTGAAAGTGTAAAGGGTTGGCTACCCACTAACATCTCAACTTGGAAATTAATGAATGGATTTAACTTTAGGAATCTTGGGGCTTTATTACTTGTGATAATTATGACAAATAATCGATACTTTCTTATCTATAATGTAGCTCAAACTGGAACCTGTTGGAAAATAACAGCAACTGATTTTGTGCTTTTAAACAGGGTCCAAGAAGATTATTGCAAAATTCTTCCCTTTTTTATTTTTGCACATGAACTCAAATTCTTATCTGTCTTATTTCAGATGCTCTCAATTTTTGAAGAAGAAATAAAATAAGGTAATTTCTGGAGATGTTTCCATAACACTAAAATTGTTTTCATGTGTTTTTTTATTTGTCAAGTAATACTAATATTTATATAATTTGGAAAAGCAAGTCTAATGCTCAAGAAATGTTTACTAACAGGAAATGTTGCCAAAATAAATTTTAGTGTTTTGAGGGGATAACAAAATTCTTTTATTTTAACTTATTTGTTTTACATATTTGTATATTTCTTCTACATAAACAGATATAAATTACCATTGTATTCTCTACACAAATATCCTAAAAGCAAGAATTATGTCTTCAACTGAGTTAACAAGATCTTTGTTATTGAGGTGGTTTTAATTCAGACCCATTCTCTGGGAGCTTAAATTTTACAACAAAATGGAAGATGTAGTCCATTCAATATTATCAAAAATAAATTTATGACCCATAGGAGAAGAATATTCATCAAGAGCAGACATTGAGGATAACATAAATGAACTGATTCAGGTGAGTAAAGCTCACTTCCCTGAGTTATCCAGTTTTATTAAACAGTCAAGTGCCCAAGAGTTCTTGGAGCAATTGTGACTATTTTTATTCTGGAATCCAGGTAGCAATCCTCTAAGCCTTTGGTATCTTAAAACAATCATGTTAATTTTGATCCTTTTTTTAAATATTGACATACAAAATATTTTCAAAATTGGTATAATGTTCTCATTGCTCTCCCTTCCATCATAACAAAAAGTCTAAAAACTTTCTCAATATAATTTTATAATCATGCAAAATATACATGTTTAATAATATAGCATTTCCATAATAGTAATATCATAAAAAAGGAAAAAAGAAAAAAAATAACATTACTTACTTCCCCAAACCTCATCCCATCACAAAACCTCAAGAGAAATAAAGCCAGTAAAAGTATACTTCCAAAGGTATTCAAATACTTTAATTTCTTTTTTTGTGAATAGATAGCATTTTTCATTTTAAATCTTTCAGAGGGATATTGAATGATTGTGTTGCCAAGAATATCTAAGTCATTCATAGTTGATTTTCTTTAATATAAGTTACTTTGTAAACACAGTACATTTCACTTTGAACCAGCTCATGTAAGTTTTTTCAGGTTTTTCTGAAAGCATCAAGCTCATTATTTCTTAAAGCAGAAGAGTATTACATCATTATCACATGCCACAATGAATTCAATCATTTCTCAATCAAGGAGCATCCTCTCAGATTCCAACTCTGTCAACAGAAAAGAACTGCTATGAATGTTTTCATAAACCTAGATCCTTTTTCATTTTTATCTCTTTGGGGATACAGACCAAGTAGTGTCATTCTTAGGCCTAAGGTATGCATCATTTTATAGCCCTTTGGGCATTGCTCTTCACAATGGTTGGTTATAGTTTACAGCTCAATCAAAAGAACATGAATGTCTCATTTTTCTCACATTTCCTTCCACATTTTACATTTTTCCTTTGCTGTCAATCTAATTGGTATGAGGTAGTATTTCAGAATTGTTTTAAATTGCATTTCTCAAATCAATATTGGGTTAGGGCATTTTTTCAAATTATTGTAGAAAGCTTTGACTGCTTCATCTCAAAACTGTTCACATCTTTTAATCATTTTATCATTTGAGCAAAGGCTCTTAGTATTATAAATTTGGCTTAGTTCCCTATAAGGTGGTGAAATGATGTCTTTAATAGAACAACTTGGTTTAAATATTTTCCAGAATTATTATTGCTAGTTGTGTTTCCCTCCATCCTCTTCCCTTCCCAATTATATTACTTTTTCTCCTTTCACCTTATCCTTCCTAAGAAAGCTTTGCTTCTGAATACCATTCTCTGCCATACCCTCTCTTTTATCATTGCAGTCATTTTTGCCTCTTCACATTGTACTTTCGATTGGGTTAAGATAGAGTTCTGTAGAGAATTTAATGAGTGTGTTATTCTGAGTCAATTCTGATGGGAGTAAAATTCACTTACTCCTCACCTTCCCCCACTTTTCGTCTATTATAAAGGCTTTTGCTTGCTGCTTTAATTTGAGATAATTTATCCCATTTGACCTCTCCTTTTCTCCCAGTACATTCATTCATTCTCCACCTCTTAATTTATATATATATATATGTGTGTGTGTGCATGTGTGTGTGTGTGTGTGTGTGTGTGTGTGTGTGTGTGTGTATGGAGAGGGAGGAAGAGAGAAAGAGAGGGAGAGAGTTATATACTACTTCAAACTGTATTAATAATGAGGGAGTTATTATGAGTTAAAAGTATCATCTCGCCATGCAGGAATGTAAACAATTTAACCTTATTAAATCCTGTATGATTTCCCCTTTCTTGTTTACATTTTAATGCTTATCTTGTGTCTCATATTTGAAGTTAAATTTCCTATTCATCTCTGGTTATTTCACCAAGAATTATTAAAACTTCTATTCCATTAAATATTCATTCTTCCCTGAAGGATAATATCATTTGGTTGCAAAGATGATTCATAGTTATATTTCTAAGTCCTTTGCTCTTCATAATATCATAATTCAAAAACCCTCTGATATTCAATGTAGAAGCTGCTAGCTTCCAGTATTTTCTCTTTGCCCCATCACCTCTGAAATTTGGTTAATATTCCTTGAAGTTTTCATTTTGTCAACTCTTTCAGTAGGTGATTTGTGGATTCTTGACATTTTTATTTTCCTCTGTTTCTAGAATACTAGGACCATTTTCCTTGATAATTTCTTTAAAGATGATGTCTAAAATCTTTTGTTGAGTATGATTCAGGTAGTCTAATAATTTTTAAATTGTCTCTTCTAGAACTATTTCTAGGTCACTTGAATTTTACTGTGAGATATTCCACAATGTCTTATATTTTCTTTTTCATTTTCTGGGTTTTGCTTTCTTATGTCTTGAATTACCAGGAAATTATTTACTTCAATTTTCTCCATCCTATTTTTAAGGAAAAATTTTATTCAATGAATTTTTTAACTTTTCCCATTTTGTCATTTCTGCTTTATAAGGAGTATTTTTTTTTCAGTGAATTTTTGTGATCCTTATTTCATTTGGTCAATTCTGCTTTTTTGAGATAGTTTTCTCTAAATCACAATTGAAATGAAACATGAAAATTAAAACGACTCTGAGTTATCACATCATATCAATTAAATAGACTAATATGACAGAAAAAGAAATGATAGCTATTGGAGGGCATGTGTCAAACTAGGACATTATTGGTGGAGTTGTGAAGTGATTCAACTATTCTGTATAGCAGTTTCTAACTATGCTAAAAGGACTACAAAACTGTCTATTCCCTTTGATCTACAAATATTACTAAGAGAAATATATTTGAAAGATATCATAAAAAAGATGATAGTACCCACATGTGCAAAAATATTTATAGCACTTCTCTTTTTTTGTACTTAAAGATTTTGTTTATTTTGAGATTTACATTTTTCCCGTAATCTTACTTTTGTCCCTCTACCCCCCACAGAAAGCAATTTGCCAGTATTTAGATTGTTTACATGATTTACATTGATCCAAATTGAATGTGATGATAGAGAAATCATATTCTTAAGGAAGAAACATAAAGTATAAAAGATAGCAAAATCAGACAATAAGATATCAGGTTTTGTTTCTAAATTAAAGGGAATAGTCCTTTGTTCACACTCCATAGTTGTTTTTCTGGATTGTCCCTGATTGCTGCACTGATGAAATGAGTGTAATGAGTGAGTACATCAAAGTTGATCATTGCCCCTATGTCACTGTTAGGCTGTACAGTGTTTATCTGGTTCTGCTCATCTCATTCATCATCAGTTCATGCAAATCGCTCCACGCTTCCCTGAATTCCCATCCATCCTGGTTTCTAATAGAACAATAGTGTTCCATGACATACATATACCACAGTTTGCTAAGTCACTCCCCAAGTGAAGGACATTTACTTTATTTCCAATTCTTTGCCACTGTAAACAGGGCTACTATGAATATTTTTGTACAAATGATGTTTTCAGCCTTTTGTAAATCATCTATTCATAGTATAGACCCAGGAATGCTTTTGCTGGATTAAAGGGTATGCACATTTTTGCTGCCCTTGGGGCATAGTTCCAAATTGCTTTCCAGAAAGTTTGGTTGAGTTCACAGCTCCACCAACAATGTATTAGTGTCCCAGATTTCTATTTAGATATTAAATTAGGTACAGGTTAAAATCACTATTCTTTAAATATTTTCCTCCTTGCATATAAAATGCTTCTATCAAGGTAAAATACTTATAGGAGTGTGAAAATCAATATATAAATAGTATAGAATTCCTGCTATGTAGATTGCTAACTTTCCAAACATATTTTATCTTAAAGGATTTCTTTGGCAATTCAAGGAAAAGATATTACCTTACTCCACTTAGGTAAATATGAATTGTATCTTGATAATATGGATTCCTATGCTATTATTTACCAAAGGCAAATCTATTAATGGTTTGTGGTCAACATTAATGTCTCATTTATTCTTTTCAAAATTATTCATGATTTATCTCTATGTCTAATAGCCATTCTTATATAAAAGTGATTTGTGCTTTTTTGCAGTTTCTAAGGCAGTTGCATTTTTTCTTTATATTTCATAGATTTAACTATATTTCCTTCATATTTAATAATATCCAAAACTATAGATCTAGAAAATAAATCACAGAATGGAGAATGGAAAATATGACATTCATTCTGCATATCATGAGCATATAATAAGTGAAGGTAGTTAGAACAGCCAATCTGTGCTTCCAAATTTTAGTCAAAAACATTATAGAGAAGTAGACTGAGTTTACTTTGCAGCCTGAATATGTTGTAAACAAATAAATGAGATACAGATTCTTGCCAGCACATCATAGATATAAGTCTGAAAAGGGGGGAAAACAGGGGCATTTTGATCATTGCTTTTATATCCAAAAACATAGTGATTATAGATTAGGAGTTTTATGGTTTAGAAAAGACTTTGCAATACTTGATTTTATCTACATAAGAATTCATTAAACACACTCTTTCAGGAAGATAAATATACATGATTAAGGGAGGTTACTCTCATTTTTATTTATGTACACACTGATAAAATTGTCTTGTTATAAGAGTAAACATAATTCACCTTGCCTCCATAAAATTAAAAATAAAACCTCATGAGAAATATAGTGAAAAAAAGAGAAAAAAAATGGCCTTCAGTCTTTGTTCAGAGACTGTAAGGTTTGTATATGGGGTAGAGCATAAGTCCATCAGAGAAATTACTTCCTTCCATATTTTTTCACACAGTTGCTATTGCTGATTGCATTTCCCTTCATCTATTACTCTCTAATCTCATTTTTTTTCTGTTTTCTCTCTGTGTTCATTCTGTCCCTCTTCAAAAGTGTGCTATGGGGCAGTTGAGTGGCAAAGGGGACAGAGCACCAGCCATGGACCTGGAATGCCCCAAGCCCACCTTAGGCATACAGTAATAACCCAGTTGAGTGGCCCTGGGTAGGCCACTCATCCACAACACATTGCAGTAAACAACAAAAAATATGTTGTATCTGACCACTCTCTCCCATTATCTACTCTCTCCTCTAACAACTACACCCTCATCCTATTCTCCTATCATCTTTCTCCTATACCCTTCCTCTCCTTTTTCCACTAGGGAAAGATAGATATCTATACCCTATAAAGTATGTGTGGTATTTCCTCTCTGAGGCATTTCCAATGAAAATGAAGGTTCATTCATTGTCCCTCACTGCGCCCCTTTCATACCATTGTAAAAGCTTTTACTTGAATCTTTACCCACTTTATCTTTTATCTTAGCCCATTCTACCTCTCTTTTTACTTTTTTCTCAGTACATTTCCTTTTTGCCCACTGACTACATCTTTACAATATATTATACCTTCATATTCAGCTTTCTTCTATGGCTTGTCTATATAATTCTACTTCTGTTTTATTGAGATGATTCATATTTGTTATGTGTATCATCTCACAATGCAGGAATACACATAGTTCACCATCATTAAATCTCTCATAATATACCCTTCTTGTCAACCCTTTCTATGTTCACCTGAGTTCTTGCAGATCAAACTTTCTGTTCAGGTCTGGCTGTTTCAACAGGGACATTTGAAATTCTGTTGTTTCATTGAATGACCATCTTTTCCTCTGGAAGGGGATGCTCAGTTTTGCTGGATAGTTTATTCTCAGTTGTATTCCAAGCGCTTTTACCTTCTTAAATATTATATTCTAAGTCATAAGAGCCCTCAATGTGGTTCCTTCTAATTCCTGGGTAATACTGACTGCAGCTCCATGATATTTGAATTATTTCTTTCTGACTGCTTGAAATATTTTTCTCTTTGACTTGGGACTTCTGGAATTTGGCTATATTTCTGGGATGTTTGTTGGGTCCCTTTCAGGAGGAGATCAGTGGATTTTCTCAATTTATGCTTTGCTCTCTGCTTCTAGAATATCAGGGCAGTTTTCCTGGTGAAATTTCTTAAAAATGAAGTCAAGTCTCTTTGCCTGATCATGACTTTCAGGTAGTCCAACAATTTTTAAATTGTCTTTCTGGATCTGCTCTCCAGGATAATTAATTTTGCAAAAATATTTCACATTTTCTTCAAGGTTTTCATTCTTTTGGAATTTTTTTATTGTTTCTTGATTCTTCTCAAAGTCATCAGTTTCCTCTAGCTCCATTCTACATACGAAAGAGTTGTTTTCTTCAGAGAATTTTCTTATCTCCTTTTTCATCTGGCCAATTTGGCTTTTTAAGGAATTCTTCTCCTCATTAAATTTTTGGATGGTTTTTCCATTTGCCCTAAACTCATTTTTAACATGTTATTTTCCAGTACTTTTGCATCTCTTTTTCCAGTCTGCTGACTTGGTTTTCATAGTTTTCCTACATTACTTTCATTTCTCTCCCAGTTTTTCCTCTACCTCCTTTACCTGATTTTCAAATTGTTTTAGCTCTGCCATACCCTGGACCATTTCCTCTTTTTCTCAGAGGCTTTGGATACAGAACACTCCAATAGTTGTGTTTCTATCTTCTGTCAGACTAAAGTAATTGCCTATGTTCAAGTTCCTTTTTTCTTCTTACTCATTTTCCAAGTCTAAGCCCTGGTTTTGAGCTGATTCCCAAGCTTTGGGATTTTTATTGGGATAGCCCTACAAAGACTTCAGTTACTTTAATTCTTATGAGAGGTTCTGATTGCTCTCCTGATCTGTACTTTGATCTTTGAAAGACCACAATCCCTCCCATTTGCCCTGCAAGTATAAAGAGGTTACTTGCTCCATGGAAGTGGGGGGCCTCAGATGGTTACCAGGATCTGAATATGGAAAAAGCATCAGAGTTCTGTCCCACGAGATCTTGACAAAGTACTTTGTAAATATCACCCAATTTATCTTCACAACAACCTGGGAAGAAAATGTTAATGTTATTCCCATTTCATAAATTCAGAAGAGGCTTTCTGACCCAACCTCACCCCCATATCTTCCATGGACTGAGTGCTCTGGGAACAGTTATCAGGTGACTCCCTGTTGGGTGGCTCCATGGACCTGTTTCCATTTCCCAAGATCTGGGCAGCACTGAAGGCCATGCTATCCTGGGATCAATCTGTTAGGAGTTTCCTTGTTGATCTTCCAAGTTGTACTTGTTTTGCACCGGGTTGGGAGGTGTGGAGACTGTTTCTGTTGCCATGAGCCCCCTCCCCACCAGGGACTTAGGCACCCTGCAGGCTGTTCCCCAAGGAATGGAACTCCCTTACTCCAGTGCAGTGATCCTGACTGTGCTGCTGCTCCCACTAACCCTGTGGAAAAGAGCCTTCCCATGATCTTCCAGATGACCTTGGTTTGGAGAATTATCTCACTGTTATTTTCAGTTCGGATCTGACTTTCAGGAATTTAATTAGAATAATTATTTTAAGATTTTGGGAATATTTTACAAGAGAGCTTCTGGGAAATCCTGATCTCACTCTGACATCTTGCCCCCCCCCCACCGCCAGAGGTTATTAACTTGCCTAAGATCACAGAGCCACAATTATCAATTATTTTCTAATACAAACATGTTTCACTATTTCAATTACACTCTTCTTGCCCCTCTTATTGGATCAGAAATATATATACTATACCTTAGTATTTCAGTGAATTGTGATTTCATCCTTGTATTTCTCCCACTAATACAAATCACACACCTCTCCACCTAAGAATTTTCAGTTATGATTAGAAAAATAATATCCTACGTTCAGCCTAGTGACAAAAATTTATGAGATATGATAGTGTGGATATCATTTCACAAACATCATATGACCCTGCATTAAATCTTTTTAGTTCTGCAAGATCTGATAAAATTTCTAATACATTGGCATTTTGCATGAGAAAGCAAGGTTGCCTCCACATCATAATGAGGCATCATGATTACCCATTATCCTCCGAAAATTCATCCAGAAAAGTCATTTCTATTAATTAGAGAATGACAAAATGTAAAACTATATATGATATTAGTGGAATATTGCTTTATGACAGGTCATAAATATGATAAATGGAAGTAGGTAATGGAAGACATGATATACAAAGTTACTACAATTGCATGAATGAAAGGGAAAGCAGTGATAACAAAATCAAAAGTGAATTTGAAATACTTAAAAGTCACTGTTTGTCAGTGGAAATTAATTTATGAATCTCTCCTCTTTTCAGTGAATGTAAATTAAATTCTATATATTTGACCCAACTTCTCTCCTCTCCCTTATCTTTTTCTCTCTCTTCCCCCCCATATCTGTCTCCCCACACATCATAAACATATACATTTTGAACTCATTTATATATGGAATATATATGTGTGAGCATTAAAACATACTTAAAATTTGACAAAGCATTTTGTAAATATCACCTAATTGATCTCCACAACAACTTGAGATAAATATCCTAAGATTATTCCCATTTCACAAATTCAAAGTAGGCTTCCAAATTCTATATTCACTGTTCACAATATCCCTCTGATATTAAAAAAGAGGGATAACAGTTCTGACTAGTATGAATATCACAGTATTTTATAAAAGGGATGAATATTTTAGCCCCTCAGAATTCAACTTCATACTAAATAGGATGAGTCTCTTGTACTTTCCCCATTAATCCTATTTTTGATCCTTATAAGATTTTCCTCCCTTTATAAAATTTTATTCTGTACTTTTTCTTCCTTCCTCTTCTTCCCAACATTTAGTGTAGATTTTTTATTGGTTGTTTCAAATTTTATCCATTATTTCCAAAATGACTTTATCTCACTAAATTTCTCTTCAATTTATTAATATAGCTAAATTTACTGACTTTTAAACCTACATAACAGATAAGAAATGTTTTTTGATTATAGTGTTTCTGAATCATAGTGCATTCCTTGTACAAAATTGACAATTTCTTTAATTTCAGATCATGATCATGCAGTTATTCAGAAAGAAATGTCAAAATTGTTAAAACTATTTTCAAATTCAGATTATTTTATGTTTGACATCAAAGGGTATTTAAAAAAATACTTTAAAAAATTGTAGCTATCAAATTTGTTCCAAAATAATTTATGGAGGAAAAGTCAGCAACTCTCATAAACTCTCCCCAAACACCTACAAACCTTTAAATAATGTCGTGAAAAAATTCCTAGAGCAGGAGAAACCACAAAAGTTTCACAATTTTCTATGCAAAGACAACTTTGATAGTCACCAAGAAAGATTTGTCATACCTGGGAGAGAGTAAAGCACAGTCAAACTTAGGCTTTGCCTACATAGACCCAGACCCAGCAAAACAGGCGCAGGTCTTGGAGGCTACTGAATTAGCAGTAGGAATGACAGCTTTAGGAAGTCTCAGGCCATGGAAGGTAAGGGGGTCAGAAGGAGAATCAGTTGTTTTGCCCATACTCAGATCTGGGTGACAATTTCAGGGTGTGGAGGAGCAGTAGCAAAGCAGAACTCAGCATAGTTCCAGGGGAAAAATTCATGCATATAGTCACTCATTGACAAGACCTAGTTCCCTAGAAGTATCTCTGAAAATGGCTCAACAGAACTCCTGAATCTTGGGACAGTGTACCCCCTTTCAACTTGAAAGCAGAGCTCTACTTTAACAGAGAGTTAAAAGTAAAAATAAAAACTAAGAAAATGAGCAAGCAATAGGAAAAACACCTGACTGTATAAGGTTAATAGTGACAAGGAAAATCAAAACACTCACTCAGAAGAGAACAAAGTCAAAATTCATACATCCAGAGTCCAACAAAATAATATGACTTGGTCTCAAGTCACAGAACAGCTCACAAAGAATTTTGAAAATCAAGTAAAAAGAGTAGAGGGAAAAAAATGGAAGAGAAGTGACAATGATACAGGAAAATGGAGCCTTGACATTATCTTTTTAGAATAGAATAGAAGACTTTCAAGCATTCTTGATGAAAATACCAGAGCTGAATAAAATTTTTGACTTTCAAATAAAAGATATAAGAGAAGCATAAAAAGGTTAACAGAAAAGGAAAATCATAAAGGGCACAATAATGTGAAACTGTTTACATATTTACATGGGAAGATGATACTGGTAATTCATAAGAAGATTCTCATTATTAAGGTAGTTAGGAGTATATTTAGAGGGAGGGCACAAGTGTGAGTAGGATATGAAAGGATGTTATATCAAAAAATAAAATATCAAGTGGTGAGAGGAGAGAGGAATGTACTGGGAAAAAAGGAAAGGGATAAATAGCATATGAAAATGTTTTTAAACTAGAAGGGAATAGAGGGAAGTAAAGAGAAAATTGTGAATCCTATTCTCATCTGACCTGCCACAAAGAAGGAATAATATAAAATATTCAATTTTGCATAGAAATCTCTCTTACCCTATAGAAAATTAGGAAGGGAAGGGACCAAGAGAAGAGAGACTGATAGAAGGGAGGGCAAATTCAGGGATAAAATTGGCTGAAACAAATTAGTTTTGAAGAGACATGGTTGAAAGTAGAGAAAAATTTAAAGAACTTAGGAGTGGGATTGGAGAAGGATCAAAATGGAGGGAAATACCATTAACAATGGTAACTGTGGGGGCATATAGGTGACTCACTGTATAGAGCACTGGCCCTGGAGTCAGGAGTACATGGCTTCAAATCCAAACTCAGACACTTAATAATTACCTAGCTGTATGGCCTTGGGCAAACCACTTAACTCCATTGCCTTGGGGAAAAAAAAAAAACAATAGTAACTGAATTTTTAAACCAGGTTCTATGATAAGTCTAATTTCTCAAACAGAGAGAAGTGAGTTAAATTTATACAGATAAGAACCATATTCCAACTGACAAATAATCAAAAGATATGACTTCAGATGTACTCTAAGCTAATATACATTCCTATGAAAAAATACTCTAAATAAATGCAAATCAAAACAATTCTGATTCTAATAGTTATTTGATTGACTAACAGCACAGAAAAACAAAATATCATATGTTGTAAAGAATGTGAAGAGACATTAATGCATTGTTGATGCAATTGTGAATTTATTCAATCATTCTTCAAAGTATTTTTAACTACACCTAAAGAATATAAAACTATGCAGACTGTTTGACCTAGAAAAACTACTATGAAATCTTCATCCAAAAGTTGATTTTAAAAAAAAAATGAAAAAAAGAAGAGGACCTATTTCTACTGTAATATTTATAGCACCTCTTTTTTGGTACCAGGCTATTGAAAATTGAGAATATCTTAATCAACCTGGGAATGGCTAAATAATAGTGACATGTGTTTGTGTTGAAAAACTATAGTACTATAAGAAATGAGGAGCAGGATGTTCTTAGATAAACCTGAAAAGACTTACATGAGCTTATGCAAAGTGAAATTCAATGTATGCAAAGTAATAATAGTATTATAAGATGATCACAGTCAGTGACTTAGCTATTTACAGTCTTGCAATGATTCAAGATTATCATGAAGGACTTATGATAAAAAGTTATCTATCCCAAGTTAAAGAACTGATGGTATCTAAATACAGACTAAAATATACTTTGTTCTTAATTATTAATTTTGGGGTTTATATTCTCTTTCTCAGTCACACATGAATAATATAGAAATATTATATATATGTATATATATATATAATCCATATCATATAGATGATATATATTATAGATTTATATATTATATAATTACATATAATATATATAATTCATAACAAATTACTTGCCTACATAATGTGGAAGAGGTTGCCTAGAAGGAGGAAAGGACAATTTGAATTTCTAAGTTGTAAAAAGGAATGTTATATTTTGTTTTTATATGGAAATGAGTAAAAATCAAGAGCAAAGTAAAGTAAAAAGTAAAGAGAAAAGTCAAGGGAAATGTGTTATGGAAAGCAATTTCATGAAAAGAGAATAACTTGAAATTGTATATTACTATTCCAAAGTTACATCTATTTATCAGAACAAAATAGGTAAATAAAATAATCAAATGATCAGATTAGTGCAAAGCACACATTCATTAGTAGAGAGCATGCAATTTATATTGCTTTGACTGCACATACGTTGAATTAGTGAATAACTTCTTGTTTTGAATGATAGTTCATACTTACTCTTTTTTTCGGTGTAGACACAGGATCAAATATTACTGGATAATAAAGCTCCCCAAAGTTATAAGAAACACTTAATTTCAGGAAAGATTCAAGGCATCACATTACACTTGATCATAATTTCCCATTTCTAAGTCACCATAGAAACAATTAACTTTTATATCCTCCTTTTACAGATGAAGAAACTAAGACTAAAAGAAGTTAAATAACTTGTGAAAGATCCCATATATTTCTGCCTTTATGAAGTTAATTAACTAATTTGGACTATGAGGCTTTAATTAAATATATTAAATAAAAATATACAATTCTTATTGGCATGTTCAATGAATTCTTCCATAGAATATTAACAATAAGTGTATTGCAAAAGGAAGCATGAAATGGTTGCAATCTCTAACAATGGGGTAAATATATATGTCAATAATCAAGTACTTAAGAGATAAATTAAACTTTTGATTATCGAAACTAACTAAAAATTGAATGATGATAGTACCAAATGACATCTATCCATACTTTCCATCTTGGGAAGTCCAGTAACATTGTTAAGAAATTTCCATTAATATTTGGTTTTATCAAAAAATTCATACCTATAAATATTTGGTCTATATTTTCTGTTATTATGTCAGCATGATATAAAGTAAGGTCCTTGAACAATTGTGTGTGTGTGTGTGTGTGTGTGTGTGTGTGTGTGTGTGTTTCTATGTCTAGTTCCTGAAATTGGAACAATATGATGCAATGATGGGCAAATTAGCTACAAAATATAAAATAATTAAAATAATCAATATACAATAAACAATAAAGCAATGAGAAACTTGCAAAAAATTTAAATTGGTAAAACTGGTAATATATGCACCTAATGCTGAAAGTTCTTCCTTTACATCATGGCATTGAGTTTATAAAATTTCTAATCATATTCTTCAATTTTTCAGCTAACATGGTACTGTAAAATATACAAATCATTTTTGAATATTTCAAAGTCTAGCCTTGACTATAATCCATAGACTTTCAATAGACTTGAAATCAGATAATTTCCAGGGTTACTAAATTAGGTTTAGCTCTATTTCTTGAATAAATTCCTCATTATTTGTGCCATGGTATATAGTCATTTTGCAGTATTCCATTTCTATTTTGAAGTTCATTTGATGATGAAATTCTAGTGTTTCTTTCTATACATTGTTTTTATTTATTTAAGGAAATGAAATTAAATGACTTGCCCAAGGTCACACAGATTAGCAATTATTAAGTGTCTGAAATCAGAATTGAGCTCAGGCCCTCCTGATCCCAGGGTTGGTACTCTATCCACTGCACCAATTAATTGCCCCTCTATACATTATTAATAAAATTATCAGAACTCCTTTTCCTTATGCTATATTTTTAGTGTGGTAAAGATGTACTAGAGAAATATAGTAAGGATTTTAGAAAAGTCTATAAAGAAAAATGTATGTTCTGTCAAAATTACATACATAAATGCATACATGCATATATACATATATGTATATGTAAATATATATGTATATATACATAAATACATATATACATAGCTCATGAAATATATATATATATGTGTGTGTGTGTGTGTGTGTATAGCTCATGACTAATGTTATGTCATATTCATTATCCCAGAACCAGTTATTTTTGTTGGTAGAAAAAAAATAGGTCTATGACACAAAAATATATCATTCAATTATCAAAGGAAAATGTCTGGGCAATCAAATCAATCTAGTTTAATCTGTTAATGTCAACTGCATGAAATAAGTCTGACGTTAGTAGTATGGCATATGAGTGACCATTAAAATAATAAAATAAAATTCTATGAAATTGTCGATCAATTCATTTAATTCACAAAATAGTATAAATAATAAATATTTATAAAATTTATTTGACTTAACAAAATTACAATCAGAGAAAATGAACTATTGGCATTCAGACTGGACTAAAAGGAAATTAAATCTCAGGCTAAGAATTTTTTTTTAATCAACAGGCAAGTAAAAGGCATTAAAAGTTTTCCATTAGAAAACTGGTTATTCAAAATAGTACATCTTAAATGGTGGAATTGTAAACTGTTCCAATCATTTAAGAGAACAAATTGGTGTTATATCCAAAGGGCTATAACCATACTCATACTGTTTGACATAGAAATAGCAATACTGGGTTTGTACTACAAAGATATGAAAGAAAAGGAAAAGTATCTATATGCACAAAATTACTTGAAGTAATGGGCAAGGTATTGGAAATTAAGGAGATTACTCATAAATTAGGGAATGACTATATAAGTTGTAGCATAGTAAAATATTAATGTGCCATAAGAAATGACTACGTGAGTGGATTCAGAAAAACCTGCTAAGTTACATGAATTGATGGAAATTAAATTAGCAGAATCAGGATTTCACTGTACACAGTACAATGTACACGTTGTACACAGTTACATAAATATTATGAAGATTAACTAAGAATAATTTATCTATACTCAAAATGATCTAAGACAACTCCCAAGGACTTATGACAAAAATATTCTATACAATTTCAGGGAAAGAACTAATGGAGTTTGAATGCAAATCAAAGTTTAACTTTTTTTGTAAGAATGATTTTATTTTGAGGTTTACAAAATTTCCCCCATTTTTCCTTCCCTCATCCCCCCCCCCACAGAAGGCATTCTGTTAGTCTTTACATTGATTATGAATGTGATGACAGAGAAATCATATCCTTAAGGAAGAAAAATAAAGTGAAATAGTAAAATTACATAATAATATAACATTATTTTTTCTAATTTGATCTTTGTGCTTTGTTCAAATTCCATAATTCTTTCTCTGGTATTCCCCATTGCAGATAGCTAAAACTGGCCCTGGTTGTTGCATTGAAGGGATGAGCAAGTCTGTCAAGGTTGATTATCACCCCCATGTTGCTGTTAGGATGTACAATTTTTTTCTGGTTCTGCTCATCTCGCTCAGCATCAGTCCATGCAAATCCTTGCAGGTTTCCCTGAATTCCCATCCTTCCTGGTTTCTAATAGAACAATAGCATTCCATGACATACATATACCACAGTTTTTTTAAGCAACCCCCCAACTAAAGGACATTCTTTAATTTCCATGCTTTTTGCCACCATAAACAGGACTGCCATAAATATTTCTGAACAAATGATATTTTTACCCTTTTTCATAATCTCTTCAGGGTGGATACCCAGTGTGCTATTGCTGGGTAAAAGGGTATGCATATTTTATTGTCCTTTGGGCATAATCCAAATTGCTTTCCAGAAATGCTGGATAAGTTCATAGCTTCACCAACAATGTGTTAGTGTCCCAGATTTTCCATATCCCTTCCAACATTGACCATTAGCCTTTCTGGTCATGTTGGATGATCTCAGAGATGTGAGGTGGTACCTCAGAGATGCTTTAATTTGCATTTCTCTAATAAGTAATGGTTTGGAGCAATTTTTCATATGACTATGGATTGCTTTGATTTCCTCAGCTGAAAATCATCTTTGCATGTCCTTTGACAATTTGTCAATTGGGAATGGCTTGTTTGTTTTTGAAAATTTGACTCAGTTCTCTCTATATTTTGGAAATGAGTCCTTTCTCAGAAATACTAGTTAAAAATTGTTTCCCAATTTAATACATTTCTTTTGATCTTTGTTACAGTGGTTTTGTCTGTGCAAAAGCTTTTTAATTTATTGTAGTCTAAATTATCTAGTTTATTTTGAATGATGTTCTCTATCTCTTCCTTGGTCACAAACTGCTTCCCGTTCCATAGATCTAACAGGTAAATACTACTTGATTTTCCAGTTTGCTTATAATATTGTATTTCATAATTAACCCTGTATGCATCTGAATCATATCTTAGTAAAGGCTGTGAGGTGTTGGCCTAATCTCAGTTTCTTACATACTAACTTCCAATTTTCTCAACATTTTTTATTGAAGAGAGAGTTTTTATCCCAATAGCTGGACTCTTTGGGTTTAACAAACAGTAGATTAATATAATATTTTACTGCTATTGTACCTAGTCTATTCCACTGATACATGACTCTATTACTTAGCCAATACCAGAGAGTTTTGAGGACTGATCCTTTATAATATAATTTTAGATCTGGTAAGGCTAAACCACCTTCTTTTGCACTTCTTTTATCAAATCCCTGGAAATTCTTGACATTTTATTTCTCCATATAAATTTACTTACAACTTTTTTAATTCATTAAAGTATTATTTTTTGGAATTTTGATTGGTAGTATTGTCATTTTTTTATATTAGCTGGACCTATCCATGAACAGTTGATGTTTGTCCAGGTATTTAAATCTGATTTTGTTTGTGTGAGAAGAGCTTTGTAATTGTTTTCAAAAACTTTTTGAGTCTGCTTTGGCAGATAGAAAACCAGGTATTATATTTTGTCTGCAATTACTTAGAAAGGGATTTCTCTTTCCAGCTATTTCTACTGTCTCTTGCTAGAAAAATATAGAAATGCTGAGGATATATGAGAGTTTATTTTATATCCTGCTATGTTGCTAAAGTTGCTAATATTTTCTAGTAGTTTTTTAGATAATTTTTTGGAATTTTCTAGGTATACCATCATGTCACCTGCAAAGAGTGAGAGTTTTGTCTCCTCCTTCCCTATTCTAATTCCTTCAGTTTCTTTTTCTTCTCTTATTGCTGAGGCTAACATTTCTAATATGATATCGAATACTAGTGGTGATAATGGGCACCCTTGTTTCACACCTGATTTTATTGCGAATGCCTACAATGATTGTTGATAGTTTCAGATAGAAACTACTTATTATTCTAAGGAACAAACAATTTATTCCTACATTCTTTACTGTTTTTATAAGGAATGGGTGTTATATTTTGTCAAGAGTTTTTCAGCATCCATTGATATTATCATATGATTCATGATAGGACTGTTATTGATATAACTAAATATACTAATAGTTTTCCTAAGATTGAACCAACCCTGCATTGCTGGCATAAATCCCACTTCATCCTAATGTATTATCCTTTCTTTCTTTTTTTTAGGTTTTTTTTTTTTTTTTTTTTTGCAAGGCAAATGGGGTTAAGTGGCTTGCCCAAGGCCACACAGCTAGGTAATTGCTCAGTGTCTAAGACTGCATTTGAACTCAGGTACTCCTGACTCCAAGGCTGGCACTTTATCCACTACTCCACCTAGCCACCCCCCTAATGTATTATCCTAGTGATAACTTGTTGTAATCATTTTGGTAAGTCTTTATTTAAGATTTTTGGATCTATATTCATGAGGGAGATAGGTCTATAATTTTCTTTCTCTGTTTTAACTCTTCTTGCTTTAGATATCACCACCAAATTGGTGTCAAAGAAAGAGTTAAGCAGAGTTCCATCTTCACCTATTTTTCCAAAAAGTTTATATAGAATTAGAAGCAATTGTTCCTTTTAAGTTTGAAAGAATTCACTTATGAATCCATCTGGCCCTGTAGACTTTTTCTTAGGTAGTTCAATAATGGCTCATTGAATTTTGTTTTCTGAGATGGGGTTATTTAGATTTTTAAATTCCTCTTCATTTAAACTGGGCAACTAATGTTTTCATAAATATTCATCCATTTCACTTAAATTGTGAAACTTATTGGCATAGAGTTCAGCAAAATAATACAAATTTATTACTTTAATTTCTTCCTCATTGGTAGTGAGTTCACTGTTTTCATTTACAATACCAGCAATTTGGTTTTCCTCCTTTTTAAAATCAAATTGACCAGAGTTTTATAAATTTTATTGGTTTTTTCATAAAACCCAATCTTGGTTTAAATTATTAGTTCAATAGCTTTATTGATTTAAATTTTATTTTTTTCTCCTTTGATTTTTAGAATTTTTAAATTGATATTTAATTGGGGGTTTTAATTTGTTCTTTCTCTAATTTTTAGTTGCATATTTAGTTTATTTAATTCTTCTTTCTCTAATTTATTCATGTAAGCATTTAAAGATATAATATATCCTCTCACAGCCACCTTGACTATATGACATAGATTTTGGTATGTTGTATCATTATTGTCATTATCAAGGATGAAATGATTAATTCTTTCTATAATTTGTTGCTTGATCCAATCATTCTTTAAAATGAGGTTATTTAGTTTCTAATTAGTTCTGGGTCATTATCTCCCTGGCCCAGTATTGCATATGATTTTGATCACATTATGATCTGAGAAAGATGTATTTACTATTTCAGCCTTTCTGCAATTGATCATTGGGTTTTATCCCCTAGTAACTGGTCAGTTTTTGAGTAAGTGGCATATACTGCAGAGAAAATGATATATTCCTCTCTATCTCCATTCAATTTTTTCCCATATGTCTATCATATCTACTTTTTCAAACAATCTATTTATTTCATTAACTTCCTTCTTGTTTATGTTAAGATTCGATTTATCTAAATCTGAGAGAAGGAGGTTGAGGTCTCCCACTAGTACAATTCTGCTATGTCTTTCTGTAACTCTTTCAACTTCCCTAAGAATTTGGATGCTGTCCCATTGACTGCAAACATATTTAATATTGAAATTATTTCATAGTCTATTTACCTTTTAGAAGGTTATAGTTTCCTTCCTTATGTCTTTTAATAAAATCTATTTTTTGCATCTGCCTTGTCTGACGTAAGGATTGCTACCCCTGCTTTTTTACTTCAGCTAGAGTAAAATATATTTTGCTCCAACCTTGTACCTTTACTCTACATGTAACACTCTGCTTCAAATGGGTTTCTTATAAGCAGCTTATTGGAGGATTCTGGTTTTTAATCCACTTTGTAACCCACTTACACTTTAAGGGAGAGTTCATTCCATTTACATTCAAAGTTATAATTAATAACTTTTTATTGCCCTCCATGCTGTCTTCTATCTGTTTGTATATTTCCTTTTTCCCCTTTATCCCTATTCCCCAGTGATTTTTTTCTGAATACTGCTGGCCCTCTTATATCAAATCCTTCCCCTTTTTCCCCCTTTCCCTTTTCCCCTTCTTCCCTTTCTTCTGTTAGTTCCCTTTTTTCTCCACCTCCCCATTGCTCCCACCCCCTTTCCCATTTTTATGTGTGAAAGGTAAGAAAAGTTTCTTAACTTGATTAAGAGTGTCTAAGTTAACTTTAAGCCAAGTCTGATGAGATGAAGATTCAGGTCCTTCTAACCTCCTCCCTTCTTCCCCTCAATTACAATAGGTCTTCTGTGCCTCTTAATGTAATGATATTTAACCCATTTAGTCTCTCTCCAACCTCCCTTCTCCTTACTGCCACCCATTTTAAGGAGGTATTGTTTTAAATCATTCTATTGAGTCACAGAAAATTTATGACTGTCCATTACTTCTGGCTATGTATATTCTCTCTAATAGATTTACAATTCTCAAGATTTATGTGAATCTTTCTCCCATGTGGGTATATAGACAGTTTTATCTTACTGTATAGCAGTTGCTTTTTGTTTTTGTTTTTTTACCTTTTCATGTGTCTCTTGAGCCGCCTGTTTGATGTTCAAATTTTTTATTTAGCTCTGGTCTTTTCATAATGAAATCTTGGAAGTCTCCCATTTCATTAAATGTCCATCTTTTCCCCTGGAAGAGAAGGATTAGCTTTGATAGGTAGTGGGTTCTTGGCTGCATTCCAAGCTCCATAGCTCTTCAGAATATTTCATTCCAGGTCCTTTGATCAATTAATGTTGATGCAGACAGGTCCTGTGTAATACTTACTGTGGCTCCTTGGTATTTATTTTTTTTTCCTTTGTGGCTGCTTATAGGATTGTTTCTTTAATCTGCTAGTGCTGGAATTTGTCCAACACATTCTTTGGTGTTCTCTTTTTAGGATCTCTTTCCAGAGGGTATTGATGTATTCTTTCAATAACTATTTTGCCTTCTGGTTCCATGATATCAGGGCAATTTTTCACCACTAGCTCCTCTAATATTAAGTCCAGGCTTTTTTTTCTCTTCAGTGTTTGCAGGAAGGCTGATAATTCTCAGTTTCTCCCTTATTGATGTGTTCTCGAAGCCAGCGGTTTGGCTGATGAGGCATTTTACATTTTTTATGTATTATTTCCATTTGTTGGTTTTGTTTAACACAATCTTGTTGTCTCATAATGTCATTCATTTCCATAGATTCCATTCTTTTTTTTTTGCAAAGAAGATTTTTCTTCATTTATCTTTTGCAGCTCCTTTTCCAGTTGGTCCATTCTATTTTTGAAGGACTATTCTATTTGCCCAAGTGTAGTTTTGAGAGAATCATTTCCTTTTTGCATTTGCCCAATTGAGGATTTGAGAGAATTATTTTCTTTTTACATTTGCTCAATTGAAGATCTGAGAGAGTTATTCTCATTTTGTATTTGTCCAATTGTATTTTCCAAGGATTTGTTTTTCTTGTTGCATGATGTTAATTTTCTTCTTTCAAGGTGTTATTTTCTTTTGAGGTTCTTTTCCCAATTTTTCCAATTGATTTTCAAACTCCTTCCTGATTTCTTCAAGGAAGTCTTTCTGGGCTCGATACTAATTCCTATTCTCCTTAGCCATGCTAGATCTCTTTGGTTTAGAAGCTGTCTCTTCTAAGTAGTTCTCCATGCCCCCCTTTTCTCTGGCCTGGCTCTCAGAGGTTTGCTTTTTTAGGATCAAAGAAGCTTTTTTCACTTGGCCTAGTAATTCCAGGGGCCAGCCAGAAGTGGGTGCTGGCTGCTTTCTGTGTAGTGAGGTCCTCAGCAGCAGGGTCTGAGTTGACCTTGAACACTGGCCTGGACCCTGGTTGAGGGAGTTAATTTCTTTCTGTTGAGTGAACCCCGTTGCCTTGAGGGGGTAGGGGGAGTTGCTTATTGTTTGTTCTGGGCAAAGGGCTCCGCTGAAAGTATGAAGATCACATCCCTGGCCCAGCTGGTTGCTCTCCGTGAGTGCTCTGAGCCTCAGTGCTAGAATTCAACCTCCCATAGCCCCTCTACCCCCAGCTAAAGATTTTTCAGCTAAACTTGGATCTCTCACCCACCAGTTCTAAATTTTCTATGGCTGTGGCTGGCCCTTTGGCTTTCCCCAGCTGTAGTCCCTGCCATGTTGCTCTGATCTTGTCTCCTGGTTCACTCACAATCCCCTGAGACAGTCTTCCTTGGTAGGTGCTCTTCTCCTAACTTCTGGGTTTGGTGGATTGAATTTCTATTGAGAGGTTTCTCTCATGTTATTTCTGAGGGGAAAGAGAGAGCACCTATCACAATACCTCTCTTCTCTATGTCATCTTGGCCAGAAGTCTCCAAAGCCTATCTTTTGCAAACTTTATTACTTCTTTAGTTTGTTTGTTTGAATTTTCTTTTGCAAAGTAACTAATATGGAAATGCTTTCTATGATCTTTATCAAATTGCTTACCTTCACAATGGATGGGATGGGGAAATGGGAGGAATTTTGACTCAAAATTTTGAAAATATAAATGTTAAAAAATTGTTTTCATTTAATTTATAAAATTAAAAGAGTACATTAAGATTGAAAATAAAGGTTGAAATCAATTAAAGGAATAATTAAAATGTTTAAACTGGGGTGGGGGGGGCAGCTAGGTGGTGCAGTGGATAAAAACACCGGCCCTGGAGTCAGGAGTACCTGGGTTTAAATATGGTCTCAAACACTTAATAATTACATAGCTGTGTGGCCTTGGGCTAGCTACTTAACCCCATTAGCCTTGCAAAAACCTAAAAAAATGTTTAAACTAGAGATAAGAGACTTGAAATTGATTTTTCCTATTAGAAATGGAAAAAAGGGCAGATGACAAAGATGATATGTATAGCGAATTTTATAATTGGCAATTGATTGCTTTAGATTTAATTCTGCATTTGGCTAGTTTTTCTTTTATTCATCTAGTCTAGAATTAAAATGAAAATAAATTTATGATAAAAATATTTCATAAATTTATCACAATTTATCTTATTCTTAGTGTCCCTTTGATTCAAACAAAGAGATAGCTGTATTGAAGTTTTATGTATATTAGTGGAAAGGAAAAATAAATAAAAAATTCTTAAAAGTTATTGTAGTGGCAATTTGATAATGTCATGGAAAGTGCACCAACTCTAGAGCCCAGAAGAAATGAGTTTAAATCCAGCTTCAGAAACTTACTAGCTATGCAACCCTGGGCAAGTCACTTAATCCCCATTGCCTCCAAAAATTTCATTGTAATTATATAATTTTAAATTCAGAATTCACTGATTCCATTTTCTCAGACTTTTGATTTTGCATTTCCAGGATAATTTTTTTGGAAAAAAGCACAAAGTCAACAATTTCATCCCTACTCCAGAAGCTTTACCAAAGGTATACTCCTTCAATTTATGAATCATTTGCATATACGAATCTGCATTTCTTCCTATCTCTGATGTATAGGGATGGAGAAAATCACAGGATTAATAGGACTAGTCATTTCAAAATAACCATTAAAGATGATAAGTGAAGTCATAAGAGAGCAGTAGAGAGGAGAAAGACAGGATCTAGTAGATAACTAATTCAAAAAAAAAAAAAGAATAAAGAGCAAGGAACTGAGAAGAAAGAAAAATAATTGGATGGAATCTTACTGATACTAGTAATTCATAAAACTTTAATATTTTAATATTAAAAAAGTAGGATCAAAGGATCAAAGATTTAGACCTGCAGGGAAAGTTGAAGATCATCACCATTAAAAGTGACCTTAAAAGAAGAGGAAATGAAAATCAAAAAGTTTAAGCCACTTGCCCAATTTCATACAGGTATTAAGTATGTTGCAATTCAAAATGATGTTCTCTTACTCAAGATTCATTATAGCAGTTTTAGCACAATAAGTGTAAAATGTCATAGGTCGCAGAAGAAGTAATTGCATTTGGAAAGACATGTAAATTATTTTATATGTTCACTTAAAAATGTTTAAAAATGAAAATTTTAACAAAATGTGGATAAGTAGAATTGTTGGTTAGTTGGCTGGTTCTTTTCCTTCATTATCAAATAAGATCTAAATGACACCCCTGTGTTTAAGATGACTTACAGTTTGTCCAACTGTGGCTGATCAGAACAATTTGATTTTGAAATGCTCTATCACAGGCCAAGCACAAATAGCCCATTTGAACACATGGAGTATCTCTTTCCAAATTTCTTAAGAGATACCTTCAGGGTGTCCTGCATCACTTCTTCTGACCCACTTTGGGAGTGCTGGCCCTGTGTGATTTTTCTATAAATGTCTTTTTGACAAGTATATGTTTGACATTCTAAATGGACAGTTCATTTTAGTTGTACTGTCTGTGGTAACATTTGATTATTTGGCAGGTTAACTCAAGCAAAGACCTCAGCTTCTAGTATCTTCTCCTTTCAGGTAATTGTAAGAATCTTTCTAAGGCAATTTAACTTGAAAGAAATTTTCCTGACATGGTACTGGTAGACTGTCCAAATTTCACAGGCATACAGCAATGAGGAGGTCAGCTCAATGACTCTGTAACTTCTCTCCCACACTTTCTTTCAGGGTCTCCCAAATTCTGAGCAAGCTCTAGCCATGTGAAGATCAACCTCATTATCAATGGGTATCTATCTCGAAATAACACTGCCAAAGTAAGTGAACTTGTTCACAGTACTCAAAAACTTCTCCATTTGCTGTAACTGAGGGTTCCAAATAGGGATGGTGTGATGCCTGACTGATGGTGTGTTTTCTCATTGTTAATTAATAGGTCAAAATTAGCACAAACAGAAGAAAATTGATCCATACTTTGTTGCATCCCAGTTTAGAGGCTGCACTGTGTGCACAAAAAATCTACAAACAGAAACTTTGGTCTTGAATTTTAACCTTTTCAATTTGAAGAATTTACCATCTATGTGGTAGCTAATCTTGATATCATGTTCATTCTCAGTGAAGGAGTATGATAATACAGTGAAAACATCATGCTAATAAGGGTAGCAAAGACACAGTCTTGTTTCATTCCACTAGTAACTGTGAAATCATGAGAGCATTGCCCACTATCAAGAACCCTGGAAAGCATGCAGTCATGAAATTAACATACAATACTGATGAACTTCCCAAGGCAACTAAATTTTGACAAAATTTTCCATAAATCCTCATGATTGATGTTATCAAAGTCCTTGGTAAGATCTACAAGCGTTTATATAGAACTCTGTTCTTCCCCTGGTATTTTTGTCTGAAGTTGTCAGGCAGAAAATACCATATTAAATGTTCTGAAACCTTTTTGGAATCACACTGGCTCAGGAGTTTGACCATCTTCCAGGTAAAGGATCTGCCTATGGAAGAAAATTCTAGCAAGAATCTTAGCAGCAATGACTAAATGAAAACACCCTGTCATTGTCACAGGACAATCTATTCCATTTACCTTTAAAGAGATGGACAATGGAAGCATCCTTGAATTCCTGGGGGTTAATTTCTTTTTTTGTTTTTTAGGTTAACTAAATTTATTTTAAATATCATCAAATGTTTCTTACAAAAGAGCATTACATTCTGCACACTACTTTGAATGGATGCCAGGGACATGTAGACTATTGATACTCTTTCTCCCCTGTCCCAAAACTGCCCCCCCCAAAAAAACAGTGACCACAAACCAAGGTGTTTCAAGGTGTTTACAATAGTGACAAGAGGGGAAAATTATTATTTTTTTAGGTTTTTTATATTATTGTTTTTTTACCATCAACAATGAACAAAAATAAAATTCACTCTCTCTGTTGCCATTTCAAATTCTCAATGTTAGCTTTGCATGTCCTTCCCCCGCCACCCTGTTTGAAAGGAACTGAAACATTATATCTGGTGAACAGCAAAGCTTTCACTACACCTCAAATTCAGAACACCTATGAAGCAGAGGAATGTTAGCTTTTTGAAAAGAAGCAGATAAAAAAAGATGCAGGACTCCTGTTCTTCACTAGTCTTAGAAAAACTTTCCAGAATATTGCTTCACACTGTAAAAAAGAAAAAATATCTTACATTAGAATCCTTCAACATCTGCATACTACTTCACACTGTTTTGCAGTAAATACTGTACATTCTGTATCTGGTCCTGTGTTCCTGTAATGGTAACAATTTGATCCTCAAATCCTTCCAAAGGCTCATAAATTTTGATTGATGCTCCAGATTCATGATGTATTTGTTTGATAACCTGGCCACCTTTGCCAATAATAGATCCTAGCCAAATCTTTGGGAATAGTTACTTGGGTTGCAATAATGAGTCCACCAAGAGCATCATATGAGTTACAGCCCCCAAATAGGAATAATCATATCAAGAACCACCTGTAAACTCATGGTACTCAACCTGTGGTTCATAAGCCATCTGCCATTCAGAAGGACTCCATGTATCTATTACAGATCCCCAATTCTTATCAGCACCAAAACCAACCATGCCATCATAAGGGTCACCAGGTCTTCCTCTTCGATCAAAAGCCATAAGATCTCCTCCTCTAGGTGGTGGTGGTGGTAGAAGAGGAAGATTTTGAGCTCTGCTACCACCCCTGCTACCATGTCCAGGAGGAGGTAGTGGGGTCCTCTGTGAGGGCTCATATCATCATAAAAGGGGTCATAGGACACCCACTACAACCTGGGGGCAATCTATCAAAGCCTCTTCTTCCTCTCATGGGAAATGCTACAGGGCGTCCTCATCAATCATCAAACATCATTGTGAAACCACCATAGTCATAGGTTTCATCATAGAAATTGGGATTGTTGGGTTGTACATATCCTTTGATAGAAGACTCAGATATAAGATCCAGTATGATCTTTATGCATTCTATAACCCTATCAGGTTTTCCAACAATAAGAACAACTCTATCTGTGGAATAAGGATGGCACACTTGGAAAAGCTTGATAGTTGTCTGAGTGTTCTCTTGAAGTTCTTTGATTTTGGCACCTTTGACTCCAATATTTCCTCTTGCTAGACTCTGGTGACTCAACAATCTTAACTTGTAGTCAAAGTCGCTTCCTGTATACTGTTGGTAATTTAAGCATTCCACAGCATCAGATTCGAGTGGGAGCTGGCTGGTTGCAGTGGGTGATGGCAACTGCAGGCCCTCTTCCAAGGTAGTGATGATTTTCTTCAGAATTTCTCCAATTGTTTCAATATCTGCACTGATATTGAATATATTCTCGGGGCCACTGCTGTCTGAGACTAAAACACTGGCATTGTAGTCTGCATGAAGTGCTTTAATATTTTTGCCTCCTTTCCCAATCACTGCTCCAACATTCTTGCTCTGAAGCAAAATGCACAGTTCAACCATCTCATCAGTGTTTCTAGATCTTTTAAAGGCCTACTCCTGCTCTATTTCTTCATCAGGGTGCTTACCAAATTCACCATTGATTTCAGGATTAGGGAAGGTTTCTTCTGGCTGCTCAGTTTCCATTTTCCTAGATTAAATGGGTAGAGAATCACATGAGGCCACCTTCTCTTCTATGGGTTAATTTCTTAATGCCATTTATGCAGGAACATTTTAGTCAAGTTTTGGAAGAACAATGAAACTCCCCTCTTTTTAAATCTCAGCTGGAGTAGAATCAGGTACAGGTGCTTTGGCATGTGAAAGTTGCTTAATGGCATTCAAAACCTCTTATTCAAATGGAGCTTCAACTAGTACCAGATTAATTTCAACTTGAGGTAAAAGTAAATAGTTTCTGCACTTATTGATGATTGTCTATTAAGGATACTATGGAAGTGTTCACCCCATCTCACTAGGATCATGTCTCTATTAATCAAGGTAGCTCCATCAACACTGAGTAGTTGAGATGCCCCATGTCTTTGAACTATAAATATTCTTCAGGGCTTCATAAAAGTAGACTGGATTATTACAATCAACATAAAATTCTCTTCTTACGGAGGTGAGAGACCTTCATCTCTCTAAGTTTCATTGTACTATGCTTTTGATGAAATTAAAATGTTGTCTTCTAAAGAACAAAAGAACTATCCTACTGGTAAACCCTGTGAAATTCTCATTTTTCATTTAGCAAATTTTGAATTTGCCCATCTTTTTCATCAAATTAGTCTTGATTTTGTGAGTGAACTGATTCAGATGAGCAAATGCAGTGCTATATACCAAATTTCTCAATCTTTTTCTGCTCCATTGTTGTCAGCTCTGGATTGGCTCAACTTTCCCTCCTAGTTAACAACAAACTGTTCCCAATAAGGGAAGTACTCTAATCTTTTGACATTCATTCTTCTGGTAGTCATTTTACCTTGGGACCTTCACTTAGGTTGACTGTTAATACTTAGGTTTGTAAAGATGAGTATGTGATCAGCCCAGCAATATGCACCATACAATGACTTTTTCACTCTCACATCCTGTCTGTCCCTTCACCTTACAGTCACAAAGTCTATTTGATGCCAATGTCTCCTGCAGAGGTGCATGCAGAAAGTTTTATTGCATTTAAGTAAAGGGAAGAAAATATTTGTGATAAAGTTGTTTAACATCATAAAGATGTGCAAGTCTTCAGTAGTAGGTGACCATTGTTAATGCTCTTTTCAACTCCATTCCTCCCAAATACTACCTGCAATGTAAAATAGTCCTACGCTATCATTAAATTAACTCAAAAATTATAAGATTACCCTCCTTTGTTACACTGATGATAGAGTTCTTCATAAAATTATTTTTTGACTTCAGGGTTCATCGTGATAGTAGCATAAACACTGATGATGGAAATAAGGCTTTTTCCTGCAAGTGTCATTCTCATTGCCCTTGTTTACTTCATTAGATTTTATTGCAAAACCTACCCCAGCTTCATGGTACTCTCCTTCACTGTGACCACTCCAGAAAAATGTGTATCCAGCTCCAATTTCAGAAACTGGCTTCCATTGGCCAGTCTCGTTTCACTCAGAGCTGCTATTTGGAGATGTTAACTACTGAGTTCTTTTGCAACAAGAGCTGTTCATTTTTCAGGTTGATGAGGTACTGTGTTGTCTGTGAGCATGTGCACATTCCATATATCAGTGGTGGGTAGAATATTCTTTGAAGGAGTTTTGGTACATTTTTTTTGTCTTTCAACCTCATGTGGGATCCCCACCTGCTGTGATGATCAGACCAAAATTGGGTAAGCAAACAATTTTAGGGGACCTTTTCTAGCCCACTCTTCATACCAGGAAGTGAGCAGTGAAATCCTTAGAAGGACTGTTCAGACACCCAGGGGATTTCCCAAATCCCATTGCTGTTTTCAGTGGGACAATAACCTTATGGCTTATGTTATCTGCATGCAGGATTTTAACTACAGTTCCCAATGCATATATACTACTTCTTTTTCATGTGCTTTAATCACAGAACTTTGAGATAGGAATTCTAAAGTGCTATGGGTTAGGTCTTTTGATTCATACATCAATTAGTTTCTTTTTTAGTTTTTTTTTTTTTTTTTTGCAAGGCAAATGGTGTTAAGTAGCTTGTCTAAGGCCACATAGCTAGGTAATTATTAAGTGTCTGAGACTGAATTTGAACTCACATACTCCTGACTCCAGGGTCGGTGATTTATCCACGGTGCCACCTAGCTGCCCCCTACATCAATTAGTTTTAAGTGAGACAGAGTTGTATTAAATTGTCTGTTTCAGTCTCTCTCCCAGAGTTACTGTGACAGACAACTGGTGATGAATCTAGATACAGTGGATGTCCTTGGAATCTTTGGTGTCTAACCAAACTCTCAGTATTCCACAGCACCTGCATCAGCTGCCTTTATGACTATTGGAATGAAATGTTTTCATCAGTCCATTCCACCAATGGAAGATCTCAAAAGATTGAGATAGACACTCCCCCAATTCACCAATGAGTTTGAGACTCCTTTGATTACCCTAAACCTGGTTTGGGCCATCATTCAAAGCAGTTTACCAGGGGGATAACTGTGCATGAAAAGTTTTTTTGATGTCATAGGTAAGAGTTAGGTGATTCAGGTGGCCATCAAAAGTGAAAGGTAGCCTTGTAAAAGACTCAACAGCCATCATTCCCAGGTCCTTGTCTTCCTTGAACATATCCTACACTCCACTGAACATAGAGAAGGTGATTTCATTATAAAGAAAGATAGATATAGATATGTTTATATATTTATTTAGAGTTATATAGAAATTGTATAATCATGTTTGTGTATATATATATATACACACACATATTCACACAAATGCATATTATATTTTTATAATATATATTATGGGGCAGAGTTAGAGAGAGATGGAGAGGAGAGAGGGAAAGAATAGAATTAAGTGGTTTTTATGAAATTGGAATTTTAAAAAGTCTAGGTTGCTCTTACAAAATAGTCATGAAGGGGTAGATATAAATTTAATCTCTTATTGAGGCTTCTCTTCTAAATGTTGGTGGCTTTTATGGGACACAATACCAGTATTCTTCATCATTCTAATTTTTTCTACTCTGGTATTCTTTAGTCTATGAAAAATAGCACAATTTCAGCTGGAAAAAATTCAGGAAATAATTAGTCCAATTCATACCTGAAAAGATGAAAACAATAGTATATACAAAACATAACATAACAACTTAATTGAGAGAAATAAGGTTAATCCAATGCTTCCTAAAGTTACACAGTATTTCTCTTTAAATTCATTTAATTATTAGAAGCACTCCCATCAATATAATTGTGTAACACATTTATTTAGAATAACTGGAAATCCATCTATTCTTTTATTTATCTATTTTATTTCATCCATATATACCTGTTTATTTTCAAGTAACAAAATTTCCTTCCACTCTTCCTTCCCACCCCCCTCCCCTTAGCAGCAAATAGTCAGGTTAGCATTGTATACACCTATTTTTGATAAACATATTTACAAATTAGTCATTTTTGGTATGAGGAATTAGGATTAATGGAAAGAGATACATAAGAGATAAATTTTATAACGTGTTCATCAGATTCTGCTGAGTGGTTTTCTTTTGTTTTCCTTCCTTTGGATGGGGATAATATTGTCCATAGCCGGTATAATATAGTTATCCTAGCTCTGTGAACTGTTGAGAAGAGCTGCTTCAATCAACGTAGATCATCTCATGATTTTGTTATTAACATGTACATTTTTCTCTTAATTCTACTCCTTTCGTCCAGCATCAGATCCTGTAAGACATTCCATGCTCCTCTAGAGTATGACCATTATGGTTTCTAATAGAACAATAATATTTCATAGTATTTATGTACTGTAACTTTTATAGCCATTCCCCAATTGATGTGTACCAGTTCAATTTCCAATTCCTTGCCACTACAAAAAATCTGCTATGAAAATTTTAGAACATGTGAGACTTTTCTATTTTTAATGATTTTTTCTGTATATAAGCCTAGAATTGGAATTGCTATGTCAAAGGGAATGAACCCTTACAAGTCTCTCCAGGTATCATTCCATATTGCTTTCCAGAATGTTTGAATCTGTTCACAACTCCATGAGCAATGCATTAATGTCCTAATCCCATCTACTCTTTAAATTAGAATCCAACTCATGATTAAAGTAATTTGCTCTCAGTGCTTTTAACAGACCCTGAAAGAGTGCTTTTCCACTCATAAACATTCCAATACAATCTTCACTCTGAAAAAATTCTTCTTTAAATATCTGAGAGAAAAAAGTAGGTGAGTAAAATTATCTGAAGCTTTTATGTAAGAGTTAGCCTGTTACAGACTTCTTTAGTAATTAATAAATTCTGTGTAAATAAAGTTATAAATCTTTATTAACATGAAGATAAAGATATTTCCTTGAAATGTTCAGGGTTAAAAAATAACTACTAATAAAATTATATATATATATGTATATATATGCATATATATGTACATATTTATATATGTACATATATACATATATGCATATATGTTTATATGTGTGTGTTGTTATGTATACATGTATCTATATCACATACATACAGAAGAAAAAGAACATCAACAAGCATGGAACAAGAAGTAGTCATAGGAGGTAATTCAATAAATACTGATATGCAAATATGCCTCTAAATTTAAATAGCTCTCAATTCATTTAAATAGATCAAAATGAAACAGACATTATGAAATGAAGCACAGTCCTGGCCAGGGAAAAAGTGGAAATTTCAAAGTATGAACTTTCCTTTGGGAAATTAAAAAACTGTGATAGCAACATTAAAAGGTGAATAAATTTTACCCTCAGTTTGTGGGAGTTTTGTTGAATAAAGCAATACTTCATTATGTTCCTTCTTCTCATAAAGAGAAATTTATATGCAAGAAAAATCTAGTATCCAAGAGAAATATGATAATAAATAAGATCATAGACTCCATATTAAAAGAAAATGCATTGGTCAAAAAAGAACTTAGAAGAATATAGTTTCAATGACTCAATTCAATAGTAGACCCTTAAAGACAAATTTCATTGTTAAATATATTTTTGTTGCTATTGTTCAGTTGTTTAAAATGCCTGACATTTGTGATTCCATTTGGGCCTTTTATTAGCAAAGATATTTTTTTTCTCTAGCTCATTATAGAGATAAGAAAACTAAAATATACAAGGTTGAGTGGTTTACACAGAGTCAAACAGCTATTTAATATCTAAAGCTAGGCTTGAACACTACTCTTCCTGACTCCCAACTCAGCAATTTACAATTTTCCACCTAGTTGCCCATTTGTGCCATTTTTAAAAAATGATGCCTTGTATTTTTA
This sequence comes from Macrotis lagotis, assembly GCF_037893015.1. Classification (NCBI taxonomy): domain Eukaryota; kingdom Metazoa; phylum Chordata; class Mammalia; order Peramelemorphia; family Peramelidae; genus Macrotis; species Macrotis lagotis. Next base: position 349,896,808 of record NC_133666.1, read on the forward strand.
GATTGCCTAGATTTCCAAATATATCTGCTCTTGCACTGTTAAAGGATCTTTTTTAAAAAAATACTTTGCCAAAAACCATCCATGATATCTGACATAATATGTAGTAGATTTGTTTCTCATTCTCCAAAATACACTGATGTAGAGGAGGTACAAAAGCAAATAAATAAAAATATTTTTAAATGACTGGCTAATCTTTTATACAAACATTTCAATTAAAATGTCAGCAAAAAACTTAAGCTAAGATAAAAATTCTTATTACAGGATAGATGTATACCAGAGAAGAAAAGATGACTTAAAATTTGCAACTAAAATAAGAAATTATATTATAAATTAAAATATTCACTTTTGAGAATATATTATGATATGCTTCTTTAGCATTTGAATGGATTCACTTGCAAATCCAGTTTTACTCAATTTGGGAGAGGGATCTCTCAGGAAGGATACTACCAAAAAATTTGAGGAGAAATCACAAATGATATAAAGATCTAAACATTATTTCAGAGGATATCAATCTTTATGAAACATCTATGAGGGGATACATGCATGTAGAACATATATGATGAAAATAATGAAGCCTAGAAGAATGTTTTGAAAATTATTTTTTCTCAATAACATTTCATTAACTTTTTTTATTGTTTTATGCATCACAATCACTTCCCAATGTACTAACATTTTTGTTAAAAAGATCCCTACCATATGGAGATGTGAACTCATCAAGGTTTTCTAGAGAGAAATTTTGAATTATGCCCAAAAGACAATAAAATGTGCATACCCTTTGATCCAGAAATAAACTACTGGGTCTATACTCTGAAGAAATCAGGAAAAAAAGGTAAAACATCATTTGTACAAAAATATTCATAGCAGCCTTGTTTGTTGTAGCAGAGAATTGGAAATTGAATCAACGTCCATCAGATGGGGAATGGCTGAACAAATTGTGGTATATGTACATTATGGAACACTATTGGAAACCAGGAGGGATGGCAATTCAGGGAAGCCTGGAGGGATTTGTATGAACTGATGTTGAACAAGATGAGCAGAACCAAAACAGCATTGTACAGTATAACAGCAACATAGGGTTGATGATCAAACTTAATGGACTTGCTCATCCCTTCAGTGCAACAATCAGGGACAATTTGGGGGTATCTGAGATGGAGAATACCATCTGTATCCAGGAAAAAAAATAGTGGAGTTTGAACAAAGACCAAAGACTATTACTTTTAATTTTAAAAAAAGTTATCTTATTATGTGACTTTTCTATCTGTTATACTTCGTTTTTCCTTAAGGATATGATTTCTTTCTCAACACATTCAATTTTGAACAATGTATAGCATGGAAAGAATGTAAAGACTATCAGATTGCCTTCTGTGTGTGGGGGGGTGGGGGAGGGAAATGATTGGGGGAGAAATTTTAAAATTCAAAAAAAATTAAAAAATTATAAAAATTTAAAAAATATATCCCTACCATAGATCAATGTCTGTTTCAGCTTCTATTTTTATCCCTTAAAATTGGCAACAGATAGTCATCTTAAACCCACAAAAAACCATCTAATAAATATATGGAAGAAGGTATAAAAGCCATTTTTTTTCTTTCATTTGATTCATTTTGTTTAGCATATGACAATTTTGTTTGAAGTCCACCCTTCCCAATTTATTGCTTCCTCTTCATAGATGTGTATGGACAAAAAAAAGTTCTTCAATTTTGAAAACCAGAAAAAAATGTATTTCAATTTGCCACCTCTCCTATTTTACTTCTAATCATGGTGATAGCCAATCAAGGAGAATAAATCTGTTGCTGACTGAATGTTTCAAATGGCAGCTACCTTCCCAATTATCTGAAATCAATTAATAGTTGGTAATTAAATGAAAGTTAAAAAGAAAATTAAAAGGTTTACTAAATTCATACATATATGACAATTTTAAATTATTTAACTCCTCTGTTAGAAGCAAGACATTGGTTCCATTTCCAGAAATACCATTTATTTTTGCAATATTCTGTCCACTGGGCCATTTTTTTTTTGCTTTAGCTATAGAAAATTTATGTAAAGAGAATAGATTTACAAAAGTATTCATCCCTCTATTTGTCCTGGAAAAATAGTGTTACACTAAGATATTTGTCAAAAAAATATATTTTCTAAACATCACCATCTGTCTATAAAGACAAGTACTGTAACCTAGAAGCATAAATTAAGCACTCAGACATTAATTACCACAAAACACATAACATAAAAACGTTATTTAAAATGAACATAAATATTTATAAAAAGTAGTATTTTAAACTTTTCTTTATTAACTCTCATTACACTTCATAACCATAGAAGATAATTTACTTGTCTATGCTTGTTCCCAACTGTCTTCCCCAAACCTATCAAAGACCAAACAAAATATAATGTCTAGAATATAGTTTACAGCTTCAAAGACATATAAAAAATTTTTATAGCATTTGAACCCTAAAGTAATGTTTTCACATATGGTACTTAGATTTTTGAAGACAAAGATAATATTTTTCACAATTTGTATTATTTATCTATATTCATATATCCATGCATTTTAGTGATTTTAGGAAAATTATTATCAGAGATGAGAATACTTGAGAAAAAAATATGTAGTTTTTAAATGCCCTTGTGTTCATATTGGAAAAAATAATCTAGTGTCTAATAGGTGCATAGTGGACAAAGTATTATTTAGAATTCATTAGCTTACATTTGCCTGATTTCTATATAAACCTAATAAAATAACAGATATTTTAATATTGTTTGAAGAAGGTAATAATGTTGCAGTAACTCATTATAAGAGTTTTTATTTTTCCCCATGTTTTCACAGTGGAGTAAGTGATAAGAAGGTAACAGAAAAGGTTTCTCAACTCCAATAAAATTTCTAGATAGAGTAGTAATGAAAAAAAGTAGATGTTATTTCTTTTAGCTGTAAAAGTAAAAGTTAATCATTGCCCTTTTTTCATTTTATCTGCCTAGTTTCATTATGTATTCATATTGAATAATTTGTACGTTCACAAAACAAAAAAATGAATAAAAACATTCCATGGAATATGAGTTAATATTTCATTATGACAATAGATTAACTTTTATAAACCTAGCTGATATACAAAAAAATGAAAATTCCTTCTCATAAGAATTCTGAAACTTATTTAGATTCAATGGGAGAACAGATTTACTCTTTCTATTGGGATGTACATAACTATTTTGTATAATTATCTCAAGATGTTTTATGATCTTCCATAAAGGAAATAAAACATCTTTTATCTTTGTTGTCAAAGAACACATAGACAAAGTGTTACTTTATTCCTTTCAAACTTCAAAGGTGACAATAAAGGGCCATTTGGTAAAATTATAATAAAAATTCTCATTATTAATTTAAAAATAAAGGAAAGTAGCAAGGAATTTAAAGTCAATATTCATTGCAGTTTTCTAAATTCTCTGTTTTGTTCTGTTATCAAATTATGAATTTTGAATAAATAAAATTTAATTTTAATATAATCATGATTACCAAGAACAAAAATCAGAGGTTTGAAGATGATCAGATACCATCATAGTTACAACTATAAAAGATACCAACCAGCAATCCAGAGGTGCTATTCCCATGACCCACTGGAAAGCTTCTTGGAAATCGAAGTCTTTGTATTTCTGGGGAGAGAATGATTGCACAGGGAAGCAGAACAATTCAAATACCTTACTGAGGATTAGACCAGTGAGAAGTCTGAGTTGTCAAAAAAAATATAAATGTGTCATTCTGATAGTTGGATCAATGAGAGACAGTTTACAGAGTTGTCAAAAACTCATGATCTTGCTGTTATGTCCAGCATTATTGGAGGATATGGCTCATTGCTTTGGGAGATAAACCATATCCACAGGGTCAAGGACTCCTTAAGCATCCAGACATTCAATTTTAGTCCTTTATTTCTTTAAATAATATAAGATCATGGAGTAAAATGGATCTGAAAAAGTCAGTGAGAAAGATGTCTCTGCACAATACCTTATTGTAATAAACATAACATACAAGTCACATCATTATTCATTTGATGTTATAGTATTCTTCAGTTCATGATAAGTACATTACTAGGTCATTCAATATGATTGTGTCTTTCTTTTTTCCTTTTTTTGACAAGCTTCTTATCACTTCATATTTAATCAATATTATATTTTACATTGAGTCAATAATAGTTATTTTATAAACATATAAAATACTCCTAAGAAAGAGTTGAGAAAGTAGAGAGGAAAAAAGAGCAAAAGGAAAAGGTGCAATTTCTATCTCAATTAATTTGATGTGCCCAAGTGAGGAAAATTCTCCTGCAATGGTGCATTGATACATGCCTAGACAGTCAAATATTGAGATACACATAAGTGCATGAGGGAGAGGCCAGGTATCCACTTATTAGAGGTAATATGCTTAATAGGTAACATGGATACTACTGTGTACTAAGCTGGATGGTGAAATAGCTTAGGCCCTGTGCCACCCCACAAAAACTATCCAATGTTTTTTGCCTTGTTTGTCTTCTTTGGTTCCAGACAAGGGTTGAGTCCAAAGACAGGAAATTTCAATCCATGGAAATTTTGGAATCACCATTCTTGGTTGGAGGCTGCTACTGCCTTACCATCATAAAAGACTTGAAATAGCGGGGTGCTCACATGGGAGCACAGAGGGTCTTTGGAGAATGTGGGGTTAATGCTATTCAGAAATGAATTATACCATTTGCTTGCCTTTTACAGAGACTGATTGGATGTAGGAAGATTATATCATACAATTGTATGTGGGAATGTTTGCACATTTGTTCCTGTCATACCTTTGAAGTAAATATCCCCCTGTAAAATCTAATCTGACTATTAATGGAATAAGAGAAATCGAAGTACTGGAAATTTCTCCTATAATTGGAAGAATATAATCAATAAGTTCTTGATCTAATTGCAGAGACAAGACAATAAGGGACTTTGGTTGAAGATTGAAATGCAATATAACTGGTATCCAGATAGGTAACTAGGACAATCGCTTTTATATTCCATTCCAGGGGGAAAGAGTGTCTCAGAAAATTTTGAAATGGCTGTTATTTTCTTAAAAGGAAACCCTACTTGGTCCAGCAAGTTGTTTCAGTAAAATGTTAGCAAGTAGGGGCTAGGGCTTTTATCCAGGACAAATAGAGGGATGAATACTTTTATAAATCCATTCTCTTTACATAAATTTTCTATAGCTAAAGCAAAAAAATGACCCAGTAAAGCAGAATATTGTAAAAAAAATGAGAAGGGGGAGTGGGTGGAGGAGGAGGAACGGGAATCTATGCTAATTAACCTGTTATGAAATGAGCAGGCAAATAAGAATGATTGTAGAAAAATGGAACTATTTGTTTATTATTAGGAAAAACACCAATTGATGTTTTTTTAATTTTTATTAAAGATATTATTTGAGTTTTACAATTTCCCCCCAATCTTACTTCCCTCCCCCCACCCCCACCCCACAGATAGCACTCTGTCAGTCTTTACTTTGTTTGCATGTTGTACCTTGATCCAAATTGGGTGTGATGAGACAGAAATCATATCCTTAAAGAAAACAGAATTCTCAGAGGTAACAAGAGCAAACAATAAGACATATGAGTTTTTTTTCTCAGAATTAAAGGGAATAGTCCTTGTACTTTGTTGAAACTCCACAGCTCCTTATCTGGATACAGATGGTACTCTCCTTTGCAGACAGCCAAAAATTGTTCCCAATTGTTGCACTGATGGAATGAGCAAGTCCTTCAAGGTTGAACATCACTCCCATGTTGCTGTTATGGTGTACAGTGTTTTTCTGGTTCTGCTCATCTCACTCAGCATCAGTTCATGCAAATCCCTCCAGGTTTCCCTGAAATCCCGTCCCTCCCGGTTTCTAATAAAACAATAGTGTTCCATGACATACATATACCACAGTTTGCTAAACCATTCCCCAATTGAAGGACATTTACTGGATTTCCAATTCTTTGCCACCACAAACAGGGCTGCTATAAATATTTTTGTACAAGTAATGTTTTTACCCTTTTTCCTCATCTCTTCAGGGTATAGACCCAGTAGTGCTATTGCTGGGTCAAAGGGTATGCACATTTTGTTGCCCTTTGGGCATAGTTCCAAATAGCTCTCCAGAAGGGTTGGATGAGTTCACAGCTCCACCAACAGTGTAATAGTGTCCCAGATTTCCCACATCCCTTCCAACAATGATCATAATTCTTCCTGGTCATACTGGCCAATCTGAGAGGTGTGAAGTGGTACCTCAGCAAAGCTTTAATTTGCATTTCTCTAATAATTAATGATTTAGAGCATTTTTTACATATGGCTATGGATTGCTTTGATCTCCTCATCTGTAAATTGCCTTTGCATATCCTTTGACCATTTGTCAGTTGGGGAATGGCTTTTTGTTTTAAAAATATGAGTCAGTTCCTTGTATATTTTAGAAATGAGTCCTTTGTCAGAATCATTAGTTGTAAAGATTATTTCCCAATTTACTACTTTTCTTTTGATCTTGATTACATTGGTTTTATCTGTGCAAAAGTTTTTAATTTAATGTAATCGAAATCATCTAATTGGTTTTTAGTGATGTTCTCCAACACTTCCTTAGTCATAAACTGTTCCCCTTTCCATAGATCTGACAGGTAGACTAGTCCTTGATCTTCTAATTTGCTTATAGTTTTGTTTTTTTATGTCTATGTCCTGTAACCATTTGGATCTTATCTTGGTAAAGGGTGTGAGGTGTTGGTCTAATCTAAGTTTCTTCCATACTAACTTCCAATTATCCCAGCATTTTTTATCAAAGAGGGAGTTTTTATCCTGGTGGCCTGACTCTTTGGGTTTATCAAACAGCAGATCACTATAATCCTCTCTTGCTTTTACACCTAGTCTGTTCCACTGGTCCACCACTCTATTTCTTAGCCAATACCAAACAGTTTTGATGACTGATGCTTCATAATATAATTTTAGATTGGGTAGTACTAAGCCACCTTCATTTGCATTTTTTTTCATTAAGCTCCTGGCAATTCTTCACTTTTTATTTCTCCATATGAATTTACTCACAATTTTTTCTAACTCATTAAAGTAAATTGTTGAAATTTTGATTGGTAGGGCACTAAACAAATAGTTTAGTTTTTGTAGAATTGTCATTTTTATTATATTAGCTCTTCCTATCCATGAGCTGTTGATATTTGCCCAGTTATTTAAATCTGATTTAATTTGTGTGAGAAGTGTTTTATAATTGTTTTCAAAAAAATTCTGAGTCTGTGTTTGCAAATAGATTCCCAAGTATTTTACACTGTCTGAGGTTACTTTGAATGGGGATTTCTCTTTCTAGCTCTTCCTGCTGTTTCTTGCTAGACATATATAGGAAAGTTGAGGATTTATGGGGGTTTATTTTATATCCTGCAACTTTGCTAAAATTGCTAATTGTTTCCAGTAGTTTTTTAGATGATTTCTTGGGATTCTCTAGGTAGACCATCATGTCATATGCGAATAGTGACAGTTTTGTCTCTTCCTTCCCAATTCTAATTCCTTCTATTTCTGTTTCTTCTCTAATTGCTGATGCTAACATTTCTAATACAATATTGAATCATAGTGGTGATAAGGGCACCCTTGTTTAACCCCTGATCTTATTGGGAATGCCTCTAGCCTCTCCCCATTGAGTATAATGCTTGATGATGGTTTCAGATAGATACTGCTAATTATTTTAAGGAACAGTCCATTTATTCCTACACTCTCTAGTGTTTTTAATAGGACTGGATGCTGTATTTTGTCAAAAGCTTTTTCAGCATCTATTGATATGATCATATGGTTTCTGACAGTTTTGCTACTGATATAATTGAGTATACTAACAGTTTTCCTAATATTGAACCAACCCTGCATTCCAGAAATAAATCCTCCTTGATAATAATGTATTATCCTAGTGATGACTTGTTGTAGTCGTTTTGCTAAGATTTTATTTAGGATTTTTGCCTCTATATTCATCAGGGAAATAGGTCTATAATTTTCTTTCTCTGTTTTAATTCTTCCTGGTTTAGGTAACAGTACCATATTGGTTTCATAGAAAGAGTTAGGCAGAGTTCCATCTTTCCCTGTTTATCCAAAGAATTTATATAGGATTGGAACCAATTGTTCCTTAAATGTTTGGTAGAATTCACTTGTGAATCCATCAGGCCCTGAAGATTGTTTTTTAGGGACTTCAATAATAGCTTGTTGAATTTCTTTTTCTGAGATAGGGTTGTTCAGGTATTTAATCTCTTCTTCATTTAACTTGGGCAACTTATATTTTTGTAAATATTCATCCATTTCACTTAGATTATCTAATTTATTGGCATAAAGTTGGGCAAAATAATTTTGAATTATTACTTTAATTTCCTCCTCATTGGTGATGAGTTCACCTTTTTCATTTATAATACTAGCAAGTTAGTTTTCTTCTTTCTGTTTTTTAATCAAATTGACGAGAGGTTTATCAATTTTATTGGTTTTTTCATAATACCAACTTTTGGTTTTTTTTATTAATTCAATAGTTTTTTGGCTTTCAATTTTGTTAATTTCTCCTTTAATTTTTAAAATTTCTAATTTGATCTTTGATTGGGGATTTTTGTTTTGTTTTGTTCTTTCTCTAATTTTTTTAGTTGCATGTTTAGTTCATTGATTTCCTCTTTCTCCAATTTATTCATATAAGCATTTAGAGCTTTAATATATCCCCTGAGAGTTGCTTTGAATGAATTTCATAGGTTTTGGTATGTTGTTTCATTATTATCATTATCTAGGATAAAATGGATAATTCTTTCTATAATTTGTTTTTTGGTCCACTCATTTTTTAAGATGAGGTTATTCAGTTTCCAATTTGCTCTGTGTCTATATCTCCTTGGCCCAGTATTGCATATGACTTTTATTGAATTGTGATCTGAGAAAGATGTATTCACTATTTCTGCCTTTCTGCAGTTGATCATTAGGTTTTTATGTTCTAGTACATGGTCAGTTTTTGTATAAGTTCCATGTACTGCAGAGAAAAAGGTATATTCCTTCCTATCCCCATTCAGTTTCCTCCATAGGTATACCATATCTAATTTTTCTAATACTCTATTTACCTCCCTAATTTCTTTCTTGTTTGTTTTATGATTTGATTTATCTAGATCTGATAGTGGGAGGTTGAGGTCTCCTACTAGTAGAGTTTTGCTGTCCATGTCTTCCTGTAATTCTTTCAGCTTCTCCTCTAAGAATTTGGGTGCTGTCCCACTGGGTGCATATATATTCAATATTGAAATGACTTTATTGTCTATGGTACCTTTTAGGAGGATAAAGTTTCCTTCCTTATCTCTTTTAACACTATCTATTTTTGCTGCTGCTTTGTCTGAGACAAGGATTGCTACCCCTGCTTTTTTACTTCAGCTGAAGCAAAATATATTTGGCTCCAACCTTTCACCTTTACTCTATATGTATCTCTCTACTTCAAATGAGTTTCTTATAAGCAGCATATTGTAGGATTCTGATTTTTAATCCACTCTGCTATATGCTTAAGTTTTAAGGGAGAGTTCATCCCACTCACATTCAAGATTATGATTACTAATTATTTATTGCCCTCTGTGCTATCTTCCCTCTGTTTGTATTTTCCCCCTTCCCCCCCTTTTATCTATATTCCCCAGTATTTTGTTTTTGAATACCACCCCCTTCAGTGTGTTTGCCCTCCTATATCACACCCTCCCCTTTCTTTCCCCTTTCCCTTTTCCCTTCCCTTCCTTTTGTTATTTCCCCTTATTTCCTCCACTCCCCTTCCCTTTCTCTGCCCCCCCTCCCCTTTTCCCCTTTTAATTCTTGAAAGGTTAGATATTTTATAAGTTAACTGAGTATGTGTAGGTTGACTTTAAGACAAGTCTGATGAGAAGAAGATTCAGGTGTTTCTCCTCTACTCCCTTCTTCCCCTCTATTACCATAGGTTTTTTGTACCTCTTAGTGTAATGAGATTTGTCCCATTAAATCCCCTCCCTTCTCCTGTCTCTTTCCTGTCCCCCTTTTTAGGGAGGTAGTGTATTTTTTTAAGATCATTCTATCTAAATCATAGAAAATTCTGAGTGTCTGTCCCTTCTAGTTCAGTATATTCTGTTGAATAGAGTCAAAATTCCTGAGAGTTATTAGAGTCTTTCTCCCTAGTGGAATTAAAGCCAGTTACATCCCATTAGATATCATTCTTATGGATAGATCATGGATGTCCATCATTTCTGGCTAGGTATATTCTCTCTGTTAGAGTTACATTTCTCAGGATTTATGAGAGTCTCTACCCCCGCCCCATGCTGGGATATAGCCAGTTTCAACTTGCTGGATTGCATTTTTTTTTCTTTTACTGCCCCCCCCCTTTTTGTTTTTACCTTTTCATGTGTCTCTTGAACCTCCTATTTGATATCCAAATTTTCTGTTTAGCTCTGGTCTTTTCATCAGAAATTTTTGGAATTCTTCCATTTCGTTAAATGTCCATCTTTTTCCCTGGAAGAGAAGGCTCAGCTTTGCAGGAAAGTAGATTCTTGGCTGCATTCCAAGCTCCCTTGCTCTTGGAAATATCTCGTTCCAGGCCCTTCGATCCCTTAAAGTTGATGCAGCCAGGTCCTTACTGTGGCTCCTTGATATTTAAATTGTTTCTTCCTGGCTGCTTTCAGGATTTTCTCTTTTATCTGATAGTTCTGGAGTTTGGGCACAACATTTCTTGGTGTTTTCATTTTAGGATCTTTTTTCTGGTGGGGATCGATGTACTCTTTCAATAATTACTTTGCCCTCCGATTCGATGATGTCAGGGCAGTTTTATATCACTAGATCCTGTAATATTAAGTCCAGGCTTTTTTTCTCTTCAATGTTTTCAGGAAGTCCTATAATTTTCTGGTTGCCCCTCCTCAATCCATTCTCAAGGTCAGTGGTTTTGTTGATGAGGTATTTCCCATTTGCTTCTATTTTTTTCTATTTTTTGATTTTGTTTAACTGACTCTTGCTGTCTCATGGAGTCATTAGTTTCTCTAGACTCCATTACTTTTTGGGGGGAAGAGTTTTCTTCATTAACCTTTTCCAATTGGTCAATTCTACTTTTGAAAGAGCTTTCCATTTGGCCAATTGAGGTTTTGAGAGAATTAATTTCTTTTTGCATTTGCTCATTTGAGGATCTGAGAGAATTATTCTCATTTTGTAATTGTCCAATTCTACTTTCTAAGGTTTTGTTTTCTTGTTGCAAGGTATTAATTGTCTCCCCCAGATTTTCCAGTTGATTTTTAAACTACTTCCTTATTTCTTCAAGGAAGTCTTTAAGTTCTGGAGACCAGATTGTATTCTCCTCAGATGTTCCAGGTCTCTCTGGGTTGGGGTCTTTCCCTTCCAGGAATTTTTCTATGGATCCACCTTTCTGCTGACCCTCCTTCATTATGCTAAGACCTTGAGTTGGGTGGGGCTGGTTCACCTGGGCTTGGGATCTCTAAAGGCTTTACTGAGTGCAGTTTCTCTGGCTGGCCAGTAGGAGGTGCTGGTTGCCCTCGCTGGGTTGTCTGTGACCTTGGTTGCCAGGCCTTCTCCCTTTGCTTGAGGGAGGGAATTGGAGCTATTGAATTCTTTTGACTTCAATCCATGGTGGGCTTTACCCTGGTCTGAGGTGATTCCTCAGCTGGGCTGGTTCTTTTGCTCACACACCTGGGCCTGAGCCAGAAGTAATTTGCATTTGTTTGGGAGCAGGCCTCAGTGCAATGGGGGCATGGGCTCAGAGTTTCTCAGACCCCAGGAGCCCAGGGATGGTGTCTGCAGCTGTCCTGCACCAGACCTTTCCCAGCAGCCCCTTCCCCAAGCTCCAGGAGGACAGCACCAACACCAGCGCCTCTGCTTCCCCGTGGACCCAAGCCACCTTCGTCCAGCCCCACCGCTGATCCAGCAGGTCCGGCTCTCGGGCCCTCAGACTCCCGGTTCCGATTCAGCTGTTGATCTGGCTGATCCCAGGCTGATCTTCCCTTGGAGCTCAGACTCACCTGGTTGGTACTCAGCCAAGGCTGCTGCAGGAGACAAATCCTGAGGTAGATTTTCCTCTCCTGGCTTTTCTTTCTGGGTTTCCTGTTTTGGATTTCTTTTAAGAGGTTTGTTTCATGTGATAGATGGGGAAGAGATCAGGAGACTTTAGAACTGTGCCTGTCTTCTCTCCGCCATCTTGGCCAGAAGTCGATGTTTTTCATAAAATGAAGAGAATATACCTACCAAGTTCCCTTTTTTGTCATTACATAACAACAGAAAGAACACTATTTTAAAAAAAGAAATAAAAAAATATATTATATCACTTAGACAAAATGTCATATTGCTGTTAATATTGTTAAATAAAATGTCTATAGAACATGAAGTTTGTGCCATTTTAAAATATTTCCATGAGCATATTATTAAATTTCCATTGATTCATTAAATAATTTGAATTAAATGTCAATTGTGGGTAAAGCCCGACACTCTTTCAAGGATCTCCCTAGAATAGTGTAAAGGTATGTGAAAATAGCACATTAAGGAAAGTAAGGGATGTAATAATAATAATGATAATAAAATTATTATTATTGAAAAGAGACTATATATATATAATATATATATATGAAATATTGTTAAGACAGAATTGACAGAGCTTGATAATTGAATTTGGGGATAGGGAATTTCCTTAGTATAATAGAAAATTGAGGAATAGGGAATGCTTGTTTGAGGAAAAATAATGAATTAAGTTTGGAGATGTGAGATTAGAGCTTAGGCAAGAGGTTAGGCCTAGAAAAGTATATTTGAAAACCATCAGCATAAACTTAAAAATTGAGCTCATTGAAATTTAAGGGATCATCAAGTAAAACTGGAGAGAGGAATAAGAGAAAAGTCAAGGACTTAGCATTTTTAGACCCCTATTATCTAATATAATATAGATGAATAAAAATATATCAAATAAAGATGTGAGTATGAGAAGAATTGATTAGTTAGGAGACCCTAGAGGGAACTATGAAGTCAGGTGATTCACAATGAAAATGTTCCAAAAGGACAAAATAATTTTTAAAAAGTCATTTGATATTGTGATCAAGCAATTGTGGTTTGGGACTGAACATTTTTAACTAACTGATGAGATCAGATGCCACATGGATTCATACAATTGAGTATTAAGGAGAGAATGAAAGGAAAGGAGTGGAGTCATCAGTTATATGTGGCCTACTATATCAGTGGAGGGGAGTATGGGAAAGATAGAGATAATATAGCACACTTTTTTTACTAAAAATTAATTAATTTGGTTAAATTGCAATGGAAAAATTAGGTTAATAGTAGAATTTGAAAGAGAAAAATTATGACCATATTTTCAAAAATCTTTGAGAATTTCTAGAGATATCCTTTTACTTCCTAGCTTCCTAATGATAATTTATATCATTTGCCATGGTAGAATTTGATGTATATGCTAAAGACATAAACCAAGCCTTTCAAGTCTCTTCTTCCTGCTAGCAATAAAACATAAAACAATTTCCTAACATTTTAGAGTTGGTGTGGGACTGAATGCTCTTCTGGCCCACCCAAAAGGATCAAAAGCTCATGGACAAATCTGCATAGCTTGTGATTACCTTTTATTTTTTTCTTCTTTCCAAAGACACCACGAGGATGCTATAAGCTCATGATTTATGACCTGGTGACAGCAAGAGAGCATCTACATTGTCTCAAGATTGCCAGGAAGGAAAAGTGTGTGAGGAAAAGGGATTGACTCTTTAGTATATTGTGAGAGTTTTGCCTTATCAGTCAAAAACATTAAAAAGTTGTTCAATAGAAAAGTCAATTTTTTTCATTTGTAATTGAATGAGGGGTCAGGGAAGTCTCTCTCGTGTAGTGCATCATGCATATTCATGAAATTAAATTGATTTAAATCAAGCAAAAGAATATGAACATTATTTAGAAGACCATGGAGTTCCATTGTAGATTAAAGGATCAAGTGAACAAATCATTAGTTTCTGGTTATATATTAGTTTCAGGATATATAATTGCCTATAAGGTACAACCAGATGGCACAGGGAGGAGAAGATAGGAAGAACTGAGTTCAAATCTAGACTCATATACTACTAGTTGTGTGATCTTGATCACTTTATCCTGATTGCCTTAAATCCAGGTTATGTCCAATCATTTGGATTTATATCTGTTCCCTGGATCCAGATGGCTCCAGAGGAGAAAGTGAACACAGTACAACCTCACTTAAGTCCAATTCATGTGAATGTTTTTACATCACTGCATCATCAATGACTATAAGACAAATCAGTTTTCAGTGA